>NC_080424.1:19692330-20002643 GCF_029873635.1 Malania oleifera | reverse complement strand
ATTAAATATGATTTATCAGCTGGGAGGTACAGACAGAGGAAGAAAGCAGAGACAGGGAAGAGGTAGAGAGGGAGAGGGTGTTTTTATTGGGAAGGAAGCTGGTCGGGAGAGGGAGAGAGAGAGAGAGAGAGAGAGAGAGAGAGAGAGGGGTGTTGGGAGTGGAGTTGACTTGACCATTTACAGCAAAGACTAAAGACTGGCGTATTGGGAATCTGTGGGGTAATGCCGTAATGGGGGAGTTAGGGTTTTGTGTTCTGTTTTTCAACAGTATGTTGGTTGATTGACTGACCCTGCGCTCTGCATTTTCCATGTTCAAACAGGTAGCTGCCCGCGGCTGTGGCTAATATGCTTTTTTATTACTATTGTTTTTCAATATTTTTATTTATTTTTCGTTAAAACTACTTCTATAAAATTTAAAAATCTGCACGTACACAAATAAATAATTATGAACAAATAACATCTAAGTATATTTAGGGTTCCAAAAATATAAAATTGTGTAAAATCATATGACAAAAATCTAATCATTTTATAAAAATATAATTATACACTAAATATATATAGAATTTGATACCCCTCCCCCATTCCTCTTCTCTACTCTCCCTCCTCATCCTTCAATTACCGTTGAATGCTACGAGCTTCGACTATCGATGAATATTTTCATAATTTTTAAAGATTTCTTTAGTTAATGTCTTATTTGTAAAATGTTTATGTCAAATTTATTAAGTTACGGTCAAATATCTAAATAAAGTTTCAATAACTTAATTTTATTAATTATTTGGTATTACTTTGTTTATTCTTGATTTTATTTTTGTATAGTCAATAAACAAGTTATGAAATTGTATTTTTTTTTATGTTACTAATGTTTTATTTTTGTTGTCGGTTTTAGTGGTTTTTGAAAAATTTAAAATCAAATTTTATCATCTTCGGCTGTTTTAACATGTTGCTAAAATATTTTAATATTCAAAATAATTTTTTAAATAATAATTTAATTATATTATAATACTTATGTCAACTAGTTGATGTGAACCAATTGTTTGGTGTTTGATTCACATAAGTTCAATTCACAAAACATAAATTTGCCTAACTTATTTTATTAAGTTTGTATCATTTTCTCAATTTACCTTATAAAAGAATAAAACTATTATTTTATCATCAGTAACTTTACATTTTTTCCACCATACTTAATGTTTGACTACTGATTAACTATCGAAAGACTCTTGTCTATAAAATTAAAGCTTAAGTTTTTTTTTCGATAGTTTGAAAAAATACAAGTAGACTGTCATATTCAGAAAACTTATGAGATTTTATTGGATGTTACCCTAATTCTATTATTTTAACTGTTATTTGGTTTGAGGGAAAAAATGGGTATATATAGGTTGCTGGTTTTCGATTCTTAATATTCTTTTTTTAGATTTTTAGTTATTATTTCAAATTTTTATTTTCATAATTTTTATAATAATAGTTTAAATGATTGTATGTAATGACATCCAAGCAAGTATTATAGTGGTAGCCCACTAAACAATTGTTAATAAACTATCCTTGATGTTCTAAATATAGGGATTGATGACTTGCAGAGTGCCTAAATAAGGCGACACGTGGAAGATCAATTCAAAAATGAAATCCCAATTTCTATCAATTTTTTTTTCTCCATCTTTTGAGATTGTAGATTTGACTGAACCGTCAATATTCAACATTCAAAGAAATAAAATAGGATCAAATAGGAATGATTATTTTAAAAATTAGAAGGACATAATGCGAACGCTATAAGAACTTGAAATCCTGGGATGAAACCGTCTACTCAGAAAAATCTTGGATTTGAATAAAATGTATTATAACTTATATTAAATTTTTTCTAAATATACATAAATTTAAATTTAAGTTTAAAATTCATGCTCCTAAGAAATTTGATTTTTTGGTTTGGTATGATTGAATCTATAAAGTAGACTGCCTGCATATTATCAAAAGAGGAATTAAGTCATCTATAGTTCTCAAAAAATATTTTTAATTTAATTTTAAAAATATGTTTTGAGCTATTTTGTGTAAAAAAAAAAAAGATTTGCGCACTTTTTTTTTCCAACTTGAAATCTCTTGAGTTATCTTTTTGAAATAAGACTTTAATCCATTCAACAGCCACATTATGAATGGTTCGTTAAAAATTTAAATTTTCTTAAAAACCCTTTTGATTTATTTTAGAGGAAAACCAAAAAATCATTTGGAAAAGTGTGGATTTTTAGGGGAGAACTACAAATCCACCAATGTAATTTGAGAAATAATTGGAGAACATCCAAATGTCATTTCATGGATGTATGACTCTAAATAACTTGAAGACTTTCAAAAAACGTGGATGCTTTTGTGAAAACTCATACAAATCCATTTGATTTTGATGAAAAAGTTGATTTTTTTTTTTGTAGAGAAATAATGAAAACTCTAATGAAGGACCAATCAATACTAATCAAATGTGCTCTACGATGTGTAGATTTACCACAATGCTTGAAATTCCAAAGGAAATCAAGAGAGAGTTTAAAAATGAACACTCAAGATTTGGCGATCGACTTGCCCTTGCAATTATGGGTCGATCACCTAAAAGTGAACTTCAAGACAAAAATGTAATTTTGATATTCTAACATGCTTTTTCCTTCGCTTATGATAAAAACATGTTCTACAACATCTAACATGCCATTTTGACATGGAATAATAGAGAAATCATGAAGTATAGATCAATATATTCAAGAAAACACAAACATGCTACAACATGCCAAAACTCATAAAACTAATATGTTGTGATACGGATCGAATAATTAAGATGAACAACGGAATAAATACAACAAGTAAATGCAAAACAACCAGAACAAGAATAACAACAAGATTTACATGGTTCGGCAAACCTACATCCATGGAAGCAATGACACACATTTCACTATGGAAATTACAAAGTACACAATACACTTCCCAAATGATCACACTCTCTTAATACATGCCTAGAATGACATATACAACACTCTCTCGGAGGTTTCCCTCCAATTACTCAATCACCCCAACGTTTAAATTCAAAAAGCTGCTCGCAGCACAGAACTTCTTGTCGATGAGAACAAGGGATTCGTTGACGAGACTAAGAAGAACACTCGTTGACGATCCCATTTTTTCTGCTCTAACTCTGAACTTTTGGGTCTCTCGGGATCTTCTCGTCAATGAACACAGAACACTCGTCGACGAGTCCTTGCTGTCTTCTCATCAACGATCACAGGGCACTCGTCAACGAGCCCCTACTATCTTGCCCTTTCATGTTTTTCTTTCTTCCTTCTTTGTTTAAGAGAACCAAAATATAAGAGCCACACCACAAACAACAATCTTCACCTTGACGAATATACACCCCTTAGGAGAATCCCAAAAAACATGTTTAATTGCTCCACCTTGAACTTGAAAACGCTTGGTTGGGTATGTCTTCCTTCTATCACTTGAAGACATGGAGTAAGTCCAAGCAATGCTTGAACTTCTCAGAAGTAACTGATTTCGTCAAAATATCCGCTGCATTTTTAGACGTGTGAACTTTCTCCAATGCAAGCTCACTCGAAGCAATCGATTCCCGAACCCTGTGGAACCTCACATTAATGTGCTTGGTTCTAGCATGGTATTTCTAATTCTTCGCCAAGTAAATGACACCTTGACTATCACAATGCAGCACCACTCCATCTTGCTATAACCCCAGCCCTCTAACTAAACTAGTAAGCCATAAGATATTTGAAAAGCAATGAATGAATTTGAAGTGGTGAAAGCAAAGCAAAAACATGTAATTGTCATGGAATTGTTGAAACATCTACTGGAATGGAATTATTTAGGATCCTTGAGCGAAATATATGACTGATTAATCACAAGCAAATATACTAGGTTCTCTAAAAGCCAAATATCATAGTAACTCTGCTTATGGTCATAAGACAGATTCTTCACCTGGAGGAATGTAGCCAACAGAACCAGCGACCGTTGAAAGGCTGGAAGTACTCTTCGAGGGGTCAATCACCTTGTGCAGCTCAATGTCTCCAATTTGCGGCTCCTTTAAGGATTTTAGAAGAATGGTTTTGCTTGAAAGGTCAAGAAGTAGAACTGGACCAGGGGTGCATCCATGGAGAGATGCCACACCCTGAGCAATTCCAAGTGCTATGCCGTAACGACTTGCCCAGTCAAAATCATTTCTCAAGCTACCATGAAGAACATCAAAGAGGGTCCCTTTCTGTGCAAATTCATAGAAGAGATAAGCACTTTCAACTGTCAAAACATAGGCTAAAGGAGTCATGACATTCGAGTTGCTCAGCTTCCCTAAAACTTGCAGCTCTTGCGCAAATCTTTCATGGCTACCCAATTGGAATATTTTGTCACTCCAGTTGAGCTTCTTGACGAAATAAGTCATTCTAGACGGCATGATGGCTTTGAAGTAGGTTGAAAACCTTGTTTTGTGCACAATGTTTGATGGGGAGGAAACAACCTCCATGGCTTTGGCAAAGTCTATTAGAGATGGAGCCAGAAGACAGCCAGGAGGGCTGAGTTAGAAAACGCGGTGAATTTAATTTCACACGGTGCAATTTATGGTGCAATTTATCTCTATTTATCTCTTTGTTGTAACTTCCAATTTGATTGATTTGTATTGATTATGATGTAAATTCCAAGTCTATAAAAGGAGGGTTGTGGAAGATGTAATTTGTAGCATAGGTGTGCATATACAGCATAGAATAGTGCAGAGAGAGCAGAGAAGCTCAGAGAGAGCCCAAGGAAGAAGGGAGAGAGAGAGAGAGAGAGAATTGTAATATTTTCCGGCGAGATAGTGAATTTCCATGTGTGCTCCGTGGACGTAGGTCGTTATTGACCAAACTACGTAAATTTTTTGGTGTCACTTTGATCTGAATGATCATAGGTTCCTAACAAGTGGTATCAGAGCCCAGTTGGAGCAGAAAAGTCAGATCGGAAGTGTTCCCGAAATTCAGAGCTCTGTCTAGTTGAACAAAACTGTGTTTTGAGGCCACCATCGCCTTCAGTTCGTCGATACGAAGAGAAGGGTGCAATTCGGAACTCGAACGGAGTTTTGTAGAACCCACACGCGCCCCCACGTCCCTTGTCGGAGCAATACGCCTCTCCACGTGCCGGTGAATAGTCCCTCACGTGCTAAACGCGTTGCATGCTTCTTCTTCGCCCGATCTGCCTCGACCCGACCCGGTCCACTACTCGACTCGAACCGGCAAGACACTCAGACCCGGGTGAACCTGAGATCCGATTCACGAACCGGATCTGACCCGCCGCTCAGAACTGGCCACGTCAGCTGCCACGCTAGCAGGAGTGTGACACGTAAGCAAGAGTGTGCCACGTTAGCTGGAGTGCCATGTCAGTAGGTGGGCCCCACCTACCACGTCATTAGTGGACCTACCTCTGCCACGTCATCAACAGACCCCACTTCCACGTCAGCAAGGCGTCACGTCATCGCCACATCAGTAGGTGCCACATCAGCAAGCTTGACTAGGTTTGACTAAAACTTTGACTAAGCTTTTCGGAGTTGTTTTGGGTCCGTTTTTCAAGCGACTTGAACCATTTCTAGGGTTTTTAATCGTTTCGAATCCAATCGCGCTATTCATTTGAGTCAATTCCATCTCTAAATTAGTGAATCGAGATGTCAAATGAAAAGAGCTCAAAAATCGAAATGTTCAATGGAAAAAATTTCGATTTCTGAAAGATGCAGATAGAGGATTATTTGTTTGGGAAGGAATTACACTTACCGTTAAAGGGTAAGCCAACATCCATGAACGAGGACGAATGGGAGTTGCTTGATCGAAAAGCCCTCGGAGCCTTTAGAATGACGTTGTCGAAATCTGTGGCGTTCAATATCAAGCATATAACATCCACCAAGTTTCTAATGGATGCGCTCTCTAATATATACGAGCAGCCTTCAGCCGCAAACAAGGTACATCTCATGAAAATACTATTTACGATGAACATATCTGCATGTGAGAGTTTCAGCAGGCATCCGAATAACTTCAATGAGTTGTTTAATCAACTCGCCTTAGTCGGGATAACGTTTGATAATGAGATTTGGACCCTACTGATTCTCAGTCAGTTGCCTGAAAATTGGAATGGTGTCGTTACTGCCATCAGTAGCTCCGTAGGAAAATCGAAGCTTGTATACAATGAGGTCGTCAGCATGATTTTGACGGAGGAAATAAGAATGCAGCCGAACCATAGCTCCAATTCGAGTTCAGCCTTGAACATGGAGAGTCGAGGCAGAGGAAACAGGCATGGACAATCAAACAACCGCAACAGATCTAGGCCCATGCAGTCTAAATCCGGAAATCCTAGAGGTACTCAGGACACAGGTTCCCAGAGCACTAAAGTTATTGAGTGTTGGAACTGTGGAAAGACTGGTCATTACAAAAACTAGTGCAAGAGTCAGAAGAAAGAATTCGAGATGAGGGCAAAGACAGAAGCAAATATTGCTTCCGAGAATGATGAGATGTTGATCTACTCTTACGAAAGCAAGCAGGAGTCTTCGGTCTTAGACTTCGGAGCCTCATATCATGCCACATGCTGCAGATATTGCCTAGAGGAGTACACACTAGGTAATTTTGGTAAGGTGTATCTTGACAACGATCAACCTTACGACGTAACCGGCAAGGGAGTTGTGAAGATCAATATAAACGGGTCAGTATGGAAGTTGAAGGATGTCAGGTATATTCCAGACCTGAGAAAGAATTAGATCTCAGTGAGTCAGCTGGTAGATGAGGGATACATGACGAAATTCATTGGCGATGAATGGAAAGTTTCAAAGGGTATACTAACGATTGCACGAGGTAAGAAAAGCGGAACACTTTTTCTAACTTCCAATGCCTCCATGTCTATTTCAGTTGCTGCAGGAAATGACGACAGCAACATCTGGCACCAACAACTTGGTCATATGAGCGAGAAGGGACTTAGGGTGATACACTCAAAGGAAAAATTGAGTAGTCTACAGTCAGTACATATTGACATGTGTGAGGATTGTATAGTCAGGAAACAGAAGATGGTTAGTTTCCAGATAAACACCCATGCCCCAAAGAAGAAGGGACTAGAATTGGTCCACTCAGAATGTGTCGGGACACATCAGCAGAATACCGAGAATCCTCAGGTGGAGGAACTAGTGGAGCAGATCGTCGCACCATCGTCTCCTACTCCAGCTTCAGAGCTTAGGAGATCTACTCGGTCCTATATACCAGACAAAAGGTATATTGATTACTACTTCCTATGGATGGAGGAGAGCCCGATTGCTATGATAAAACATGTTAGGTGGCAGATATGAGCAAGTGGGAGCTTGCGATGAAGGATGAGATGAAGTCTCTCACCTCCAATAGAATGTGGAAGTTGCCCAAAGGCCTTCACAACAAGTGGGTGTACAGAATTGAAGAGGAGCATAACGGCTCTAGAAGGTACAAGCCTCGGTTGGTAGTGAAAGACTTTGAGCAGAAGGACGGGATTGACTACATCGGCATATTTACACCAGTTGTGAAGATGACAGCCATCAGATTAGTCCGCAGGAAATCGAGCAGACAGGAAGATGGTGACTATAGAGAAGCTGAAGTTGTGTTCAACTTCAATTGGTCTTCATGTTTGAAGACACATATTATGAGCACATCATTTATTCATGATACTCTGGTTGAGGAGGTGTCTCTGTCTCCAAGTGGGAGATTGTTAGAGATGGAGCGAGAAGACAGCCAGGAGGGTTGAGTTGGAAAACGTAGTGAATTTAATTTCACACGGTGCAATTTATGGTGCAATTTATCTCTATTTATCTCTTTGTTGTAACTTCCAATTTGATTGATATGTATTGATTATGATGTAAATTCTAAGCCTATAAAGGAAGGCTGTGGAAGATGTAATTTGTAGCACTGGTGTGTGCATATACAGCATAGAATAGTGTAGAGAGAGCAGAGAAGCTCAGAGAGAGCCCAAGGAAGAAGGGAGGAAGAGAGAGAGAGAGAGAAAAAAAATTGTAATATTTTCCGGCGAGATAGTGAATTTCGGTGTGTGCTCCGTGGACGTAGGTCGTTATTGACCGAACCACATAAATTTTTTGGTGTCACTTTGATCTAAATGCTCACAGGTTCCTAACAAAGTCAATGTTCGACCGGTGGATGCTATGTGCAGTTAACAGATTGCATTGGATGACCTGCCCATGGGAAAAATCTTCCCTTGATTGTATCTGCTTGTCGTTAACCCCATAAAATCTTCTAGTGATTGCCAAAACAAGAAATGTGATTACCTCGACAGCAAGTGCAGCTGATGCAACAGCAATAGTTACAGCGACCACAACTGATTTCCTTTTCTTTTGGGGCATGGTATGGATTGGCGTTGTAGGGTCAGCTAGATCTTTGTTTCCACTTCTATAGACTACTGTAACCCACGAACTAAACTTTGGAACTTCTCCAGATAATTGATTGTTAGAAAGTATCAATTGTACCAAGGAGTTCATTTTAGTAAGGAAATCTGGGATCTCACCAGAAAAACTGTTGTTTGAGAGATCCAAAACTTCTAATGCTGTCAGTTGAGAAAGGGTGTTCGGTATACGTCCCTCAAAGAGGTTGCTGCTGAGATTCAGAGCAATCTGCAAGGTTCCTGGCATCGGTGGAATGTTCCCACTTAGCTGATTGTTCCATAGTTGAAGTTCTAGTAGATAATTCAAGCTTTGAATTGAATTAGGTATGGAACCACTCAGTTTGTTGCCTTGCAAGTTCAAGTTCGTAAGCTTCTGCAAGCTTGAAATTGAAGGAGGGATTGACCCTCTGAGTGAATTCCAGCTCATGTTCAGTACCAACAAGCTCTGTATCTGGGTAATTTTAACTGGTATACTTCCCTCTAGTTTGTTGAACTGAAGATTCATGACTTGGAGATTGCTGAGATTACCCAAATCTGCCGGTACTGCACCAGTCAGGTTATTCTTTGCCAGATCCAATAATGCTAAGTTCCTGCACATACCCAATCCAGATGGTATAGATCCCTTCAAATTGTTTTCACCCAGCTTCAAATAGATTAATTTCTGGAGAGATTCAAGTGTTGCAGAAGGGATTGTCCCACTAAGTGAATTGTTTCCCAGTCTCAACCGGACTAAACTTGGGGAGAAATTATGAGGAATTGGCCCCTCTAACAAATTGTTAGACAGATCAACAGTCTGCAAATCTGAAGACGAAAAAAGGTCCGATGGAATGGACCCACTTAACTTATTATAACTAAGATCTAAATTCTTGAGAAACCTGGTAAGCCCAGCAGGAATGGTGCAATTAAATTTGTTCTGGTTTGCTGCAAACCGTGACAGGGTTGTGATACTGGAAAGAGATTTTGATTTCTCCACTCAGAGAAGTAGAGGACAGAAACAAAATTTCCAACTTGGAAAGCTCCCCAATTCTATTCGGTACAGACCCAGAAAGGTTATTAAAGTTAAGATCAATAACAGTCAAATTCCGATAGTCGACAATCTCTTCAGGAATTCTGCCGACAAAGAAATTGGTAGAGAGCTCAAGCTGCTCCAAAACCATGGCTTTTCCAAGATGGGTGGGAATAGGCCCAGTGAAATGGTTGTGACTGAGGTTTAAACTTTTGAGCCCAACCAACCCATCTAACTGCAAATCAATGGCTCCACTGAAATCATTACGACACAAATCCAAGACCTCTAAACCATCAAAACCATGAAAAGTGGGTAAATTTCCAGACAACCTGTTTCTACTGAAGTTCAACAGCTTCAGCCCCTTAATTCCTCCACAACCAGTGAGGAACCCATGTGGGATTGAGCTCAGGAGGTTGTTGGAGAGATTAAGAGTCTGCAAGGACTCAATCTCGCAGATGATAGGAAGAATATTAGCGTTTGATAAGAAAAAGCCAGAGAGAGAGAGACCTATAATGCATTGATTATTGGGGGAGCTGCATGAAACTCCTTTCCACCAACACGGGTCTGTGTCTTTGGTGAGATTACTCCATGGAGATGAGGCTGTGTTGTTCTGGAGAAGCTCAAAGAGCTTGAGCATAGTCCCTTTCTGGGCTGTAGAGGGTTGAGAGAACCCAGAAGGAAGAACAAGGCATGAGAAAAAGAACAAATTAACAGAAGCTCCATCAACAAACCTGCTCATGGTTTTATCCCTGCCTCCTACTGCGGCTCTCAAATTATTTTAGCCCACAAAGATGCAGAAGAAAGACATTAAATATGATTTATCAGCTGGAGGTATCGACAGAGGAAGAAAGCAGAGACAGGCAGAGGTAGAGAGGGAGAGGGTGTTTTTTTTTTGGATTACGCATTGGGTGTCCGTTTTAGGTCCAGGTGGCTAATCCACAAAACGAGTTCAGAAGAGTTTGAACAACTGAACTCGCCAGAGTCACTCATGCAATCTGTACTGCCTGAACCGCACCGTAGGGTGAGGGAGAGGTGTTTTTATTGCGAAGGAAGCTGGTCGGAAGAGAGAGAGAGAGAGAGAGAGAGAGGTGTTGGGAGTGGAGTTGACTTGACCATTTACTGCAAAGACTAAAGACTGGCGTATTGGGAATCTGTGGGGTAATGCCGTAATGGGGGAGTTAGGGTTTTGTGGTTCTGTTTTTCAACAGTAATTTGGTTGATTGACTGACCTCTACTCCTACTCCTGCGCTCTGCATTTTCCATGTTCATACAGGTAGCTGCCCGCGCCATGCGCGGCTGTGGCTAACATGCTTTTTTATTACTATTGTTTTTCAATATTTTTATTTATTCTTCGTTAAAAAAAACTACTTCTATAAAATTTAAAAATCTGCACGTACACAAATAAATAATTATGAACAAATAACATCAAAGCATATTTAGGGTTCCCAAAAATATAAAATTGTGTAAAATCATATGACAAAAATCTAATCTTGTAAAAGCATGATTGTCTACAAAAATATAATTATTTTATGACTAAATATAATTATACAGTAATTGACTAAATATATATAGAATTTGATACCCCCCTCCCCCATCTAATCACTAGGGGTTATCTTAAGAAGCAAATGTAATTTGCTATTAAAAAACAAACTTATGTGTATATTAAGCAAGTAAAGTATGGCCTATAAATAGTATTAAGTGTATAAATGAAACTTTTAATAATTAGAATATATTATCTTGAATTTTGGATTTTTAGCATGAATTTAATTTTATTAATTTGAGTATTTTAAAAAAAAATAGGTTTAATGTATTAATTTCAAAACAAGATTAGAATGGATAAAAATAGAAATAAATAAATAAAACTTTTTGGCATTGTCAAAATAACAAGTTAACACTAAAAAAAAAATCACTTTTGACAACGTCAAGCTAACATTGCTAAAAATTACTTTTGACAACATTAGAATTTTGATATTTCTAAAAATGAGATTTAGCAATAATAAGGTTCAAATGTTGTCAGAAATGGTTTGCAATGTCCGTCTGACCCAACTAATTTTTTTTTTTCTACCATTGCCAAATGTTTCTTGATTCAAATTTTAACCGTTGCTGAATGTTAATGTAATGAATGTTTTAGAACTTTTATTTTGACCTTAAAATTTGCAACAACATGAAGATAGGCAATATCAAGGTCAATGTTGCAAATACTAATGGCAACATCAATCCCATTTCTGGCAACATCAAAATAGCAAACTTACACTAAAAAAGGAAAAAATCATTTTTGGCAATGTTAAGCTTTTGTTGCTAAAAACCATTTTTGGCGACATCAAATATTTATGGGTGCAGGAGTTAAGAAAATAAATAATAAAATAATAGTATGTCAAAATTGAGAAAAACAAATAATAAATTAAGTTTTTTATGAAAAATAGCATCATCCTAAAAAGGAAAGAAATCATCTCAATTGAAAATTTCCATTGTTTTACTTCATTTTTAAATATAGTTTAAAAAGTTACAAAAATATGAAAAAATTTAGACCATAAAAAAGGGAAATATGGATTGAGAAATTAATGGAGTAATATCTAAAACTCAATAGTATAATTCAATATATTTATTTAGCATTTCATACTTAATATTATTAAGGACATATTTAATTCACATAATAAAATAAATTAGGAAAATAATAAAATAAAAATTTAAATGAATATCATATGAAAATAAGTAAAAAATTTGACTTTGTCCCCCCTTGGTTCCTTCTCTTTTCATATCAACATTAATTTAAAGGTAGTAAAAAAAATCAAAAAAGCGAATAGGGATTGGAGCAGACACGGAGGGGATGGGCCCGTGCCTGACGAGATCTGACGGTGGATACGGGCAGGACGGCCCCCAGCGAATTTAATGCATCCGCAGCTTTATAGTTTATCCAACAAATCTCAACGAAAACTGAATATATATCATACACCCAACAAATTAGTTATCTCACTGCAGTTTGGTTCATCTCTCTCTCTCTCTCTCTCTCTAACCTTCTCAAGCGTCTGGGTGCCCTCCCCTCCTCTCCCATTTTTATCCACATCCACCATTGCTCTCCCTCTCTCTCTCTCTCTCTCTCTCAATCGGATCTTCGCATTTCTTGGAAGGATCTACGCCATGTCACGCCCCTGATTTGGCTGAATCTGCAATCGCTAGTGTGTTGATGAAGATAATGAGAAGAAGGAACTGATGAATTCGTGTTGTTTTATGGATCGTGTGGAATGGGACCGACAGGTGTCGTGACCGCGTGTGGAGAAGGGTTGAGCCATGGCGAGCAAGGTTGCGGGGAGCTGGAAGGACTCGTACAGGGGCATGTCCTCTGATAACATCAAGGGTTTGGTCTTGGCTCTCTCCTCTAGTTTTTTCATCGGGGCAAGCTTCATTGTCAAGAAGAAGGGATTGAAGAAGGCCGGTGCATCTGGTGTTAGGGCGGGTAATTGAACGTTTTGTCTGGAAAAAAAAATCACTAGGGCTTTCTTTGTTTTGCTCCTTTTTCTTTTTTCTTGTTTTTGGTACCGGAGTACATTGAATCCATACGGGTTCGATTTTATTTTGTTAATTCCTTGATGGGGGGTTTTTTGAACCTGCGATTTTTTTTTGAAATGTAGTCTGCTTTGTGAAAGGCTGGTTAAAATTAAGGAACTAATGTGGTGAGCATTTATCTGTTTCGTAATAGCCGCCAGTAGAATGATGGGTTCTGTATGCTTTGCTTTGATGGGGTTCTCTTCCATTTTCCATTGTCTAACTGTATCATTGGAGGGAAACTAAGAAATTGGACTGAAGAATAGTCGTGTTTAGTCCTGTAATTATATGTTGTTTTTGCCAGCAATAGCATGGTATATTTTTCATGTTTCAACGTGTTTTTGTTTAGTGTTGATCTGGTAGGCAGTGTAGGTTTTAATGGTTGGTTCAGGAGAGCAGCACTCCGAGTAGTGCAAGCTAAAAATGTCCAATATTAGTTTCTATTTGTTTATTTCTAATGTTTATTTAGCATTGAAATTTTTAAAGCTAAGATAAAATTTCAGTTTGAGCCCTGAAATATTTCTATATGAGGAGCATTTTATTGATTTTGTGGTTTGATAGGGGTTTTGTTTACCTCTATGAAGCTGAATGTGTTATGGTTGAAGGCCACCAATAGTTCAGCTTTGTTGTAAGGGATTATATCAAAATCTTGTGTATCACACATTGTGATACACATGCCTGGATCAAACTAAGATCAGAAGAAATTTGTAGCATTTATTGTAGCAGTGGCAGTGCGGTTCCAAGTATAAATTAAGTATATCTTAATTAGACTGTTACATTTTGAGATTGCATATTAATGGTTGGCTTTTTAAGGACTGCAGGTGAGTTACTTAGGCTTATATTACTGTTATGTTTGATCTAGGATGTGCATTGAGATTAAAGAAACTGATGATTGCTGGAGTCTTGATTAGAATCTGATTGTCAAACTTTAGAGGGCTGTTAAGTGAGTTTTGGAGTTCCAAACAGGCAGAAGCCCAATTTGGTATTTGACAGGGCTTGGCAATCAGCATGACGTGATTTATGGGCCATTTTGGTTGGTTGTTTTCATTATGACATGTGATCTTGTCAACTATTGGGTGTGAGATGGCTTGGTGAAAAACTGTGATGTTGTGGCTAGAAATGAATCCATAACCTCTGGCTTGTCCAATTTCATGATTAGCTTTGAAAGAGTTTCGATCCAGCGGTGACTGAAAAGCACTTTGGGTTTAGGAGTATTATATCATTTCAAGAAAATATATCTCATGATAATCTGTACTAGAAAGATTGCAATGTATGATCTTTTAATGCTGGACAGTTCCATGATTGCATCATTTTATATACAGAAAAATTATAATGCTTCAACTGGCAGTGTTCTAAATTGTGCTCAATTCACATCTATGATTTGGTCTTCCTTCTCAATCAACATTGTTGAGAAGAGGCATTTGCAAAACAATCTTTTTGATCAGTGCTTGGAGAATGTTGTTGAAATTTGTCCTTCAAATTTCAAGATTACTATCTGAAAAAGAATGTGGAAATACACTCATGAGCTATCCTCCCCTCTACTTGGGTGCAGACATGGCAATTTGTTGTCTTAACCTTGAATTTCAAGTAGATATAATGGCTTAACTATGTTTTTTGTTTTTTTTTTTGGTTGAGACACTGTTTATTGTTAATTGTACATTTGACAATAATTTTTGAAATGCACCATGAAATAACATGACTTAACTGTTGTTAAAATTTCTGATTATATGTCACAGGTTTTGGTGGTTATTCTTACCTATACGAGCCTCTTTGGTGGGCTGGCATGATAACAAGTGAGTTTCTGGGTCTTTCTAGTCAATAAATTAAAATAGTACAGTACTGTTTATGCTGTGTTTCTATTTAGAGTCTGAGTTGGGTTTGCCAAGTTTCTTCAAATTTATTGGATGCCAAATAATTTGGGAATTTTAAGTGTGAAAATGGCAGTGGCCAAGTTGTGTATGTGTGTATTTACATATATATTTTAACTTTTTTTTTTTCTAGATGCCTTGGGAAACTTGGGGTTGCTAGGGCCCTTAGGAGGGCCCTTACCTCCGCACCAAAACCTAAGAGGGAATTGATCGCACCCACAAAGCCTAGCCCTTAGGCAAGTCAAGGAGACCCAAAGGGGAATTGAACTCAAGACCTCTTTTAGTCTTTGTTTGCCCTTATCACCGAGCCCACCCTGGTGGGTTTTATATATTTAACATTCATTTTTTTATTCTTTGAGCTTTTTGTAAGGTTGATAGTGGAGCCATTTGAAAATTTACCTATTTACTTTTGCATTCCTTGGTAGGACATGTGAATGCAACTAATGATGTATGGTTCATGGTGTCTCCAAGGTTTGCTTGGATCCACGTTTCTCCACGGTTCTTTCTAGAGGATACCTCTGGAAGAATGAAAAGGGAAACCAAACTGAATAGTTTTATTGAAGCTATTATGCCCAATAATAGTCCCTACTCTATGAAGACTATTAATGGTTATTTGGTCATTTAGCATTATTAGTACGTGATAGAGTTATGTTAGTAAGTGCGAGTTAGTGAGGATACTATGGTAATTTGCATTGTACTTAACATATATTATAAATAAAGGGAGAGACCTCTTGAGGTTAGGTCTTCCATTTTACCCAATTATTCAACATGGTATCAAAGCATGATCCAACCTAAACCTTACCACCAAACCAAACTCAACTGCACAGGAAAACACTCTCCCGTTGGCTGCCCTTTTTAGAACCACTATAACCCTTCATTATTTCAAAAAACCAACCACATAGCCAAAGACATAATTCTATGAACTACCTTGCAAAATCCCATTGCCGGAAACCTCCCTTATGCGTCCCCACTCACCGACTATTGGCAGTCCCGACCCCATGCGCTAGCGCATGAGAGTTTTTGGCCTTCTTTTCCTGTTTTTTTCCTATGTTTTGATCATAGACCATAATCTCAAGCCGTTGAGCTCGTTTTTTGTTCAAAAATCCAACCTTTTTCGACCATGCACTCTTGGCAATCCGGTGTTGTTCGGTATTAGTGTTCATTGGTAAGTTTCTTGGAGCAGTCGCAGCGTTTATACATTGATTTTGTAGGGCTGTGGCAATGTTATGTCTGGTTGTTGGTGACTCGTTCATGGTTGAATCAGTGGTCGACTTGCTTTTGTTTGTTTCGGGTGGTTAAGATGTTCACTTGTAGTTGTTTCGGTTGTGCAGAAGTTCACTGTTGGAATCCCAATAGCACTTTGTTTTCTGTGTATTTCTGTTTTGCTGCTTTATTGAGGTTGTGCGTGTGTTGGGATGGCGTCCTCAAATCCCAAAAGTGTGTTTCCCTCGTTAGGCACTTGTTTAGGTAAACAACATACTATAACTCCCTCAGAGGAGTATTCAAGGTTCCTACAGTATCAAGCATCCTAACAAGCATCTCATCACATTTCATCATTTGCTCAGAATAATCCTACAATCTGTATGTCATCTTGTACCTCTCTCCCACTAGTCCTTGGATTATTGTCTTTGCTATTGTTGACTATATGACAAGTGTAACCAACTTCTTTTTTGCCCTCAAGTATGCTAAAAATCTATGTAAGTTATCCTTGCTGATAGGTCCAAAACTATAGTTAAGGGGATAGGGACGGTATATCTTGCTCCCTCCATTTCTCTTTCTTCTTTCTTTTACATCCCATGTCCCCTTTCAATCTTATATTAGTTAGTAAGCTTACATAGCCATTAAATTGTCGTGTAACTTTCTTTCCTGATTTTGTGGTTATTCAAGACCTAAAGATGAAGAAGACAATTGGCACAAGACGTGAGGCTCGTGGACTTTACTACTTTGAGTCACTCTCTTCTCCCATTGCTTGCACAATTGTTGTTACACCGCTTCAAATCCATTGTCGCGTTGGTTATCCGCCCTCGGACAAATTGAAACAACTAGTTCCTACCTTAAGTTCTGTGTCTAGTCTTGGGTGTGAGTCTTGTCAGTTGGGAAAACATCATTGTGTTCCCTTTGCTTCTTGGGTCAACAAACGGGCATATAGTCTTTTTATGCTTGTCCATTAGGATGTTTAGGGTCCTAGTTGGGTCACATTGAAATTGGGGTTTCGATACTTTGTTACATTTGTGGATGACTACTCTAGGATGACTTGGTTGTTTTTAATGAAGAATCATTCTGAGTTGTTTAATATCTTTTGTGCCTTTTGTTCTTAAATAAGGACTTAGTGTGATATGTCAATAAAGATACTTCGTAGTGATAATGCTAAGGAGTACTTCAACACCCAATACTAATTTTGGTATCATTCATCAGTCATCTTGTGCTCACTCTCCACAGCAAAATGGAGTGTTACAGAATGGAAAAACAGACATATTCTCAAAGTTACTCGTACCCTATTGTATCAAATGAATGTCCCTAAAGTCTTTTGGAGTGATGCCGCGCACACTTATTGATCTCGCCATCCTTTATCCTTGGTGGTAAAGTCCCATATTCGCTTATCTTCCCTAAGGCTTCTTTGTTCTCCCTTCCACCTTGTGTATTAGGTTGTGTCTTTTGTCCATTAGTTTACTCCAGGAACGAATAAGTTGGATTCTCATGCCATCAAATGTATTTTTTTGGGGTATTCAAATACTCAAAAGGGATATTGATGTTATAGACCTACTTTAGGTTGATTCTTTGTCTCTACTGATGCCACCTTTTTTGAGTCTACACCATACTACTTTGGTTCCTGGAGTTTTTTGTTGACCTTAATGAGTCTCTTCCTTTACCTTGCCTTCCAAATCCTAACCTAATATCTGTGCCCAATCCTCCTACATCTTCATCCAGTTTGAGTCATTCTTGTCGCTTGGATCATCCCAATTTGCAAGTATACACACGGAGACTCAAGGAAGGAGAGCCTTCGCTAGCTTCCCCTTCTACGCCCCCCCCCCCCCCCCAAAAATAGTAACTAACTTACTCTTCCTCACTGGCGCACTATATGGCCTACATTGCAAGCGTCCATATTATCTGAGTCATCCCTCCCTTATCCTATCTTCTATAGGAGTTACACCTAACTTACTGTGAATGTGTTCATTCCTTAATTTATCTTTCAATGTTATACCACTCATCCATCTAAGCTTTCTCATCTCATCAACTTTTATTTTTTATTACACCCATTGATCCCAATAGTAAGTACCAAATACGGGTGATTTGTTGCCTCCTAAGGAAGTACTGGTGACTTGTTGGAAAATTAAATTATTTCGCAGTCTCTTAACCAGATATATCTTTCATAAAAAGTGTTATGAGTCAGTTTCTCGATTCTTTGAGAACAGGTCACTGGGATGCAGTAATTTGCATTTTGAGATATCTCAAAGGTGCACTAAGGCGAGGTTTTTTTATACAGGATCGAGGTCATAGTTATATTTAGGGATACAAATGCAAATTTAGCTAGGTTGTCTTCTGACCAAAGATCCACAACCGAGTCTTGTATCTCTATTGGTGGTAATTTGGTCTTTTAGAAGAGTAAGAAACAAACTCTAGTGGCTAGGTTAAGTGCTAAGTCAGAGTATAGGGTTATGGCTCACACTACATGTGAACTTGTTTGTTTGACTCTATACACAGTAGGGTAGCTGAATACGCAAAAGGGGGAAACTGCGTCGAATCTCAACATGAAAAGGTAAATAAAATCAACGTCCCTGTAAATTACTGATGTTGAGAATGGCTGATTCGGCCTTAAACCCAACCCTTCGAGCCTCGAGATCCATATGAACATCCATATACATTTGCTCATATATGGGGTTGTAGACGTCCTACCGAGCTTTCTCTAAAGGCGTGTACCAATGTGCCAGGACGTGGAAGATTTCGATGGAAGATTCTCAGATGTGGATTTCAGCTTGGACGAGGTATTTGATCTCCATGAGAATGGCGTTTTTAGTTTCGTCCGACTCTAGGGTAGTTCCTTAGCTTGAGAAGGGGCTAGCAAAAGAGATGGTGACCTAGGGCTTTAGACCCTGTGGAGAGAATGAATTCAGCCCCTTGTTCGGCCAAGCACCACCCCCCTTTTTCTTTTTTCTCTCTTTTCTTTTCTCTTTTCTTCTCAATTTCCCTCTTTCTCTCTCCACTTTCTCTTTCTTTCTTTTTGTATGTAAATTCTCTTCCTCTTCTTGTGTCTTGTTCACTCTCTCCCTTGTATTCTTGTATGTAATTATAGGAAAAATTAGGGCTAGAGACTTAAAAAGGCTCAATATCCCTAGAGCATGCTTGGGTGCAAGGGAAATTACGCCCTTACCCTTAGGGTGCTATGGAACATTATTGAGGCCTTGTAAGCCCAAATATGGGTCCATTAACTTGCAAGAAGGCCTATTTTACCCCTAATGAGGTCTTGCGGGGCTCTGTAGGCCCAACAGGGCCCAATTAAGCTGCAAGAAACCCAGAGAAGCCTTAAGAGGCCCTGAAAGGCCCCGAGAAACCCTAAGAGGCCCTGAGACACAAATAAAGCCTTGGAAGGCCCCTTATATGCCTTGAATTGTAGTTAAACGCCCCCTACAGGGGTTTATACCTCTATTAAGCTCATTATTTATTGTAAAAGACCCTTCGGTCAAAATTGGGCATCGACAGAATGATTTATGCCACGAGCCAAGATTGTTTAGGGTATTATGCTTGCCTATGACTGCTTGCCTTGTGTGCATGGGAACATCATGTAAATAGTAGTATATGTTTTATGCTTTGAGTAGGTGTGAGTCTTAGTGTAAAGTTGGAGTATGACTCCTCGAACAATTTGATGTTTCCTAGCGGCAGATCTAAAATAACATATAAAACTATTTGGGGGAGGGTGAGTGTTAATTGATCTTGTAAAACTCACTAGCATTTGTTAATCTTGTGAGCCTAATTGCCTCCTTTGCTAAACACACGTTGCTTACGAAGGTGGTGTTAATGAATTATGTTGCTTCTGCTTACTTTTCATTCAGCTGATGTGAATACATTTTTGTGGTAAACCATGGTAATCTTTGACTGACTAATTAAGCAAGAGGGCTTTAGTTAGTGCTGCACAACCCTTCACCAAGGTGTAAAATATTCGACCCGTGACAATACTTTTATGAGAGTTAATTGCTAGAGAGGTCCATTACTTCTTCAAAGCCAATACTCATTGTGGTGGAAGATTTTCTGAACTTATGTAGGAGTTTATTTTATTTTGCAACCTGTTTTCATCAGAGTTCCAAACTATGATACACTACCCTTTCACTTGGTATGCCGCCTGAAGTTTTTTACTAAAAGTCTAGAAGTGATGCATTACTCTGAAACATCTTTGAATAATAGTGTAAGCTTATTTTCTTGTGACTGCTTGCCCACCTTCCAATCCTAAAAAAGAAAAAAAAAGTAAAAATATTTTCAATTTTTGCCTGAATTTATTCCTTTGATTCCTGGTTAGTGTCTGCATTCTTAATTTTCTAGTGGCTGAATATTGCAGTTCCATATGTAACTTTGTTTATTTAAGGATTCTAGAATGCATACAATTTTGTGGACTTGAACTACCAAAACTTATCTTTTCTTGGGATTTCACTTATCATACCATTTAAATATTTTTTTTTCTGTCATTGTACCATGTTTTTGTTATAGTCATATGCTTGTCAAAACCCTATTATTAACCCATTGTTGTGGCAGTTTATAGTCTGCATTGTTTTTTCATCAAAATGACACCCTCTAGTTTCATATGTGGAGGATTTCAATGTCTAATTAATAATCTGCGCCAAGTCTACCATTAAAGGTGAGGTGGCTAGTCTTGGTGCCTTCCCAAGTATGAAGAGTTATGCATGTTTTTTTCCCTCATTCAAGCAGCAGAGAAGTTGTTACATAATCATTTTTGCCTATTATTCGTAGTATTTCTTTATTTTTTTTTGTTCTCCTGCTCCTGCTTAAGATTTTCTTTGTCCCCTTTTCCTCTAAATTTTTGAACACGCATGCGTGGTCTATGAATTTGTATATGGAAAAGTTTAGATTGCAATATGTGATTACTGATGGAATAATTACAACTGTCACAGTGGTCGTTGGTGAGGTTGCTAATTTTGCAGCATATGCCTTTGCGCCAGCTATTCTAGTCACTCCTCTTGGTGCACTCAGTATCATTATCAGGTATGCAGGACAACTACTCATGATTATTATGTTCCAGATTTTTATGTTCTTGGGTTCTGTTAGAAGAGAATATGTTGTTTTAGTGATTATGTGTTCAAAATGGAGGTAGTTTTGTCTTCCAAGTTTTTCTATCATCAGTATATAAGAGGGCATACCTGGAGCTGTACGTAAGGCTCCAGGAAATTGCTTCCAGAGTTTCCTTTCCTTTTTATTTTCTAATTCTCTTCTTCTCTTCTCTTTCTTTTTCTTGTCTCTATCTCTAACTTTACAATGTGATATTTTTGATATCTAAATCTGATTTATCTGAGTTGATCTTGGACACTCTGTTTTTCAATTTTTCCTATGTTTCCCTAATCACTTTTCAAATTTGATTGTTTGGTTGCTGTGAGAGTCGTCTAGGGACACTCTTCCTCTGTGTTAGGCTGTGCAACATCCTTCTTTGGATGCTGTATGCATTTGTGGTAGTTTGCTGATGTGATGTGAGTTGCATACTGATTCTGTTATACTGCTATTCTGATGTTCCACTGGCTGATTGTGGGTTTTTTGATGATGTGTGTGTTAGTTTGATTGTGTGCAATCTTGTATCAGTTTTGGTTGGTTTCGGTGGGTGTCCGATGATTCTATTTCCTATTCCTTCCTGCACTTGCCTGTAGATGCAGCCAGCCATCCTGCCTGTAGCTGCTCCCAGGTTGCTTATGAAGTGCCTTTGGTGCTTTGCTGTGGTCTTCCTGTTCTGTATGGTCAAGTTTTCCTCCAAGGACGTCGTAAATTATAGCTGCTTCTTGAAGCTCTAGACTTTTAAGGTCTAAAGTGGTGTGTGCGAGTAGTGTATTGGAGGTGCTTCAGAAAGCCTTTATAGAGAGAGCTTTGGCTGATACTGTTAACATACAGATCACATTCATCAAACTGGTTTTGATCCTTGAACTACTTGTTATGGCCTCATGCGGCATTTGTATGTTAATGCAAAAGGGAAGTCCAAGTGTTTGCCGCATTCTCCTGTCTCCATACCCCAAGGATTATGAAGATTGGATGAAAAAGAAGTCATATTGCTTGTATGGATGTGGAATAGCATGGAGCCATGAATTGCTGCGAATGTGATGTTTTGATAGAACAGCCAAGGCTGTATGGGATGATCTTCGTGAAAGCTTCTCACAAGATAAAAATCGAACTCTTGTTTTTGACCTGTATGAAAAGTTCTTCAAATATGACCATGAAGGCATGTCCATCATTGAGTATTATCACTCTGAAGGGGATGTGGGAGGAATACAATATCTGTGAAGGAGTTAGTTTCGATGTTGAGATGATTGATTTGCAAGAGGTAGAGTTCTTGGACGTTTAGATAATTAGGAGGCAATGGCAGACCTCTTTGCTGCCAAGTTTTTAGTTGAGTCTTGAGCTTCAACCTATCCATGATCAGATTCTTGTTGGCAAATCCTTACCATCCATGAATGAATCAAATGCTAGAGTCCAACAGATCACTATAAATGACTCAGTCAGCATGGTTAGCTTTACCTATCATTGTGGCAGAAGTGGTGTTTCAAGACAAGGAGTTCGTCATGGCAATTCTCATATTTGCACACATTGTGGCAAGGTAAATCGTAGATTGCTGTTTGAATCTCCATAGGAGCCTACTTGGGGCAATAAATCTCTTGCCAAGGATGATTTATCATTGACACTTCAAGTGCACCTAGCCACTCCACTGGGGGTGGGGGGAAGGCTGATGACATCATTTTCCATGTCCTGAGAGAAGTATAAGAATCTTATCTGCATGGTTCCACAACTCCAAACTTGATCTACTACATCTAGTGCTATTGTGACCCATTCAGGTACAACCAAGTTTCTTGCTTCTTCATCCTCATGAGTTATTGATTGTGGTGCTTCCTCCATTGTGATAGGTAGTCCTAATTTGTTTCATTCCTTGAAATCCACAATTTTGTACTCTTAAGGTTACTATTGCTGATGATTCGGCTACACTGGTTTCTAGTAGTAGCAATATTCTTTCGTTTACTTCTACTCATCTTTCCTCTATGTTATATGTGCCTAAATTTCCCTTGAACATGTTATCAATTAGTCAATTAACTATATCTCATACTGTTCTATGAATTTCTTTCCTTACTGTGTTATTTAGGATCTGTAGACAAAGAAGAGGATTGGTGGAGGCCTTGAGAAGGATGGCATGTACTATTTCAATGGTGATGGTGGTAGATCTAGTTGTCATATAGCTTCTTCAACTTCTAGTCATGGTGTTTCTTTGGATGAGTGGCATGCTCGTTTGGAGCATCCATCTTCAAAAATTGCAGCAAATTTTTCCTATGTTCCAAGTTTATTTCTTGTTTTTAGTTTTCAACGTGTTAATTAGTAAAACATATTATGACATCTTTTTTGTCTAGAGTTGAGTCTCGTAGTAAATCATTGTTTTCTCTTATTCTTTAGATATTTGGTGTATAGAGTGAAAAATTTGACTAGTTATCAATATTTTGTGTCCTTTATGCATCCTTTTTTGTGTATGACCTAGATATCTATCTAATAAAAGATAGGTCTGAATTTCTTAATTTATTTACTTCTACCGAGAAAGAAGAACTTGGTTCAATTTTAGTGTTCAAATTTTTGATGCATTTGAATTTAATAAAAAAGAGATTGTCTTTTTGCTTGGCCAAAGGGATTATTCATCAAACCGCATGTGACATACTTTCTGCCCTTGTATAATAGAGTAGTCGAATGGAAAAATAGACATTTACTTGACATTGCAAGGTTCTGCTCTTTCATATGCATATTCTTTAAACCTTTTGTACATGTGTTTTTTTCTTAACAGGATGCATATACTGTTTTACTGGGACAAATTTCCTTTTCCATCGTATACCTAGAAACCACCGCCTTCTCTATTGTAGCTTGTGTCTTGGGTTGCACATGTTTTGTTCATGTTCTAAACTTCCAGATATTGGTTAGGATAAATTCTTCCATCATGCTGTTAAATGTGTCTTTTGTTGTTCACTCAAGAACTTAGAAAGGATATGTTGTGATCCTAAAGCTCACATGGAATATGTTAGTGCAGGCGTTACCTTTTTAAAGGGACACCATATTTCCTCAGTGTCAAATCCTCCTTAGGTGAATCTATTTTAAGTCCATCAACGAATTTTGGCTCCACTTGTGTGTTGATCCTCTTTGTTACTACCCTTATTCCTCTGGAGAAAACTTCCACTCCTCTTCTGAATCCATCTGTTATTGACCTAGAGAAGCAATTAAGAGTTTATGAATGATGGAAAGTAGGCACAAACATCACTATAACACGGCAGCTGCCTCTTCTGCCTTTAATTGTTTTGACTTTTGGTTATGGAGATCCATCCCAACATGACTTGGATTTGCAAATTGTGCATGAGAAAGGTACTCGAACATATACTTAGCAATCCTTTGTTGCTTATCCCATTGTTCATTAAGTTTTAGTTCTTTGTTGTCTTAGTCCTTTGCATCTATGCACATTCTTTTGCCTTGTCTATTTCCTATTTTTCTATCCTTCCTCACTTGTTGAAGCACTTATTAAGCTTGGGTGCAAGCATGAAATGGATGTAGTAATGGATGCCTTCATCACTCGAGCAACATGGGATTTGGTGGAACTTTCTCGTAATAAGTAGTTAGGTGTCGTTGGATCTACACCATTACATTTCTTCCATTGAATGGCTTAAGGTTCAAGTGGTTGCCTAAGGGATACACTTAAAACATATGGTATTGATCATTTTAGTACCTTCTCTCCTATTGTTTGACTATTGTGTATTGATCTCATTGTTAGTTTTAATCGGCTGTTAATTAGTGAAAATGCCTCCTTCTATGGAGGTTTGCAGGAAGCGGTATACATGGAGCAACCTCCTAGGTATGTTGCTCAGGGGGAGGATGGTAAGGTATGTATGTTGCATGAGGCTATTTATGCTCTTAAGAAGTGTCCTTGTGCTTGGTTTGACAAATTAAGTGATCTTTATATTTGGTTTTATTCAATGCTTCTCTTCAATCTTTGTTTGCAGAAGGGAGATATGTGTGGTACTACTAGTAATTTATGACATTGGCAATGTGTTCAGAGCGGGTTTGTAGATGTGACAAAATGAATTAAAGCAAAATTTCAATGCATTAAATAAAAATTTCAAATCAAGGACACGACTCTTCTAGCTAAATGGCTTTGGCAGTTCTCGCTGTAGATTTCTTCCCTGTGGCATAAAGTTATCAAAAGTAAATTTGGACTTGATGGGAATGGGTGGGAGACTAATTTGGGTTCTAGGTGTTCTTTGAAAAGCCCGTGGAAAGCTATTTCCAAGATTTGCCCTCTCTTTATTCCCCATACCAAACTGGTTATGAGTAAGGGCTGTAATATCCATTTTTGAAGACCTTTGGATGGGGAATGTTATTTTGTCCCCCTCTTTTTCCTTGCCTATTTTGCTGGAGCTTAGGGCAAAATGATCCAATGTCTTCTTTTATTGTAGAGCCTGGTGGTTCTTTACCTTCTTCAGATTTTCACTTTAGGAGCCTTGAATGATAGGGAAATTATTATCTTCTTTGTTGGTTATGTTGAATAATTGTAGGGATTCTTCCAAAGATGATTATCGATCTTGGTTGTTGGATTCTTTGGGTGTTTATTCGTGTAAAACTTTTGATGAATTCTTGTTTGGTACCAATATCTCCTTTCCACTCTACAAAGTAATCTGGAAGGTCAAAATCCCCCATAAAATTAAAGCTTTTCTTTGGTTGGTTGTGCTTAATAGAACAAATACTAATGGCTTGCTGCAAATGAGGAGACCTTTAAAGGCTTCCTCTCTTGATATATGTATGCTTTGTTTTGATTCTTCAGAATCTGTTTCACATCTTTTCTTGCTTTGCAATTTTGCACGGGAGTTTGGAACAAGCTATTTTCAACTATTTTGGAGAAAGCTGGGTTTTTCCAAGTCTCCAAGAACAGTGGAGGAATTCTTGGCAATGTCTTTTGTGGGGTTTGGTAGGAAAAAGGAAGGAATTGCATTATGGAATTGTGCTTTATTAGCAGTTTGATATTGAGACTGTACGGTGTAGAAACTGTCACTAGACCTGACATATGCTCTGGGGGTGGTTAGTTTTTGGAAAATACTAAACAATCATGCTGGTATACCATCTCAAAGGCTCTCCTAGAGAGGTTTCATGTATAATGGTAATAGAAATTATGAGATCATGGGATACTCTGTTGAATATTGGATTGGCTTAATTGATTATCGAATGTCTAATACTAGATAGTATACAACTATGGGAGGTGATCTTGTTACTTGGCATTGCAAGAAACCATCTACCAAAGCAAGATCTAGTGCTGAGGCAAAATACTGTGCGGCTTATTCTGTGATTAAGCTTATGTGGTTGAAGTCATGTTAGAGATGAGGTTTTTGATATTGAAGCCCATAAATTTGTTTTGTGATATCAAGCTACCATTTACATTACTAGCAATTTGTGTTTCTTTAGAGGACAAAGAATTTGAAGTTAACTATCATTCTTGTTGGGCTTTTGTGGAGCCTAGCTGCATTCGAGCTGGATGATGACTCGACTTTTCTTTAAGGAGAGATTTCTATCCTAAGGCTTAGTCCATGAGCGCTGTTGCTTGGGCCGAAATTTTTTGGGCCCGTTTTGTAACCCATTTGGAACTCTATGCGCAGCATATAAAATGATTGTTTTTGGGTGATTAGGTTAAGCGGTCACATTTCGCGAGAGAGCTAGAGAGAGTATTGTACCGCCGCACTCTTTGTATTTTGTTCCTAATAATAGTGAAATCCCTGCAACTCCGTGGACGTAGGTAAAATTGCCGAATCACAGAAATACTGTCTTGTGTGTGTGATTGATTTTTTCTTTGGCGTGTATTCTTTTTCTATTTTGTTTCTCACAGGTTTCGGGAATTTGTTGTTAATTCCCAACAATTCTATGAGGAATGATGCGTTGAAGGAGGTTGTGAGAACTCTGTGTGAAATTTGTGGATCAGTTAGGGAATATTTTCATTCAAGGATTTATTCAAGCCTGCCTTGCTAGTGGTTGTACCAAGCTAGGGCTAGGCGATATTTATGCACCTCCAGTTTGAGGGGAAATGTTAGAAAAGTATAGGCTATTTTAGTAATTATGCGGTGTGCGAGCAGGGTGTATTTTTGTCTTCCTTGTTTCTCTATTATTAATATGTAAGATGGCGGACCTGGAGCTGTATGCAAGTCTCCGGGAAACTGCCGCCAGGTTTTTATCTCCTCTTTCTCTTCTCCTCTACTTCTATTTTCTTTTTCTGTTCTCTATCTCTAACTTTACAACTGGTTCTGACTGCCGTATTTCTTGCAGTGCTGCACTTGCACATATAATTTTACAGGAGAAGCTACACATTTTTGGGATTCTTGGTTGCATTCTTTGTGTTGTGGGATCAACTACAATTGTTCTACATGCTCCTCAAGAACGTGAAATCGATTCTGTGAGGGAAGTGTGGGATCTTGCTACCAAGCCAGGTATGTCTCTATTAATGAGAGAATTTTTGCTGTAATCTCTGTTGTGAATAAGTTAATATTTTATATTATATGCGAATATTTTCATTTATGTTTCTTATTTCTTCTCTAATTGCTTGCTAATAATGCTGAGCACAAATCTTTTGCTTGTCTTTGGCAGCTTTTCTTTTTTATGCAGCTTTGGTGATAGCAGTAGTTTTCATACTCATAATTCATTACGTCCCACAATATGGGCAGACACATATAATGGTTTACATTGGAGTTTGTTCACTTGTAGGCTCATTGTCGGTATGTGGTTTGTATAACCTCTGCTGTAATTTATTTATTTCTGCATAAGCTCTGGATATTTAATTATAATTTTTGTGATGATGTCCTGTATGCTCATAGGTTATGAGTGTCAAGGCACTTGGGATTGCTTTGAAGTTAACATTTTCGGGAATGAATCAATTGCTATATCCCCAAACATGGGCCTTCGGAATTGTTGTTCTTACATGTATCATTACTCAAATGAACTATCTAAACAAGGTAATTTTCTGTTGTTTGATAATATCCATACCCCAAAACAACTACTTGAATTTTGTTTTGATAATTATAAGTTGATTTTACTTTAGGGGCCTTTCAGTTAAATTAAGTGTTGAATTAATGAATCGGACCCAGTTTGTACTATTGAAACCTGAATGACTAAATTTGTTTGGTGAGAGAGGGAGAATGTTGTGCTAGGCTAGAGAGGATGCATGTGGAGCATGTTACACTGTTATGCACTAGAGAGATCTGATATTATTTTGACACTATTTGATGTTGGTCCAAAGAAGAAGACTTCAGACCTTAGTTAAGATGTGTATCCGAACACTGTGAAGTCTAACCATTCTCGTAATGGGTTTAAGTGAAATGAATTGGCCCTTTAAGAGCCTGTTAGGATCAAACAAATGCACCCTTAATCAGATCTTTCTTTCTAGTTGAAATGAATAGTCAATTGGAATGACTTTATGCATTCCCAGGAATTTGAGTTGCTTCGCTGAATTACTATTTTCTGAGCAGACCCATCACATTTGGTAGGATTACAAGAAGCGGGAAATGATTATTTATGAATGCTTTTATTAATGGTCAAACATGAGAACATGAAAAAAATGTTGTCCCCCCCCCCCCGGGGGCGAATAATTTGATTATAGCACAGTTTGTCGCGACATTTCATGTAAAGTCGCTCCACTGAATAGTGTGTTTGTCAGCCATTCAGGTCTCATTATTCCATATGATGAGCTCCAAATCATCATCATGAAGCAGTCACAATTTTAACTGTTATTAGTGAAATGGGCTGGCGATACACCACATGAGAATGTAAAATGTAATAAATTCTACACATTCCCTTGAAATATTTTAAAACAACTATACTCGATCATATATATTGCCAAAAAAAAAAATGTTGTAGATGTCTATATATATATTATGCATGTATGTGTGTGTGTATGTACATGGGTATGCAGCATAACTGATTTGGTACTAAAGCATCAAAAGATGGATTTAAAAATTAAGTCATAATAAAAACAAATTTAAAATAGAAGCAAATGGAAGCATGACGAATTGACATTGTAGTCTAAATCTTTATCAAGTGAATCCCAGGTATAAGACACAACATAGTGGATTTGTTCCAGAGTTTAGGAAATGGTCTACAAATTCAAATTATAAATAATTTTTTTTTACAAATACCATTGAAATGTTAGTCAAATTAAAGCATAAATAGTCATAGCCCGTAAACTTTCAACTTGTAAGATGAACTTGAACATCCACAGAGCACATTTTATTTTATTTTACTTCTATATAGAAAATAGAATATGAATGCATTGTACATCTTCCTAGAAGTTGCATTGAGTACACATACATGCATGAAACACACATCTCTATATTTTTAAAATAATTAGAATCAATTTTATAATTGTAATGTATGCAAACGTGAATGTAACATGGTATGCATACTTCTATGTTTTTTCAATAATTTGGATTTGAATTATATTTATAATTTTAATGTATGTAAATGTAAATAAAGATAAAGAAAGTTGGGGCCAATAATTTGGATTATTTTCATAATTTTAGTTAATGTAAATGTAAAGGTAATGTATGCAAATGTAAATAAAGGATAAAGTAAAGGCCAACAATTTGGAAATTAGTTTTATAATTTTAGTTTGCGTAAATGTAAAGGTATATAAAGGTGTTGGGAGAGGGGCTGGCTGGGGTGGGGACCAATCACATGGAGAGAGAGAGAGAGAGAGAGAGAGGATTAATAGGAAAAGGGGAAAAAAAGCAAAAAAAAAAAAAAAAGGTAGAGGGCCCCCTGCCGGCATGTGGCTGGGGGCCATGGACATGGAAATCCCCGGGGGGGAGGGGGGTGTCTGGCCCCACCTGCTGAGAGAGAGGAGGGGGGAAGGTTAAAAAAAGTCAAAAAAGCTGGTGGCGACACATGGTCACTTATGCTTTAGAAACCATTTATATTATAGATAGATACATTATTCATTCACTGTATTATAATGTTAGAAAGTACATGACTTTTCCCAATTAATCTATTTGCTACTTGGATCTATATCTGTTCTATGCAGTCCATCTTAAAAGCAATACTTGATGTTATTTATAGCATTGTCAAAATTTTATTTGCTGCCCAATAAATGTTTATCGAGTGTCTCATCTTTTTTTGCAGTAAACCTGTGCATATTGTTAATTCCATCAAATTTCTACGTCTGGATAAATATGTTTGATTATACTGTGGTAATTATACTATTTTTAAATGGGAGATTGAATACACAAACCAATGTTTTAATAATTGGAGTGGTCCTTGACCCATATAGTGGATTGGGTTGATCCACTGGTGAAACTGTGGTTATTTTTTGATTTTTTTTAATAGAAAAAGAATATCATTAAAGATGGTATAAATTACAAAAAAGGAAGCTTGAGAAGTCCTCCTAAGAAGGAAAAAGAATAAAGAGTAAAAAATTACAATCAAAATAACACAGCCTTGAGCCTTCTAGCTGCAATGGAAATCCAAAAAGCACACCCCCTTAAAGCACCCTTCTGCGAAAGTCGATAATGAGGTGAAATACTGAATCATGAAAGCCAAGGCAGTTTCCTCTCCATGAAGTTACGTGCATTCCTCTCCAATCACTCTAGAAAACAGCAACAATCCCACACCCTCCACAAAGCCAACCCCTCTCTACTCCTAGTAAAGCTTGTAGAGGAAATAGCTGACAAACCCGCCACAGAATGTGGACTTATCCAATTCTGCAAAGAATACTGAACAACATATTTGAACCATGGTTGCAAATGGCACCTATGACCATTAATTAACACTGTTATGTTGTCAATTTTTGAGTTCTCTATATTGTTGCCCACTGTTAAGTTGGTGGAATTCTTAGGGTCCATTTAGTTGCGAAAAATAGTTTTCATTTTCTATTTTAGTTTTCCAAAAAATTACAAAAAAGTTAACTAATTTTTCATTTTAAAATCATTTATATGGAATAAGTGAACAACAATAAAAGTTTTTTATTTTTCATTTCTTATTTTTCAAATAATTACGAAAATGCCGCCTTGTTTTCCAATTCTCCAAATTTATATAGAAACGTTGGAAGGCATCTTTTCATTATTTTTGTAGATTTCTAACTTTTACTTTGCATATGGGAGCATGGAATTTAGATCTTGGACTTTAATTTGTGTGAATTATGTATAGATTTTCTTCATAAATCACATAAATCCAAATTCAAGCCCCAAAATATATGATTCCAAATATTACCTTATATGAAATTTGGAAAATTGAAAAACAAGTTGTATTTTTTTGTGTTTAGTTTGAAACCTAAAAATAATAAATGAAAAATTGTTTTGCACATTTAAACAAACTTTTTATTTTCTACCTTTTCAAAATGGTTCGCAAAAAATTTAAAGATAAACTAATTTTTATTTAGAAAACTAAAAATTGGAAATTGGAAAATGTTTTCCACAAGCAGACTAGCTCTTAATTTTTTGCCAATAGCAGTTTGAAACTGATGTATAATTTACTGCCCTTGCTAAACAACGTTAATAAGTTGAACTAGAGGATCCAAAACACACTGAAAATATTTTGAGAAGGATTTAGACCTTAAATACTGCAAATATACTTACTTTCCCGCCATGTAACATTTGCTACTCACTTCCCTCTACACTTGTCATTGTTACGTGTTGCTACCTACTATTACTATTTAAAACCACGTTCAAGTCACTCGCATGAAAAAGAACAATGTAGAAAGAGATGAGAAACATATTCTGAATGATCAAAATAAAGAGACCACAGATGATCTGCAAACAACCAACCAATCAAAAGCCTTAATTTTGAGGGGCTTTGGCCTTGCAAACACTACATGAAGCTCAAAGTACACATTTACCGGACTAAAAAAATTTACAAGAAAAATTATCCAAAGAAAAACAGAGCTCACAGCCAAGTGTCATCCTTATGGAAAGATGGAAGCCATCGAGAAAGAACAACCAGGCTGAATTTTACCCTACCTCCCTATTATTATGAAACCTATGAAAATGAAAATCTGAAGAAAAGTTCCGTTCCTTGATGGTCAAAAACAAGGAGATAACCCAATTGTGCAATGAGGATAGGTGATAGAGATGAGGAAAAGAAATGAAAAGCGCATTATCACCCACTCAAATATGTTCCCAAAATTGAACGTGAGATTCATTCTCAACGACAAATTTATTGAGAGGAATAAAAAGAGAATAAAACTATGAAATAGACCTCCAAGGATTCTTAAAGGAACATCTTATCCCAATATTTGCATCCTACCCATTCTCTTGTATGTCAAATTTACTTATAATAACTTTGTGCCAAAGGGAAAATGGCATAGCCATTTACTCATCAAAGCGATGTTTTTAGACACCAACTTTCCATGACCCTAACCCACCTCTTCGTTAGCCCTACAAACCACCTTTCAAGTAACGAAATGATCCTTCTTCCCAACCCCTTGACCAAAAGAAATCTCTTATGACTCTCTTAATACTCTTAGTTACCCCTACATGGACTGTAAAACATGGACCGCAAATATAGAGGGACAATTTAGAAACAAGCTTGAATGAAGATAATACAACCACCTATAGAAGAAAAGAGCAACCTTCCACCTATCCATCCGCTTGGACACCTTCTCCCCATAGGAGCTCAAAAATAAAAAGCCTAGGATTACCCCCCCCCCCCCTAAATAAGTTGCATGCCACTCTAAAATACCCGGCTAAAGAGGCAAGTTCTAAAGAACCAGTTTCACTAAACTAAGACCAGCTATCCCCCTCACCCAAGTTGTAAGATAGTACATTTGAGAAAGACATCTTATGAGCTTCTAAGAAAAAAGGTTGTGTCGTCAGAAGACAAACGCAAGCACCCCACACTCCTAATCCAATCCCTCTTATAAAACCTTTGTTCACTGCCCTATCTACCTATGTGCTGAAAATATTTACCTTGGGAACCTAAGAAAAAAGGGAAAAAGCTGATCCCCTTGTCTAACAATCCTCAAACTTCTAGACCATGACTTAAGTTCTCCAGTATTGATGATTGAAAAAGAAGCATTAGGCATGCATCAGCTGATCCAAGCTCGCTACATCTCCCCAAACCCTTTCTACCCATAACCTTGTCTTGGAAATTCCAATTAACTTGATTATAAGCCTTTTCAAAGTCCAAGTTAAACACAATCCTCCTCTCTTTCCTTCAACTCACATCCTTGTTTGCTACTAAAATAGCACCCACTATCTTCCTACCCTCCACAAATATTGACCTTGAGGTTAATGTTTTGCATATACTTACAACTTATACATGTTTTCATGTTATAAATAAATTTATATATGTGCTTCGTTTACTTTAAAAAATAAATTTTTACATATGAAGATGAATCTAGAAATTTCTTTTTCCTTTTTTCTTTTTAAATATTTTCAATCAATATTAAAATATATATTTCTACTTGCAAACAATATTTAATATCATGTTGACATCAATGATGTTAGCATGATATTGTAAATAGTATGGATTTTTGCAATTATAAAGTATTTTAAAAATAATATGTTTCTTAATAAAGCTATAATATAAAATTCGAACAATATATATATATTGAAATTCAAAAGTAGTTGAAAAATTTCCAAATTTTATCTGAACATTAGACTAGACTTTTCTTATTATTCAATTCATATTTATATTGTGATTAAATTAATAATTTAAATGAATGGTGAGTGTTTTATATATAGACATGTGATTGTGTGTGTGGCACGCGTCTGCATATCTACGCAAATGTATGTATAATTGTATATGCATATGCACATTTTGTTTTTTATTTTAGTAAACATTAAAATTTTAGTTTGTTTTATGATGTTCTATTTTATTATTTTATTTTCTCTTTATGAAGAGATTCCGGAAAGAAATTGTCACATTCGTATTTCTAGCACATGCTAGTCGTGACTTCGTGTCTCCGTCCAAAATCTGATGGAGGCACTAGGCCTAGGGAATAATTAATTTTGCAAAAATCATCATTTGAGAAGTAATGAGTTAAGGGAGAATATTTGTTAAAACCCAAGATACATGCATAGATTTTATAATGCTCCAAAAAGGTTTTACTTTTACGATAGGCTTGTTATGTTGGGCTTTACTTTATATACAACTTCACCAACAAAGCACATGCTTTGTGTCTTTTTGCCAACATATAGTATATGTCAAAAAGTGGCAATCTCTTTGGGGAACACTTGCTTTCTGTCTGTCCAATTGCACCTAGAATTGTTAAAGAAGTTGGGTGAGCAACCACAAGCTTAGTAGACATCCTTTACATAGCCTTATGTGTATAAGAATTTTGTCATTTTAAGATGCAATTTCTTTATATGCATGCATAACCGTATTATCACAAAGACATTTCTTATTCTAAGCAATCTCCTTATGTGGAGTAACTGTCACAAGACACTCAAATGGCGCACATTTCAACGTAGTAGTGCTATCTTAAACAAATGCCAATTTTCATGATTCCATCTCAAACAAGTGCCAATCTCCTTATGTAGAGTAATTGTCACAAGACACTCAAATGGCGCACATTTCAACGTAGTAGTGTGTGGAAATCCCGAATGATTTGGAGGAGATTGTGGTAGAAGATTAAGACTCTAATTAGATCCGATATTTAGGCTGATTGTATGGAATGACTTTTATATTTCCATATTTTATTCTCTGTGTACATGTTCAATAGGGACACGAGTATGTAAAGAATATACAATTGAATATACAATTAATTTATTCTCTTTTTTCTACATGGTATCAGAGCTAGGGTTACTCTGAAACCCTAAGCAATCCATGGTTGCCCAAAAAGGAGACGGCCATGAGTCCAGCCAATCGGCAACCTAGGAAGAAGAGTTGGAGATAACCTCCTCCATGGGCTCGGCTGGCGTATTCGAGAATTCCCCACTCCATCTTACTATTGAAAAATTCAATGTTAAGAAATACAGAGAATGGGCATAGTCAATCAAGCTCATTAACGACGGTAAAGGAAAGCTCAGCTTTCTTATTGGCGAGACTCGGCGACCACCTCCTATCGATGCAGTGGCATCCCAGAAATGGCGGTCTGCGAGCTCCTTGATAACTTCATGCTTGATAAACTCTATGAAGCTCGCCATTGGCAAAACGTACCTATTTCTCCCGACGACAAAGGATGTGTGGGATGCGGTGCGTGAGACATACTCTGATGCTGAAAATGCTTCCCAGATTTTCGAGTTGAAGATGTGGCTATGGCAGACGAAGCAAGGAGATCGGGAAGTCACAAAATACTACACCGAGATGCTCGGACTTTGGCAAGAACTCGATCTCAGCTGCGAAGAGGAATGGGAATGCATGGGTGACAGTGTATGTTTCAAGAAGATGATGGAGAACGAGAGAGTATTCGAGTTTCTGGCGGGGCTGAACCGAGAGCTTGACGACATGAGGAGTAGGATTCTAGGTTGTCGGCTGTTGCCCTCCATCCGAGAAGTCTTCTTTGAGGTTCGGCGAGAGGAAAGTAGGAGGAACGTGATGTTGAAGGAGCGAACCAGTCTAAGCCCGAGGCATTAGCTCTTGTAACCCATGGGCCTCATACTGGATTTGGCCCAAAATAGTCTAGAAGGCCCCATTGTGAGCATTGCAAAAAAAACACGGGCCCTACTAAAGACACCTGCTAGACCTTACATGGCAAGCCCACGGATTGGAAGCCCAGATAGCCCAATGAAGCCCATGGTCATTAGGCCTCCACCGAAACCTAGGAAAAAAACATACCTACAGAAGCCCATGGTTCGACAGCTTCTAGTGGTGGATTTAATTTTGACCAACTTGCGAAATTATATGTGCTATTTTCCAATATTCAAGCCTAGAGTTAGTCCTATAATACTATGTCATTTGGTTCTTTAGCCCACAAAGGTGCTTTTTTGATAGCCCTTAGTTTCATTTCTCATTTTACACCTTGGATTATTGACTGTGGTGCATCTGACCTTATGACCAATGCTCATCATTTATTTTCAACATACTCACCTTGTGTCGGTAATTTAAAAGTCAAAATTGCAGATGTGACTCTATCCCCTGTCGCTGGCAAAGGGAGTATTCGTATTTCTGAATCTATTACTCTTGAATTTGTCCTCCACATTCCTAATTTATCGTGCAATTTTCTGTCTATTAGTCAGTTAACCAAACAGTCTAATTGCTCAGCTAAATTCCTACCTCTCATTGTGTCTTTTAGGACCTATCATCGAGTAAGACAATTGGCAGTGCTAAGGAATGTGACGGGCTCTACTACGACAAAGCTAATGTGAATGGACCATGTCCTCCTACTGTTTGTAATTCTGCATTTAGTCCTAAGGAAAGTGAACTTTTGTTATGGCACAAAAGGATGGGACATCCTAGTTTTCAGTATTTGCAGCACTTATTTCCTTCACTATGTTCGAATAAAACTGCCTTGAATTTTCAGTGTGAAGTGTGTGAACTTGCCAAACACCATCGTACTATTTTTCCTAGATCTCAATATAAACCATCCGTCCCATTTAGTCTAATTCATAGTGATCTATGGGGTCCTTCTCGTACTCCTAATAGGATCCATACAAAATGGTTTATTACTTTTATTGATGATCACACTCGTTTGTGTTGGGTATATTTATTGACTGATAAAACTGAGGTTCGATCAGTCTTCATGAATTTTTACTCTATGATACAAATCTAGTTTCACGCAAAAATCCAAATCATTCGTACTAACAATGGTACTGAGTATTTCAATCACTCCTTGGGCACGTATCTTCAAGAGAATGGTATTATCCATCAAAGCTCTTGCGTTGACACCCCTTAACAAAATGGGGTTGCTGAACAGAAAAATCGACATATCCATGAAGTTGCTCGTGCCCTGTTTTTCACATCTCACATGCCAACAAAATTTTGGGGTGACTCAATTTTGACAGCCACATACCTCATTAACCGAATGCCTAGTAGAGTTCTATCCTTTGCAACTCCGCTCCAAAAACTCCAAGAGACTTTTCTCAATTCTAGGCTCTGCTCACAGCTTCCGCTTCGTGTCTTTGGGTCCACTGTATTTGTCCACATTCACGCACCCATGCGATACAAATTGGATCCCAGAGCACTTAAATGTGTCTTTCTTGGTTACTCTCCCACACAGAAGGGTTACAAATGCTATGACCTAATCTCCCAGAAACTCTATGTTAGCCTGGATGTCACCTTCTTCGAACATACCCCCTACTACTCGCTTTATGGGGAGTCCTTGAGTAAAGCTCGACCCTCAAACTCAGACTACTTAGATATTGTTGTTTTCGAGACCACTACATCTGCTTCTTTGCCTAGTACAGAAGGAAACTTGAACTCAAGGGGAGATGCGGAAATACAAACAAATAGGGAAACACTTGTCTACTCAACGAGGCCAAAATTGAAGTCCAATGAGACACTCATTTCCGAAGCACCAAAAGAGTCAGAGTCGGTGATAGTTCCAACTCCTCATGAGTCTGAATCCAATCTCGACTAGGTAAAAGATGACTGACCCATTGCTTTTAGAAAACAATCTCGTTCATGTTCACTTTCCCTTGGGTCTTGGGCCCGAGCATGTACTCTCCATCCTATCTCAAAATTTGTATCTTGCAATGCTCTTTTTGCCAAGTGTCGTCCTTTTACGTAGAACCTTGACAGAATCCAAATTCATAAAAACATTTAAGAAGCCTTGGAGATTCCAGAGTGGAAAGAGGCAGTGATGGAAGAGATAAGGGCACTAGAAAAGAATGGAACTTGGGAGGTGATGACTTTGCCAAGGGGGAAGAAACCACTAGGCTGTAAGTGGGTGTTCACAGTAAAGTATAAGGCTGATGGCACAATAGAACGATACAAAGCCCGCCTTGTGGCAAAGGGGTTCACTTAGACATACGGTATTGACTACACCGAGACGTTTGCACCAGTAGCAAAGCTGAACACTATACAGGTTCTCTTGTCCCTGGAAGCAAACCTGGACTGGCCACTCATCAGTTTGACATCAAGAATGCTTTTCGGAATGGTGAGCTAGAAGAAGTGTTCATGACGCTACCACCAAGAATTTGCAAAGAGGGAGAAGAAACTAGAGTGTGTGAATTAAAGAAATCCCTGTATGGACTCATGCAATCACCGAGGGTGTGGTTTGATAGATTTGAAAAAGTAATAAAGAATCAAGGATACCGAAAGGGGCAGTCAGATCACACTATGTTCTTCAAACAGTCCAATGAGGGAAGAAGGACCATCTTGATTGTGTACGTCGATGACATCATTCTCACTGGAAATGACACAGGAGAGGTGGAGAGATTGAAGACGGTCTTAGCCACAGAGTTTGAGGTAAAAGACCTAGGTCAAATGTGATATATCTTGGGAATGGAGGTTGGCAGAACAAGAAAGTGAATTAGTGTCTCCTAGAGAAAGTATGTACTTGACCTTTTGACCAAGACTGGCATGCTTGGTTGTAAACCAAGTGATATTCCTATCGAGGCAGGAAAAAGGATGGAAGACGTAGGAAAGCCCGTGGATAGAGAGATATCAGAGACTAGTAGGTAGATTGATCTACCTCTCTCACACTAAACCTGACATTGCTTTCGCTGTAAGTGTGGTCAGTCAACACATGCACTCACCAAAGGAGAGTCACCTAGAAGCAGTATATATGATTCTTAGATACCTAAATGGCTCAGGGCGAGGACTATTCTTCAAGAAAGGTGACAGTAAGAAGGTAGAGATCTACACATATGCGGATTGGGCAGGATCAACAGAAGATAGAAGGTCTACTACCGGCTACTGTACCTATGTTTGGGAAATTCTAGTAACATGGAGGAGTAAGAAGTAGAGTGTGGTAGCCAGAAGCAGTGCCGAGGCTGAATTCAGAGCTGTTGCACAAGGAATGTGTGAAGGGCTATGGTTACAAAAACTTTTGGAAGAACAACACATCACAGTAGAGCACCCCATCAAACTTTATTGCGACAACAAAGCCGCCATTAGTATTTCTCATGATCTTGTTCAGCACGATAGGACTAAACATATAGAAGTGGACAAGCATTTTATAAAGGAGAAAATGAGAAGGGGACAATTTGCATGACCTGTATCCCTACAAGAGAACAATTAGTAGATATTTTCACTAAGGGATTACAAAGATCTAGCTTTGAAGAGTTTATTTGCAAGTTGGACATGATCAATATCTACGATCCAACTTGAGGGGGAGTGTGGAAATTCCGAATGATTTGGAGGAGATTGTGGTAGAAGATTAAGGCTCTAATTAGATCTGATATTTAGGCTGATTTGTATGGGTTGACTTTTATATTTCCATATTTTATTCTTTGTGTACATGTTAAATAGGGACACGAGTATGTAAAAAAAAAACACAATTGAATATACAATTAATTTATTCTCTTTTTCTACATAGTGCTATCTTAAACAAGTGCCAATTTTCATGATTTCATCTCAAACAAGTGGCAATTTCCAGCTTGGCCAACCACCGCTTAATGCGGAAATAACTTCTAGAAATTTAGGGCCTCTTCACCCAAGGGAGACACAATCCTTATTTTCTCAAGTTTCACAATCTCACAAACAACACATGGTGCCAACTATTTCACATAATAGCAATTCAATAGATGCCCACACAAGTTATATGCCATAGCAAACAAACTATCTTCCTTACAAGATCAATATGCATCATATGTAAATTTCCCAACTAAAACAAAAAAAATGCGTTGGACTACTACTTTACCTAAAAGCTTAAGTTGTTAGGTGTGCCAACAATGATTATCAAGCCTTAACACTTCCCCACACGTGCAGCCTAATTTCACGTGGGTAGATAATACACAATGAATGACTTCCATATGGGAACATGATAAATTTTTAACAAACTTACATTAAACATGGGCAACCAGAGTAGAATCTAGGACCTCTTGGTAACCGGCTCTGACACAATGTTAGATTACCACTTTACCTAAAAGCTTAAGTTGTTAGGTTGTGGGCTAACAAATGTATATCAAGCCTTAACAATATGTATCTATGAAAACTTAGGAGAACATATGTGCAACAGTATATATTAATTAGAAATAACAAGCTTAAAATCCTTACTTATTAGGATTCAATTTCATGCAAGTTTCTACCATTTTTCCTTGAAAAGCTCCACTTTTACCTAAAGTATCTAGATGAATAAATGAAATGCACCTTGATTATCAACATCTTCAGTTATTTTGATGTTCCTATGAATTTTCTGTATTTTTTCCCTGAATTTTCCTGGTGTTGCTTGATTTTCTGCAGAATTTTCTAGAACTAGGGTTTATGGTAGTTGGTAACAAGTGTGTTTTGTTGTTGCTGGTATTCCTAATGCTAGAAACAGATATAGCAGCTCTTGCAGTGGTGCCAGTTGTGATCCAGGTGTCTGCTGGGTTTTGCAGTGCTTCCAGCTGCTGCCAGGTGTCACACCTGGTTTCAGCATGCCCCTGTTCTGTTCTCTCTCTCTCTCTCTCTCTCACTATCCCAACTCCTATGTTGTTTATGTTTTAGCATGGCTTTCTTAATTTCCTTTCATCTAAGCCCTTCCTAGCACCAATAAACTAAATGAAGTTCCAATATCAATTAACATAATTTAATTAATGCACAACATGCTTAGTATAAACTCATAAAATACAAAGAAAAAATAAAAACCATGCAATTTATGAAAGTAATTTAAATTTACCATGGCTTAAAGGGTACAAGGGCAGGCCTTGGATCAATGGTATGGTTGCGACTTTGTGACAGTTTGGTCACATGTTTGAGTCCAAGGAAATGGTCTCTCTGCATAAAAAGCAAAGGTAAGGCTGTGTACACTGTACACTGTGACAACCATCCTCCTACCCTTGCAAAGCAGGGAGCCTTGTGACCTGGGGATGCTCTTTTATGGCTTAAAGGGTATGGTTACCACATAAATCACTTCTTCTCACATGTTCCATTGTTAATGCAGTGGTAAGATCAATTTTTCCTCACTTGAGCAAACAAGGTTTGATCCTTGCAAGGCACAAAAATCCACTTTTCTTCTTATTAGTGAATTGTTGGTCCAACCCAACCACAAGGCCTTTGGCTGAGTTGGACTGAGTTGCCCTGGGTTGGCTACATTGAGTCCAGTTTGGTGAAGGGTTGATTTGTGGATGTGATCCAGAAAGTTAAAGCGATCGGGTTTGTTTGAACCCAGTCTTACCTGCCTGGTCTGAGTTTTAGTCTTTGTAGAATTATTAGATATTTGTTAGCCTTTATTAGAGACTGATCTTTAGGAGATTTACAGCTAACAAATCAGTTGATTTGTTAGCTATTTTTGGTTCCACGATCCTAAGGGATTTGGGTAGCATGTTACCCGATTCTGTAGATAGTCTTTCCCATTTTACTGCTTTCCATTTTAAATAGGATATTCTAGTTTTAGTAGGTTGTAAATATCCCTAGTAATTAGATGAGAACTATCATTTATTTAAAGGGAATGTAATCTTTTTCATAAGCAAGTAGAATATTCAGTTTTCTTTTCCAAATTTCAGTGTGGTATCAGAGCATCCTCTGAACTCTAATCTTCCCATATGACCAAATACAGTATGGCCACCGGGAGACACGACTCTACCTCTTCGGTCTCAGACGTCACCACCAATCAGGAAGCCATGGTCTCAGGCAATAGCAGCAGTTAAGATAGCAGCCTCATGCCCATTACAGGACACAAGCTTAATGGGAATAACTATCTCCAATGGTCCCATTCTGTGATGATTTTAATATGCGGAAAGGGAAAGGATGATTATCTCTCAGGAGTTGCAGCCCAACCAAGCAAGGAGAACTAGAATTATTGCAGAAAATGATCAGCCAATCTTCAGCAGCCCCTACTGCTGTGGTTGGTACCAGTTCTTTGGCACACAAAGGTAATTTTTTAAGTACTCTTAATGTTAAAAAGGAGAAGCTAGGTCCATGGATTATAGACTCAAGAGCATCGGACCATATGATTGGAGATAGAAATTGTTTTTCTACTTATAGTCCCTGTTATGAAAATTTAACAGTTAGGATAGAAGATGGTTCGCTCTCAAAGGTGGCTGGTACAGGTTCTGTTAAAATTTCAGAGAACCTAACACTCAACTCAGTTCTATTAGTGCCAAATTTGGATTGCAATTTACAGTCTATTAGTGGACTCACTTGGGATCTCAATTGTGTTGCTAAATTTTTCCCAAATATGTGTGAATTTTAGGTCTTGGATTCGGGGAAGACGATTGGTAGTGCTAAAATGTGTTCAGGGCTCTATCTTCTCTAGGTTAATGATCCTCCTCAAGGAACAACTCACAAATCCGATTGTTTAGTGTCTAGAATTCAAAGTTATTTTTCTATCATTCGTTTTAATAATGATAGTGCAATTATGTTGTGAGTTATAGGTTAGTACATCCAAATTTCTTGTATCTCGAGAAACTCTTTCCTTCATTATTCAATAATAAAAATCCAAATGATTTTCAGTGTGAGATGTGTCAATTTTCAAAACATGTTCGCTACTCTTATCCCAACCGACCCTACAAAGCATCCCAACCCTTTTCAATGATTCATAGTGATGTGTGGGGGCCATCTAGGATTAAGAATGTTACTGGATCTCGCTGGTTTATATCTTTTATAGATGATCACACTAGATTTACTTGGATATTCCTCATGAAAGAAAAGTTAGAGGCAGGTCAGATTTTCAAAAATTTTAAGACCATGATCCATACTCAATTCCAAGCAAAAATACAGATTGTGAAAACTGATAATGCCAAAGAATATTTCAAATCCATTCTTGATGATGATCTCTCGAGTCAAGGTATAATACACCAAAGTTCCTGTGTTGACACTCCTTAGCAAAATGGAATTGTCGAAAGAAAAAACCGGCACCTACTTGATGTTGCCCGCTCCCTCATGTTCTCTACACATCTACCGAAACACTTTTGGGGTGATGCCATTCTCACTGTAGCCTACCTCATAAACAGGATGCCCTCTCACGTTCTCAAATTCCAAACTCCTTGTCAAAATCTACTTCAGTCATTTCCAAATACTCAACTCATCTCCACTATTCCCTTCAAAGTATTCGGGTGCTCAACTTTTGTTCATGTTCATAGTCAACACCGGGGTAAACTTGATCCTAGAGCCCTCAAGTGCATTTTTCTCAGGTACTCTCCAAACTAAAAGGGTTATAAATGCTTTTCACCAGCTACTAAAAGATATTATCACTCCATGGATGTCACCTATTTTTAGAAACAACCATATTACCCCAAATCTGAAATTCAGGGGGAGATTACGCATGAATTCCAGCTTTGGGATATTGAAGAGTTATCTCACCCTTCTTCTGATTTTGGCCCTTCTCACCTATCACAAATTTCTGAATCTATTCCAACTGCTGACTCCATTTCTCCTTCACATCCCTTCTTAGAATCTCCCGTGAAACATCAGCATCTAGGCACTATTCAACCAACCAAAAATGATGAGTTGATTCACTGAGGAGAAGGAACCAAAAGGAGATAGGACAACAAGCATCCCTTGAGCAAAACCAAGAGTTTGATCCGAGCCCTAGATCAGGTGAAAATCCACTAGGTAACTCTAATCCCAAGACTTCCCATAATGAGTTAACTAATGATGATAGTGATTGTCCTATTGCTGTGAGAAAAGGTGTGAGATCGTGCACAAAACACCCAATATACACTTTTTTGTCATATCAGGGGCCTGTCATCGAATTTTAGATCTTTTGTTGCCAACCTTGACAAAATATAGGTTCCTAATAACATACAAGAGGCTCTCGGTACACCTGAATGGAAGTATGCTGTCTAGGAAGAAATCAATGCACTAGAAAAGAATGGAACATGGGAGATCACAGAATTACCAACTGGAAAACGTCCAGTGGGTTGCAAATGGATATTCACTGTGAAATACAATGAAGATGGAAATGTTAACCGATTCAAAGCTTGGCTGGTAGCAAAGGGATTCACTTAATCATATGGAATCGATTACGAAGAGACATTTGCCCTTGTAGCCAAGTTGTGCAGGTCCTCTTATCTTTGGCAGCAAATTTAGACTGGCCTCTTCACCAACTGGATGTCAAGAATGCCTTCCTTAATGGAGACCTAACTAAAGAAGTCTACATGGAAATTCCTCTTGGATTCAAGACACAAGCTACACACAACAAAGTTTGCAAACTCAGAAGACTTTATATGGGCTCAAGCAATCCCCAAGAGCTTGGTTCGAGAGATTCACAAAGGTAGTCAAGAAGTATGGCTATTCTCAGTGTCAATCAGATTATACACTATTGTTAAATACTCTCCTGAAAGAAAGATTTCTATCCTCATTGTATACGTGGACGACATCACTCTAGCAGGAGATTATGAGGAGGAAATGAGTAGTCTCAAAGGTCCTCTAGTTAAAGAATTCGAAATCAAGGACCTTGGGAATCTCAAATACTTCCTAGGCATGGAAGTGGCACGGTCAAGGAAGGGAATCTTTGTCTCCCAAAGGAAATATGTTCTAGATCTTTTGAGAGAGACTGGGATGCTCGGATGCAAGCCAGCAGATATTTCTATGTATTCAACAACCAAACTAGGAGCCAAGGAAGACAGTGCACCAGTGGATAAAGGCAAATATCAAAGACTAGTTGGATACCTTTATATTTGTCTCACACCCGACCTAATATTGGCTTCTCTGTCAATATGGCGAGTCAATTCATGAACAATCCCAATGAAGAACATATGGAGGCAGTTTATAGAATCCTACGATATTTGAAGCTAACACTAGGTAAAGGATTATTTTTTGAGAAGAATCAAAGAAGAGATATTGAAGTATTCAATGATGCAGATTGGGCAGGATCAATACATGATTGAAGGTCAACTTCTGGGTATTGCACATATGTGTGAGGAGACTTAGTGACATGGTGAAGTAAGAAGCAATCAGTTGTGTCAAGAAGTAGTGCAGAAGCTGAATTCAAGGCAATGACACGCGTCATCAGTGAAGGAATATGGCTGAGAAGGCTTCTAAAGGAATTAAAGATTTCAAGTGAAGAACCCATGAAGATGTTTTGTGACAGTTAGTGAACCATCAGCATTGCAAAGAACCCAGTGCATCATGATAGAACAAAACACGTGGAGATTGATCGACATTTCATAAAACAAAAAATAGAGGAAGGAATAATCAAGATGTTGTGTGTGCCTACATGTTTCCAAACGGCCGATATCTTTACCAAGGCTCTGCCAAGAAAGAATTTTGATGATTTGGGTTGCAAGCTGGGCCTAATCAATATTTACAGCCCAACTTGAGGGGGAGTGTAGAATTATTAGATATCTGTAAGCCTTTGTTAGAGGCTGATCTTTAGCAGATTTACAGCTAAAATAGCAGTTGATTTAACTGATTTGTTTGCTATTTTTGGTTCCATGATCCTAGGGGATTTGGGTAGCATGTTACCCGATTCTGTAGATAGTCTTTCCTAATTTACTGCTTTCCGTTTTAAATAGGATATTCTATTTTCAGTAGGTTGTCCATAGTAATTAGATGAAAATTATCATCTATTTAAAGGGAATGTAATCTTTTTCAAAAGCAAGTGGAATATTCAGTTTTCTTTTCCACATTTCAGCAGTCTTTTAGAACAATGACACAGGCTTAATATTCCAATAAATATAATGAACATATATACTTTATTAAGCAAATGGTCCCCTATATTAGTACTTTTTATATTTTTGATGGATGCTTGTTCTATCCCCGCACTCTGTTTTCAGTGTTCTCAATTGAAAATAAATTCATTTTGTCTCGTAATTGCAGGCTCTTGATACATTCAACACAGCTGTTGTGTCGCCTATATACTATGTGATGTTTACATCATTAACCATTTTGGCCAGTGTAATTATGTTTAAGGTAATGCCTTGGCCCATATATTAAACCTGTTTTGTTTGACTTGGCAAACACTGGCACGTACACCTTTTTATCTGATTGCAAACTATTTTGCTTGTGTCGTTTATCTTTTATGCAATACAGTTAAAGTGCAGTACTGTTGAAGTGGCAAATTGATTGCCTCTTTAAGAGGCTGTAGTGATGTCACTGGTAGCTTTCTCTTTGCTATTATAGATAGAAAATTCTGTGTAACAGTGAAATGACATGAGCATTTGCTTCTATCTCTTGACAATGAGTCCTGACTACAGTGATCGTTTCTTCGGAATTTTTTTTCTCTGCCCTCATTTATTTGGCCAGGGTGATTTGGAAGAGTTGAGCTCCTTTGAAAAGCTAAGGATTTGGACTGTCAATTGCTCACAAAAAGCATGGATGTGAACAAAATCCTCAAATTAAGGACTATAAGATTAGAGTCCATGAAGTTCTTCTCATTGAAGAAGGTGAAAAATGGAAAAGCTGTCCTATATTTTTTGTACATTATTTCTCTTTAATAAAACCTTCTCCCTTTGAATATAAAAGAGAAGGAATGCTATAGAACCAAAAGAGATCCCAATTGAAGTTTGGAAATGCCTTGGTGATAATGGAAATTGGAATATGGTTAACCAATTTATTTAACACAAAAGAATGGAGGAAAAACTCTTTAATACCATATTTATATTCAAAAATAAAGAAGATAATCAAAATTGTAATAACTTTGTGGAATTAAACTTAATGAGCCATAGAATGAAACTTTTGGAAAGGATAATTGACCAAACACAAAGGTTAGAAATGAGGGTTTTAAAATCAATTTGGTTTCATGCCTAGCTCCATTACAAAAGCTATATTATCTATTAAGAAGGTCAATGAAAGAGTTTAGGGTAAAGAAGTGGGACCTGCACAAGGTTTTATTGACCTTGAGGAAGCATATGATGGGGTATGTAGAGAAGTTCTGTGGTTGATTCTAGAAAAAAAGGCGTATGTAGTAAGTATATAGTTGTCATTAGAGAATTTTAATTTATAATAGGTGTACAACAAGGGTTTGCTTTGAGTCCTTATCCTTTTGCATTAGGGATGGATGAACTTACTAGGAGTACAAAAATGCGATTCCATGGTACATGTTTGTAGATGTAATTGCCTTGATTGAAGAAACTAGAGGTGGAGTAGAATTTAAGCTACAATTGTAGGGAGAATCTTTATAATTTGGGTGTTTTTAATATGAATAGAAATAAAACGATAAAAAAAAAAAGTAATTTTTGAATCATGTTGGGAGGACTATTGGAGAAAATATTAAACTTGATGGTCAAGAAATTAATAGCACGGGTAGATTTTAGTGCTTGGATTTATTGTGCATTTTGAAGGAGAAAATGAAGATGTAATATAGAGATTTAAAGCAACAACAACAACAACAAAACCAAGCCTTAGTCCCACTAGGTGGGGTCGGCTATAAGAATTCTTTTCCGCCAATTTATGCGATTATGGATAATTTCTTTTGATAGATTAAAAGATATTAAATCCTTACTCACTATCTTCTCCCTAGTTATTTTAGGTTTACCCTTACCCCTTCTATTGCCCCCCACCAGTAACTAAGTCACTCTTTCGCACAGGTGCACTATGTGGCCTACGTTGCAAGTGTCCATACCATCTGAGTCGTCCCTCCCTTATCTTATCTTCAAAGCTAGTTGGGTAAAGTGGACAAGTCCTCTGGGTGCGTTTTATGATCATATAATGCCCTTAAAATTATAAAGAAAGCTGTATACAGCTATAAACCAGCTATGCTAAATGGATAAGAAAGTTTTTATTTTGTTTTGATTTTTTATTGTTTTTCCTTTTGTTTTTGTTTCCTTTTTATTTTATTTTTTATTTTTTATTTTTTTAAAAAAGGTAATAGAGCATATATTAGCTTAAATTGGGCACAGAAAAAAAATACAACCACAACAGAAACAGGAAACCAATCCAACTAAATTTGCTAATCTCTTAGTACTAGAGATATTGCTTTTGATATTATCTACTAATCTTAAAACAATCTCATCCATGCAAGTGGGCAAGTTCTCTTAGACCATTCCATTTCCTGCTCTCCAGATGATGTAGATGTAGGCAACAAAAGTGAGCTTAGGAACATCAGAAGTAGGATTGGGTTGAAGCTTGATCAGCCTTTCAATCTTCTCATCCTGTTGAAAAAGAGGCTCTAGAGTTCTCTCGACAGTTGTGGCTTTCTTGTAAATCAGTCTAGTGAAGCAGGGGTGTTTAAGATGGTTTAAGTACCTGCAATGTAGGCCAAATAATGCAGCAACGAGAAATAGTAAGTTAGTTAATGCTAGTGGCAATAGGAGTGAGGGGGTAGGACCTAGAATAACTTTGACGGAGATAGTAAGGATTTGAGAACCCCTCCAAGACATTGCCGTCGATTGTGCAGAGTGGTGGAGAAGGATTCATTTGGCAACCGCACTTAGTGGGACTTAAGGCTTGGTTGCTGTTTTTATTATTGTGTCGGGCAACCATGTAGCCTTACAACCTCCCGAGAGATAAATGGTATTTCTTGAGTAGCATGAGATGTCTTTTGCATTCTATGAGCGCACCATTTGTGAGAAGCTGTCAACCACCATGAATATGTGAATCCCTCTTGCTGTTTTTGGAAACTCCACAATAAAATCCGCACCTACCTCAACCCCTGGAGCAGCAGGTACTAGTAAGGTGTATGAAAACCAATATTTTGCTGCTGGGCTTCGACAATTTGGCATGTGCATCCATGGTTGTTAAAATTGCTCAGAGTATTGTAAGACTGTATGATCCTACTTTACAAGATGATTCTGATCCTATGTTGAAAAGAAAATTGGTTGGATTGGAGTAGGATCTGTGGGGATCAGCAGGGATGTGGTAGGATTGTAATGGCCTACAATACATTATATTTTAAGTTTTACCCAATTACTTGTATTATAGCCTTGATGTTTGTCCTGGATAGCTTGTATCAGGTATGGACAACTTAGGAAGCCATTTGGTTTATTTAATATTTAGGACAACTAGAGAATTTGTTTTTAGATTGATGTTCATTAAGTGGTTAAAAAAATATCTAGGCTGAGGATGTAAACAGATATTTGATACAATAAGTCATTTGATGATAATAATGATGATGAGTTAAATGATGGGCTTGATGAAGTCACCCATAATGATCTTGAGGATTTTAATGAACCAAATAGTGGCTTGATGTTAGCACAAATGTTTATGAGCTAGCTTGATGGCTTTTGTTATTTGTTTGCTTTTTATATATTTTAGATGTCTATGTGCATAGTTGTTTGTTGACTAATTTAAGTTTTTAGGTTTATGATGTTTAAATTTATGAAATATAACATGTAAATGCATTGTTTTTATATCTTTTTTGTATCGTTAGAAGAATCTTACAATCCTCAATCTGGTCTTGCAATCCAATCTTGCTAACCCTTCCAGCAATCACGTATAGGATCTTGATTTTAACAACCTTGTTTGCATCTATCCACATATTTTGTTTTTGATAGAAAAAGAAGATATATTCATTATAGAGGAAAAAATGTACAAAGATATCATCCTATGGAAAGAAGAACCAAAATTTACTATAAAGCTATCTTAATAAAACTGCTTACCAGAATCTCTCTGAGGATCCAGAGAAGGCACCCCTCTAGAACAGCTTGCTGCAAAAAAGACCAGAGAGAGTCCAAGTATTAAATCCTTTCCCATGGTGGAGTACCAGAAATCCTTTAAATAGTTGTATAATTTTTAGCTCTCTGGCCGCGGCTTCCTCTCCCACACCTAGCAGCCATCTTGAAAATACTCAATGGAGAACCTGCTCTTATACTACTTCAACACAGCGTGTTGGAAACTTGTTATATTAGAAATTTCTTATATTCACTGTAATTGCAATGATATCACTCTTAGTGAGATCCTCTATCTCTGACATGCAGCAGTGGAGTATATGGAAAGTGCCTCTTGATGAATCCAATATCTTACAAAAGGAATAACATAAAAAACTGTAATCACTTAACCTACACTTGAAGAAAGTTCTGAGCTGAAAAGAATTGAAAGAAATGGAAAGGGAAAATTCTGTACTCCATTAAGTTGACTAGCATAAACATAAGTACACTACACCCATGGGCATTAAATGTGCCTAGGAAATGACTATTCATGACTACAACTGTTTTTGACTTCTCTAGGCTCCAATGTCCTCATTAATAAACTTCGGTACTAGGCTTATAAATGAATTGTGTACATGAAGTTGCGTTTGGGAAATGACATTTTTTAACTAAGCCATGACAATGACACCTAAATAACTATAATTATAAATATCTTAACTGACAATATTAACTATGCTTCGTTCGTTTAGTATTGCATCAGAAAGTTGGGGGTCTAGGCGTTCCTAGGAAGTTGCTTGGGACTACACATAGCTAGGCACGTGATCATCAATACCAGTACTATTAGTGTACGTCTAGTTCCACATCGTCTCTGTGAGCAGTTCCAAAACTAGTATAAGATACTTAGCTCTCTCTCCTTGACACTTAGGTTTTGAGGATGAGTTCTCAAATATGGTATCAGAGCTGGGTCTTGGGCTGCTTGGATCATTTGTGGGTTGGACTTCTCCTCGCTTCATTTCCCCCCCCCCCCTACCCCCCAATGGGCTTTCCTCGCCTCATTTCCCCCATGGGCTCAAGGGGGAGTATTAGTGTATGTGCAGTCCCACATCGTCTTTGTGAGCAGTTCCAAAGTCAGTTTAAGATCCTCTTAGCTCTCTCTCCTTGACACCTAGGTTTCGAGGATGAGTTCTCTAACAAGTACTAATGTGATTATGTTTCAGAAAACTAAGAGTTTGTGGATGGTTTTGTGGCTAGTAGTATTTGGGAGTCTAGGCTTAAAGGTTCGGTTGTTTTACCTAGTAGTGGTTCTTAAAGGGATATTCTTAATGTGTGGAATGCTATGGTAGGTGCTATTATTTTAGGCTCATTGGATCTTTTTTCTTTGTTGGATTGTATAGTGGTTAGGATGAGGATTGTTTGTGGTCTTAATTGTCCTTGGCTTACAAGTTATTTGTGGGAGGAATTGCCAGTTTTTGGTTTTTGATCTCCTTTTTGTGGGGTGTGGTGGTGATCATAGTTAGAATATTATGATTTGCAATTCGGTTCACATGATTCTTATCAATTCTAAACCAAGTCGATAGAGAACCAGAAAACAACCAAATCTATTGATTCACCCAGTGAATCTAGTGAATGCATCTAAATCTATTGATTCACACGATTCTATACCTATTATATCCTGACATTTCTGACTAGTTTAAAACCCCCAAAACATTATTTTATTTATTTGTTTTGTTTTTACATATTTACCTTCCATTCCTTGTCTCTGCTAATTCAGTGCTAAAAAAGAGGAGAAAATAGAACTTTAGGTTTTATGTTGCCGTCACAAAACCATTCTTCACTCTTGGAGGAGTAGGATTCAGCCTTCAAACTTAGTTCGTATGCAACACCAGATTTGATTGCTGAAATCACCTCGTTTTTCAAGAAGTTATTTTTGGAGGAAGATACTGGCAGAGCTATGGTGGAAGGCCTTGATTGGTCTTCTATTTTCATAGAGAAGGCAGGAAGGTTAGAGAGACCTTTCCGAAAGGAGGTTAGCGGAGTGTTCTTTGAGATGGATAAAGAGAAGGCTCTGGAGCCAAACACTGGATTACTTTGGTTTTATTTCAGGTATGTTCTGGCGTTATTGAGAATGATCTTTTGAGTTGTTTTAGAGAGTAATTTGCTAATGGAATTGTGGAAAGGAATACTAATTCAATCTTTACTATCTTGGTGCTTAGAAGGATAAATCTATTAAGGTGAAGGATATTAGGCTATTAGTCAGGTGACAAATTTGTGCAAAGATTTTAGCTGAGGTTTTGACAATTATACTAAGAGGTTTTGGATGAGACGTTGCTTGCAACAAAGTGGCTTGGTCGCCTGATTTTGAGTGCGACTTTGGCAGCTGGTGGAGTTATGAAAGATGTTAAGCAAAGTCATATGAAAGGGGTTGTCTTTTATTAAAAATGATAATGGAAGATACTTTTGGGGTTATTGAAGCCAATAACTAGAAACGCAGTCTTGAAGATGTGGTAATTTTTAATGATCCCTAACAGTGATAAGAGGGCTACTACAATCCTCTTCAGTGTTTTCTACACTTCATGACCTCGAATGGTGGCTCCAAAGAGATGAAAGAGAGAGAGAACAATCGAAGGATGAGAAAATGAGTCCCTAGGAAAAAGCAAAAACGTGGAGGCATTCTAGGACTTGAGTTCATGTTCTTAAGAGGCCCACACTCCTCATATTTATAGGTTTAGGAACCCTAGTCTTTATTGAACTATGTTCCCAAAATGTATTTGGAAGCTCTTTCTTGAATAAGGATTATCTTGTCACAAGGACATCCTAATTCAAGTAAGGTAGAACAAGGGTGATTACAATCCTAGTCCAAATTGGCCAAGTTGACCAACCGCTCTAATTCCCTCCTCCCACTTGACCACAAAGGGTTACAATCTCACAAATATCTCTCTACGATCTTTATATCTCTCTTCATACATGTAATGGAACGTGAAATTAACACGAAAATAATAATTTAAGGAGTGCCACATTAAGCTACCGTATAGGAGGCTACAGCTCCAAAATTTTTCCTACACCCTAGATCATTCAATCGCAGTAGATCAGCATCACTCATCAGACATCTTCACAATACTTTTGTATGTCAAAATGTGACTATCCTTGGGCTATGTGATCCAAATGATGAGTGTGATATCGAACGACTTTTCCTCAAATACTCATGCTCATCCACCTTAAGTTTAGTTGCATTTTAAGCACAATCAGCTAGATTGTATAAATCATGGACCTTGCATTATGCACAAAGCTGGCAACATCAAGTCTTGACTTCATGGTTCTGTGTCCTAAATGGCACAAGGTGGGGTATTTATGCCTGAGGGCTCACATGGTGATATGGAAATTTTGAAAACCTAGGATACATCATAATGGGAATATTTATTATGTATTTCACTTTAAGATGACAAATTGAAGTTAAATAAATTTATGATGAATTTTATTGTCATCAAAGAACAAAATGAATTCGTGATGAATTATAGGCATTATTCATGCACATTCTACAAATAAAAACAGAATATAGCATATTAGCACGAGTTCTTCAATCATCACATTATCAGTTATCATGGAAGGTGAGGGACAGATGGAGAGTCTCGAGAGGCAGTGAGGCACAAAAACAGTGTGAGCCAATGAGCATCTGAATATATATATTTTAAAATAATAAATTAACACAAAAGGACAGGGAAAGGGCTGAGAGGCAGGATCGCTGATTACTAACCATGACAGATCAGTGCATCAACTGACCCATCAAGAGGATTGGGAAAAAAAAATGAAAATAAAAAAGTCATCTCTGATAGGCCATAAGTTGGTTGTCGCTTTGCTGCTCAAGATTCCAGAGTTGGCGAAGCAAAGATTCTGCTTCAGCGACTCCCTTTAACTTGTTCCTCCTCTGCTGAGTCCCTCTGGCCATTGCTGCTTGGGTGGCAGGAATTTAGTAGCAGTGAGCAGCAAAGTAGCTTTGTCACCCATTCCATTAGGAAATGTGAATTTTTTGGTAAAAACCATTAAAAATTTATTAAATGTTATTAATATTAAATTAAAAAAAATGTTAATTAAATAAATTCCACAGGGATTGAAGAGTGGGTACTAATGTTGTGGATTGATGGATAATACACATTACAGTTGACCGAGTCCTGTGGACGAGCCTTGTGGAGGATCTCTTAGGTTTTTGGGGCATTGGATTCTCACCAATATTTGCGTTACTCAAGCCGACATTCCCGCTTCTGCTTCATCCACTGTTGCTTGCGCAGATGCTTCCCTCTAAGGTAGAAGCTCAGAGGATTAGAGCACGTGTCTTTGGAGATTTGGTTAAGATATGCCAGGTTCGGGTGCACACGTAAAGGCATGATTAGTTCCACAAATCTCACTGCACTGACCATAGTAAACTCCTTGTTGTACTGAAATAGAGGTCTGACAGGTACAGCATCACATTTGACACCTGAGGAAGGTACAGCCCAACTATGAGGTACATCAGCAGGTGTTACAATAATACATAAATGAGTTTTGGCTGGTACAAATTGAGCGGTAAGACAATGTGCAATCAATAAGTACGAGCAAGCTCACTCATAGTATGGTAAATATGGAACTTAAACCATATTTTTCCTCTGATTTTATCTTCCATATCGTCCACAGTAATGATCCAGGCCAGGCTGCTAGGTTAGGTGAGGCGAGCACAAAGCTGGCTCAAACTGGAAAAGGAGGTATCCTGCAGATAAAAGGAGATAACACTGCTATGTGGCAAGACATGTCAGAAAATTATTGCAAATTAAAATAAAATAAGTTATGATATTGAATTGGCATTCCAAGTGGAGTCCAATGATTGGATTAATTTCACTTTTTATTTATTTATTTGGAATTGGGTGAAGTATATTTTGGATATAAAGAAGCTGGAAGTGGAGAAGTGCCAATATATGGAACTGGAGGATTCATGAATTGCAGATTCTTTTTGTGTTGTAGTTTCTTGTCACAATTAGCATCCTTATCTTCTGCCAGTATTATCCAGGTGCAATGTAGATTTTCACCTGGAAAACATAATCATCCATTGAGGGGTTAAATTTGGTGTCAAGACCAGGAGTAGCTTATTTTTGTTCTTGATTTTAATCTACATAGGAAATATGCTAATCTTTGTTTCAAGTCATGTAAGCTGATTTGTAGCTTGCACTCCCCTCCCACTCACCCAGGGGACAGTTACTGCACCCAAAATATATTGCACGGTCCCATCTAAGTGAATCAATTGTTTATATCTTGGTTTTTATTATACCTTTTGGGTTAATTCAGTATTTTACACTTCTGCCTCATTGTTGTCATTTACTTGTATTATGAGAACTTTATTTGATTAGGAAGTTTATATTTTATTCAATTTAATTAGAAAAAAAAAAAAAACTGCAAAATTGGTTATAGTATTAAATCTACAGAGAAAAGATGCTTTAGTCATAGCATTAAAAATCAGTGCATAAAGTTGAAAGCACTAATGTAGAGTAATTTACTGGTTGACTGGGTGCAAGTAATAAATCAAAATGTACTCCATTGAGTGCTTCTTTGTTTTTGAAAGTTGAGATCTGGAGCTGTTCGTTATTTTTTCAATGGTTTCGCATAGGCAGCCCATATAATCATTGTCACAAAAGCTTTGATCTATGAAGGATGGACATGGGCATTGGAAGTGTACAAAACAACATGGATATGGGGACATGACTTATCCTAAAATACAGGACACAAACACCAGAGGAACACACTAATTGCCAATTATATTATATTATTTGTTCCAAATACTAATTTTATATGTTTATATAGCACATTCTACATAAAAAAAAAATCAATATAAATGCATGCCATCTAATTTCTTTTTTATTTTGTTTAATATTTTCTATATGGAATCTTTCATTATGAATGTAGACTAGTTTACTGTGAATTTTTTGAAAAACATAGTGCGTCGGTTATTTTTTGTCCTAATTATGATATTTCATGAACAGAATAGAATAGAAGAGTCATATTACAATAAATCGGTGAATATCTAAATCATGTTTAGTACTACTTATGGGGGGTGTCCAATAAGTGTTGAAGAAAATATCTGTCATTAAAAAATGCACTTTTTAAAATTGGTAATGCATTTTTAATGTCTCTGATAAGGTGCCACATAGCTTTGATGAATTAAGCTGTTTTGGATGATCTCCTATATTTATTAGCTTGTGGTGTTCATTGATTGAAAGTTTTGGGTAGAGAATCCTTTCTAGTTTGATAATTATTTGGTTATTGTTATTGATGATGTATGGAAAAGAAGACCTACAATCCCACATCAGTTGAGAATTTAGGGAACTTTTGGCTTAGAAGGAAGGGTTTCATTGTTCACCCCACCATGCGATGTGCCTTTATAAGGGAAAAATTGCAGGGCCCACAAGCTAAAACTAGACAACACCTTATGCAAGCCACGAGAACTTTCAGCTTTCACAGTTGGTGCATCTGTGGGAAATGCCAGTCTTTGGGATGAAAAGTTATGGGCCATACACAAACTCTCACTTGATTGGGGAGCTATGTTGATGAATGGAAAAGAGAGCCTATTATCTCTCAATAGTTATGTTTTTCTCCGTGTATGTACTTTTACCTAACTTTCATGAATTATGCCTAAAGGTCTAGAACTATGTTCTAAAATTTTACTTTTTGATGCAGGACTCAGATCGGCAAAACCCAACTCAAATTATCACAGAGATGTGTGGATTTGTGACCATCCTTTCTGGGACTTTTCTTCTTCACAAAACAAAAGACATGGTTGAGGGTGTGTTTTCGGTTCTCTTGTTGCACAAATTGTGTTCCTTTGGTTTTATTGATTACTAACCTATTGGTTTTATTCATTACTAACTCTATGTTTGGAGAGATCTTGGATTTGGAGTTGTATTGGATTTGGATAAGATGTAATATAAAATTGAAATTTGTCCAAATCCACTCAAATTCAAATTCAAGGTCCGAAATCCATGCTCAGAAATGCAGCATAAGAGTGTTTCCATTGTTCTCCCTCACAGGTTTGTCACCATCTGCGCACATGCGCCTCCCTAAGCATACGGAAGAAGATGAATATGATTGTGAAGGTATCCCTCTTCGGCATCAGGAATCCTTGCAATCAGCATAAATGTATTCTTTAATTCATTGATCTGCCGTTGGGGGTGAAACATTGCCATCATCAACTTGTATCTTATAACATATTGGGCTGGGCCAATAACCTTTCAAAATTCTGTGCGCAAGGATGGCAACGAATCTTCTTGGGTTGAAAAGAAACAGAATGAGCTGATTACTTACCAGTCCTGCCATGTCTGCTTCTCCCTTCCCTTGTTCTTATAGGGGACAGTTTTTGGAAATTGTAATGACCAGCACATTGGTTATATACAGTGTATCTGTGAGTGGGAGAAAAAGAGGTGGGGAGAAAAAAAAATACAGAAGCCCCCATCATATTGAATCAGAATTGTTGCTCAAAAAAACCAAATTTTCAATGGGAAGTGGCCCTCGTAATTCCTTCTGAGTATCTGAAACCGTTTAACGGATGGAGTTGGTTGACTCTTATGCCAGCATGCCTCTTTTCGGATCAATTCAAATTATTCATATTGGCTACAGTAAAATGGCTGCCTGGTGCAGCACTTTGAGACATGGATAAAATGGAAGGTTTATTCATCATTTATTGTTCAACCTTGGTTTATGTTTGTTTTTCTCTTCTTTTGTTTTCTTGTCTTTGTTCTTCTTTGGAACATAGGCCCGTATGAGGCCCCTTATACCTAACCACCTGCTCAACTAACAACTGCTCATAGGTCTGTGGGGGATTCGAACCCCTCTCTACAAGGGAAAATGAATAGTTGACTCACTCAGCCCAAGGTTTGGTCTTTAATTGTGTGATCTTTTTAATACTAGGTTTTTTTTGAAAAGGTGATGACCTGGCAGTTAACAGTCGTTTAGATCCTTTTCAATGATGCTTGCTTGCTTTCTTCTTCTTTGGAGAATGTATCCACAAATTAAATGTGGGCCAGGAAAAATGGAAAATTCAAATTAAATTGACCCAAAAATACCAGTTAATTATATATATATATATATATATATATATATATATATATATATATGCAGATTTACAGTTTCATTACAAAAAACTATGTTGTGGAAAGTAGAAGTCAAAAAAATCATTTGACACTACTAACTATAACCATTCAACTACATATTTACCAAAATAAAATCAAAATCTTACCATATATTTAGTGAAGTTACTTCGATTAGAAAAGTTGGAGCTCTAAATAATGATTCTTTCATTATTTTTGGCTAGAATATTAATTTCTGATCTTTATGTTTATATATATAAAAAAATCTAACTATATATTTTTTGAAACTACATATCCCATGTAAAAAAGTATAGCTCCCAAAAGGAATCCTTCTTAATTTTAACTTGAATATGAATTTGTAAATAAGAGAGCGCTGTAGAGTAATACAAATGGTTTAGGGTAAATTTTAGAACCAACTAAACTTAATTTAGCTTACTGTGGTGTAGGGGAAAAGAGTTATTTTTTATTATTATTATTTTTTCTATTTGTGGCACTAAATTCACTAGTATTACAATTAAGGGAGTTCAATCTACTTTGAATAATGACACTAAAAGGTACTCAATTTTTTTTTGACCTTTTTTATTTGTGGGATTAGAGTTTGTTCCTTTTGAAAATGAATAGTGTACTCAATTTTAATTTTTTTGACCTTTTTTATTTGTGGGATTAGATTTTGTACCTTTTAGAAATGAGTAGTCTCAAGTGATTTTGTAAGGCATTAAAAAATTTAATGTACATTTATACTACATTTGTCCAATTTCACATAAAAAAAAAAATTCAAATCTAATGTCTGAATTCTACTCTCCCAAACAAGACTTAGGTTGTGTTTCAAGCGTATGTATTTTATGCCTCGGAGATGGATTTGTATAGATTTATACGAAACTTTGTACAATTTTGTGTTAGATTTTAACTAAATATAGACAAATTAAAAATATAAGATTTTAATTCCAAAATCATAACATAGATTTAATAACTAATGTGTGAATTATCCCTAGAGTTGAGGTTTTATAGTTGTCTTATATTTGAATTCTTAGGCATTAGGAAACTTAAACACATGAATTAAATAAATTATTCATTGAAACCACTTTTGTTCGAGCTAATTTCAGATCCTAATTTTATAATTTTAAGAAATTGATATATTTTTTGTTAGATATTAAAGCACAAGTTAGGCTAATTTTGGATTTAGTTTCATTAAATTTGGGTGAATGTGGGCATGAACAGTGGTAATTTGATGAAAAATAAGACATTTTGAAAAATCATAGACCTCTTGCTTAAAATACCTAGCCCTTCACTTACGAAAATAATCCTTGGAGGCAAGGAAGAGAGAACTTGCATTGAACCTCTTGCTTACATGAGGGGAGAGAGGAGTTACTTTCAATAAGAGAGGGAAGAGGGAGATTACACATTCAAGAGAGTGGATGACTCTCTTGCTCCTTGGGGATCAAACTAGGGTTCCTCTTGTACGTAGGAACCCATTGAGGATCTTTTTGCTATCGAGATTAATTTTTTACTGTCATTTATCATAATTAAAATTTGATATTTACTCTTTAGGAGATCAAGGTTTTGGTATTCTTTAACTTTTATGTGGACTAAATTCCTTTGTAAGGTATGTATTTGACTCGTCTAATGTATTGATTTCTTTTTCCACGTCAGTATCAAAATATTTCTTCGTTGAAAATATAAATATTATGCTAAGTTTGTGCATGCAATGAATGAATGGTTAGTTCAAGCATGAGTTAAGATTTTTTGTGTGTTTTTTCTTTCTTTGATAATATTTGAGGAATTATTTTCATGTAAGGATGTTTGGCACCATAAAAATTTAAATTTTAGTGATTTTTCTGTATGAGTTTGAGTTTTCTTATGTAGAAAAGTTTGGGTTGTTTTGAATTGAATTTGGATGGTTGAAAAATATATGTGTTCAAAATAGGGTTTTAATACTTGGATATTAGGGTTTGAGTGTTTAGGTTTTGAAGATTGAATCTTTTCTTCAAGAATCAGATTTTTAAGGCTTTGAATTATCTTGTTTTATCAGAAAATAATAATGGAGAGGGGGGGGGGGGGGATAGGTGCTAAGTTATTTTATTTTATCTTACTTACATTGTTTTATTATTTTATTAGGTTAAAAAATCCATAAAAAATCCTTTAAAGTTTTCATTAAAATATATTATTTATTTTGGAGACATATATAAATGACCTAAGTTTGTTAGTAACTCCATACTTTAATAGTTTATTTAGGGACATTTGCTGATAAAGGGATTTATCGTATTTTCTCAAATTCAATATAATTGAGATTTTCAACATAGCAAAAGTTTAGATTCATATATAATTGTCACGAGCCGAACACTTCATATTTTGCGAAGGACAGTGTGGCACTAGTTATAGCATACAAGTTTAACTAGTTAGCAAAAAGTAAATTACAGTTTCACCACATGAACAAATTCAATTCACTACCACTAAGTGCAAATGAAGCAGTAGTTAGCAAGCATGAGTCAAGTGGTAAATCATAATGTAACATAATTCATTAATCTCACATTCGCACACAACATGTGTTTAGCAAAGAAAGTAGGTCATACATGCTTACAATAGCTAGTGCGGTTTTTATATAATTGATGAACACTCGCCACTCTAAGTATCTTTCTATCTTATTCTCACTCTATCACTCATCAACGTGACTAAGGAGTCATACTCCCTGTTTTCACTAAGGCACTATGCTACTTAAAGAAAAAAAATCTACACCAATATTTATATGATGGTTACTCATCTCATATACACAAGAAAAGTGGTCACAAGCAAGTATAATGCCCAAAACAAACTTGAATTGTGATGTTCTCCCTCACTTATGCAATCAACAACCTTATAGGCTTTGGCACTAAGTACTTTTTATCTTTATCCACAAACAGTTCCATGTCTTTCGTTGATATCCTGCTAGTTTCTTCATCTCTGACGTCTTTCCACTTCACTAAAAACTTATGCACTTTTCCCTTAAGAGCTGTCTATCTGCAAAGTTATCTTTAACTTCTAGTTTTTTACGTTGTGAGATCTGCTCTAATTTATTGACTCTAGGTTAGATCTTCACTATAAAAAATGAATAGGTTGAGATTGCTTTCGTGAAACACTTGATGCACGTTTATCAAAATTAGAGGATCAACCTTGTAAAAGTACTTTCTTGCTTTGGCCAAAATGGGGCTTAGTCCTTTATATTTGTGAAATAGTCTCCTATATCAACCTTGTAGTGACCTGATTTTCTATAGATGAAACTTAATAACAATCAAGTCACCTTTATTGAGGTGCAATTATTTTCACCATTTATCTACCCACTTCTTCATCTTCTTAGAAATTTTCTCTAGGTAGACTTGTGCATTCTCTAAATTTTGTCACCATTCTTTGAGGAAAATGTACACTCTTAGACTCTTGCCTCTACATGGTTTGCCAATTTTTTAAGATAACATCATTGGCCTATAGCAAGCCGAAAAGGACTCTTGTTGGTTGCTAAGATTGTTGAAACCAGATTTTTTCCAGGTATCAATTTATTGAAAATACAGGGCAAATCTTAATTTCTTCCCCCTTCCTCAATTTATCTTTCTAAACCTGACAAAATGGATCGGGTCGAATAATCCGTGGTGTATTAGGCAGATTATGGGGTGAGAATATTACAATCCATATTCGACTCATTTAATTTGCGGATTTATGGTGGTTCATATAAGATAATCCGTCATTCTCATTCCTAATATAATTTTTTTTATCATCTAATGAACAATTTATTTTATATCACAATAATTGAAGTTGTTTTTAAAATTATAATTTGGCAATATATTAAAATTTTAATAACTAACTAAAAAATTATAATTTTTATTTAATTTTTTAGAGCATAAGTTTATTTTCATCACAAGGGCTTGAGTTTGAATGTGGGATAGGGTAGACCTAGAGACGCATATAGTAGTACAAAAGTTGAGAGCATGAGACTAGGCCCTGGCCTATAGTGCCGATGTTAATTAATTTGATGTCTAATAAGCATAAGCATATCAGATTATCAATGAATTTAAACATCAGTTAGTGGATAGGCGGATATCCATCGGATAAAATCCTAAATCCGTCAACCGACTCATGTAGAGGCGGATAAAAAAAGTTCAAACCATATTCTACTTATTTAATATGTAGATCGGTTATGAGTCAATTTAAGAGGATTAGATTTGGCTCGGATTAACAAATTTTATTCATTTTGCCAGGTTTATATATTTCACATATCGGGGCATTTCTTCCTTTTCTTAATCAATTTTGACCAATCCAAGTGATTTGAAGCGGTCCAAAATGGTTGGGAGCAGTTTAGTGAAGTCTTGAGTTTCATACATAAAAATTGAGATTAGAACAAATTCTTTGTGTTTTAGCTGCATTTTCATTTGATTTTGACCAATTTTGACCATTCTAGGTGATTGGAAGTGGTCCAAATTGTTTAGGAGGTGTCTGGTAATGTCTCAAGTTTCACGCACAAAAATCAAGATCAAATAGATTCTTGGTATTTTAATGCATTTTCATTTGGTTTTGACCAATTCTGACCATCTCGGGTAATTTAAAGTAGTCCAAAATGGCTAGGATATGTCCAATAAAGTCTCAAATTTTGTGCAAAAAAATCTATACTAGAATCGATTCTCTGTGTTTTTATATCATTTTCATTTTGTTTTGGCCAATTTTGACCATTTTGGGTGATTCTGAGTGGTCCAAAAATGGTTAGAAGGCATTTGATAATGTCGCGAGTTTCACAAATGAAAATCGAGATAAAAATTTATTCTCTATGTTTTTTCTGCATTTTCGTTCATTTTTGACCAATTTTGACCAACTTGCATAATCCAAAATAGTCCAAAATGGTTAAAAAGTGTATGGTGAGGTCTCAAGTTTTGGACATGAAAATCCATACTAGAATCAATTCTCTGTATTTTTATTGTGTTTTTCTTTGTTTTTTTTGTTTTTTGTTTTTTTTTACAAATTTTAACCATCCCGGCAATTTTAACCATCCCGGGTGATCCAAAGTGGTTCAAAATGGTTAAGTATCTAATAGTGTCTTGAGGTTCTCAAACGAAAATCAAGACTAGAACCGAGTCTCTATGTTTTTATTGTATTTCCATATATTTTTAACCATTTTTGACCACCACGGGTGATTCGGAGTAGTTCATTATGGTTATGATGTGTCCGATGATGTCTTAAGTATTGCACACAAAAATAGAGATCAAAATTGATTCTCTGTGTTTTTATTGCATTTCTATTCATTTTTGACTAATTTTGACTATCTTTAGTGGTTCGGAGCAGTCCACAATGATTGGGGATAGTTTAGGGAGATTTTGGGTTTTTTTGGCACAAAAATTTAGAAAACCTTGTCCTTTATTATTATTATTATAGATTTTCTCTCTCTCTCTCTCTCTCTCTCTCTCTCTCTCTCTCTCTCTCTCTCTCTCTCTCTCTCTTTTTGCTTTTTTTTAGCCTTTCTAGTTTTTTTTCTAAAATTTTTGGGTATTTTTGTGGGTTCCACTATTCTTTTCCTTTCATTTTGGTTAAATTTTAAAAAATTGAAATTATTTTATTAATTAAAATAAGAAGAGAAAATGAAAGTCAGTGGTCAAATGTCAATGCGCATGTGTCCGGGTGCTCCTAAAATGACGTCATTCTATTAAGTCTCTTACCACAATTTTAATAAATTACTCCTTAAATCGGCGTTGTTTTCACACTTTTGTTTAAAAAAAAAATAAAAAAAAAAGAAAAATAAAAAGAACAGGGAATCAAGCTGAAACAACGCGGTTTCACCAATGGCCTCCTTGTAAATTTTTAAAAAATATTCAAAACGACGTCGATTTTTAGGGAACTACTCTATAATTTTTTTTCTTTTTCTTTTTTCTTTTTTTTGTTATTTTTTTCTTTGCTCCCTTTTTCTCCACACACCCCCCCCCCCTCTCTTTTGCATGCTTGCTCCACCTAGCTTTTTAGGGTTAGGCCATAATGGCCTCTTGCCCTTTGTCCCATCCCCCAGTTACCCTCTACCCCAAAAAAATAATTATATACCTAATATTTTTTAAAAAAATGTACTTTATTTGATAGGTTATAGACGGACATTTTATTAGAGTTTTCTATTATATCAATCTACCTTTGTATTATTCTTATTGAAACATATACTTGGAGGGTGGGTACAAGGTGGGCAATTTCAAAGCGGACTCTCCATTCATTAGATAGATAAAATCATCAAGATTTTGTGCTCTACTGTCAAACTTATTCGAGTTCCATTCAACAAGCATTCTCAATATTAAAGCATGCAAACTCTCCTCTCTCCCTCCCGCTTGTCTCATCTTTGACCACCTCGGCCACTACCAACTCTTTTTTTTTTTAAAAATTATTAATTTACTGTTAGTATTAATTGCCTTTTTCCATATATAAAAGGGGGAGAGGAAGACCAATTTGAAGGGTCTTTTGGGGATAAAATTGGGTCTATATATATATCTCTCTCTCTCTCTCTCCATAAATCTCTTTCTCTTGGTTTCTTCCCCCTTCTCCAACACTTAAAAATATATACATAAGGGGGTAATTTTAAGGGGGAGGAGGGTTGGTTATACCACCTTCTCTCTCTCTCTCTCTCTCTCTCTCTCTCTCTCACCTACTCCCCCAAAAGTACCAAGAGCTCTAATTTGGGTAATTTCTCTGTTTCTTACTCTCTAATTCACTCTCCCTCTTTTCTTTCTCTCTTTTTCTCTCTCTTTAAATTGTATGTCTCTCTCTCTTTCTCTCCTTATTATTATTATTATTGATTACTAAATGATAATTATATTGATCAAATGGAATATGTACAAAAAACTCTAGACATACACCGAGCAGGGAGGCCAAACTCCCAATCTAAACAAGCAGCATCAAAACTAGGAAAAACCTATAGCTAGTAACAAGTACAATCAAATTTGGGCATACCTAGAGGTCAAAGGGAAACTCAAGATCAACAATGTCAGATCAAAATTCAATTATGGGCATATAAGTGAAACAATTATGTGTTGTGGACTGTCTAATAAGGAAAGACCCTATTTAAAAGTGATCAGTTATTTTGGATTGTAATGGGCTTTAATGTATCCGAAACGGTTGTGGACCTTTAATGTGCAGATACTTTAATGGTTATTTCCGTTTATTATGATGGGCAAAAACAGAAATACACATATATGGCCAATGGTTATATATATAGTGGTTATGGTCCCTTGATCACACAGACAGTTCTATAATTTCTCTTTTGTCATCCCATCACCAAAAGAGAATACATAGAACGCAAAAGGAATTCTCTGGACATTACGTGTTGATCTGGAAAGCCATTCGCACGACTCGACACATCTTGGAACGCTATGGATTCAAGTACGCTTCCGCATTCAGTTTAATGTTCTTGATGATTTGACATGACTGATTATGACATGATGATGGTTCTCATCAATTAAAGAAATACTCTTTAAGTTCCTACAAGTTGTATTAGAGTGGCTTCATGTTGAATCATTGAGAAACAACTTCTCAATTTTGGGTTGATTTGAATAAATCTTTGTTTTTTTTTTTTTAATCTGGAAATTCGGATAAAAAACAAATAATAATAATAATAATAAGAACATTTTTGGAAATTTTGTTCTTCGCAGGGATGGTGAGATATTTAGTTGTTTTAAATTAAGTTATTATATTTTTGAGATAAAGATTTGGTTTGAATTTTATTTTATCTTTTAGTAAATTCGAATCGAATTAAAATTATGGCCCAACAGTTTTTAAAGGGAGGATGGTCAAAGAATGGAAGTTATAAAATAAATTCAAATATGGGTATTAAGGACATATATATATATATATATATATATATATATATATATATATATATATGTTTTGAAACGAAGTTGATTAAAATAGCAAGTCGCCAAAATGATCATTCCTGTGGCAATCAATTTTGTTTTAAAATATAAATGACTTGTATGCGTATAACATATGTAAAAATTGATCGGCCCAAAAGAAGATAAATTTTTGACAGAATTGCACGTGCACCAGTGGTAATAAATGCGTGATAATTTTTCGGTCTATTTAACATGTGAATAACAATTCGGCCCAAAAGAAGGTTTATTATTCGACATATTCTTATTATAGTGGCATTAGTGGTGCATTTCAATCTTGAGTTACATCAGATGGATGTAAAGACAGCGTTTCTCAATGGTAACATTGATGAGACAATCTATATGGTGTAGTTAGAAAACTTTGTGTCAGGAGACTCAAAGAATATGGTTTGCAAACTAAAGAAATCCATCTATGGACTCAAATAGGCATCTCGACAATGGTATATTAAGTTTCATCAGGTAATTATCTCGTTTGGTTTTGAGATGAATATCATAAGTTCAGTGGGAGCACGTATATTTTTCTAGTTTTGTACGTTGATGACATCTTGCTTGCCATAACGATATAGGCTTATTGCACAAAATCAAGAGATTTCTGGCTAAGAATTTTGAGATGAAAGATCTTAGTGAAGCCTCTTTTGTGTTAGGGATACAAATACACTGGGATCGTTCTCGGGGTACTTTAGGACTATCACAAAAGGGCTATATCGAAAAGGTTCTTAAAAGATATGACATGCAAGGGATTGTCAGTTGTCTATAAAGCACATTGGTACAAACTCCATGGTTGCGGATTTGCTTACTAAGGGATTGTCACCCAGACAGTTTCATGAGCACACTACTCAGATGGGTGTCATATTTCTAGATGATGTTGAGTTTTAGTGGGAGTTTTGTGAGTTATGGATGTTTTTTCGATATAGACATGTTTTTTGGTTATTCCAGTTTATGGATTATTTTGAGGTTATTTTTTTGTAGAAATAGAGTTTGGTTTTCACACTCTGATTTATGTTATGGTTTGATCTCACTAAGGTTTAAGGTGGACCAATTGGAAATAGGCATGTTAATTAAGATCACATTGCATGAAATTTCCATGCTACACATTCACATCATAATCCATGTCATTAAGTTGTATTGGCATATGTGACTATTGATGGGTCGAGTTACGAATATTGTAACAAAGGCCGCTTTGATCCTATGTTAGTATAATTGATGGACCGGATTGGTTATAGATACATTTCGGTATGACAGCAAAGTTGAGCTCATTTGGTTATTTATGCAATACATAATTATGAGGTTACACATATAGGCCAAGTGGGAGATTGTTGGATCAAAATTCAATTATGGGTATGTATGTGAAACAATTATGTGTTGTGGATTGTCTAATAAGGAAAGACCCTATTTAAAAGTGATCGGTTATTTTGGATTATAATGGGCTTTAATGTATCCAAAACGGTTGTGAACCTTTAATGTGTAGATACTTTAATGGATATTTCCGTTTATTATGATGAGCGAAAACGGAAATACACATATATGGCCAACGATTATATATATAGTGGTTATGGTCCCTGGATCACATGAACGGTTCTATAGTTTCTCTTTTATCATCCCATCGCCAAAAGAGAATACAAAAAATGCAAAAGGAATTCTTTGGACATTACGTGTTGATCTGGAAGGCCATCCGCACGACTCGACACATCTTGGAACGCTATGGATTTAGGTATACTTCTGCATTCAGTTTAATATTCTTGATGATTTGACATGACTGAATCTGGTATGATGATGGTTCTCATCACTTAAAGAAATACTTTTTAAGTTCCTACAAGTAAACCTCATGAAGGCCTAGACCCCTTATTCTTTTTCTTACTTTTCACAGGTAGAACAACTTTTTCCTGCACCTTATCATCCCCTTGATTTTTGCCACTATCCGTAATCATAAGGGCAGCTTTTCCTTTATCCATAATCTTTTCAGGTACAACCTTACCATCCAAAGAGAGGAAGGATCTTTGCTAAAGTCTCCACCACCATGATTTTGCGTATTAGCAATGGAGACTTTACCTTTATACTTAATCTTTCCAATTTCACACTCCCCCTGCATGGAAGAGGAAGCATTAGTCTTTACTGTTTCTTTGCATCCTGCAGTGATTGAGCCACCACTAGAGCTTTTACTCTTATCACCATTAACCACCATGTTCACATGGTTGTCAATGGTCTTACTAGCGTCCAAACAAACATTTAATAACCCTTCATTGGTGGCTGGACCTTTATTATTATTATTATTATTATTATTATTATTATTATTATTATTATTATTATTATGTGTTGGTGTGTGCTAGTGTGTGTGTTGTTGTGTGAAGTAATGTGGTAAGTTATATATGTATGTGTGTGTTATGTGGATCCATGTGTTGATGTGTGTGTCTATATATATATATATATATATATATATTTCAGTGAAAGAACCTTATGCTTCGTACTAACATATATATACACTTCGATAATTAGTTTTAACAATAATATTAGAGTTCAATACATTATTTTACATTCTTTGTTCAACAGAATTGTAAAATATTGACAAATTTATATGAATAATATAATATTTATAAAAATTATATGTAATACATTAAATTTTATAAAAGTTATTGACATATACATTTGATATAAATTTATTTTTAGCATACCAATTTAAATGTATATGTTGTGCTAAAAAAATGAAAAAAAATATCTACTCATAAGCTGCTCATACATTAATTTACAAAGAACTAAAAAAGTTCTATGTTGCTCTTTTTGCTCCTCCTTTGGAGGATCAATCTTTTCCCTAGCTAGGTTCAAGTTTTGATAATTTGTTTTTAATATTTTAAAATGCTAACTAAATCTATTTTAGATTTTAAAATATTAAATAATTTGTAACTTTCCAATAGCTTTTTAAAAGTCAAGAATTTAATACATAAAAAATTAAAAAGTTAACATTTTAATAAAATTTCATGCTCGATCCACTCTAACTTCTTATATACGTGATCCACTCTAACTTTTCTATTAAAATGTTTGTGCAAATTAAATTCATTGCATGTTATAAGAATGGTATTGCCACAATCATGAATGATGTGGTAATAAATATAACTACAAAGTGTGATAATGAAACAATATTACTAGAAGAGAAACACATAGCTAGTTGCTCCTTATAATTTCCTCCTATGTTCATTTCATAATTGGACCATCAAATATTTTTAGGGGAAAAAAACAAAAAAGAGCTATCCATTTAATAATATTTCATGATTAAAAAAATCTAAAAAATTAGTGAGACCGCAAAAAATGAAAAAAAAAAAATTATAAATTCATGAATTTATAATATTAATTCATTGAATGTATCTTAAACCTAAACATGAATATATTTATGTAAATACGTTTTATATTAATTAAAGTCATATATTATGAAAGGTCAAATGTGTCGGCAAATAGGTCATTTGGTATTAGCACTAAAATTCATTTTCATGCAAGTTATTCATTTACGATCTATGTTGTAGAAAGATGTTAGAGAGCTTATCCTCAAAACCTAGATGTTAAGGAGAGAGAGTTAAGAGGATCTTATACTGGATTTGGAACTGCTTACAAAGATGATGTTAGATTGGACGGACATTAATACTCCCCTTCGAGCCCATGGGAGAAATGAGGCGACGAGAGCCCATAGGGGGGGATGAGGCGAGAAGAAGTCGAGCCCACGGAGGAGCTAAGCAGCCGAAGGCCCAGTTTTGATACCATATTAGAGAGCTCATCCTCAAAACCTAGGTGTTACGGAGAGAGAGTTAAAAGAATCTTATATTGGCTTTAGAACTACTCATAGAGACGATGTGAGATTGGACGGACATTAATAATTGACAATTAGAGAAAATAAAGTCCCGTTTAGTTGCGCTAAACATTTTCTAGTCTCCATTTTTAGTTTCCAAAGAGTTATAAAAGTAAAAAATTAAAGAGTTTATTTAGTTAAGAAAATTAGTTTTTTTTTCATTTTTATTCATAAATTTCAAAATAACTACAAAAAATAAAAATATTTTTCAATTTTCTAAAATATTATATTTGTATTTGGGATCATAGATTTTGGGGCTTGAATTTGGGTTTATATGGATTTGAAAGAAACTTAATATATAATTCACCCAAATTAATCAAAGTCCGATATCTAAATTTCACGCTCTCATATGTAAAGTAAGAAGTAAAAAATCTGGGAAATAGTAAAAAGGTGTTCTATCCTTTCCTATATAAGTTTAGACAATTGGAAAATAAGGTGATATTTTATAATTATTTAGAAAATTAAGAATGAAATATAAAACTATTTTCATGAGCAAATAGTGTCAAAACTTTTTATTGTTTTTTTTTATTATATAGGAACTCTAGCCACCAATGAGCCCTTTGGAGCCTTTGGTGCGGTACCAAACCTACGGATTAGCGTTCTCCACCCCCAAATCTCGCTGATTAGGGTAAAGTACATGACTTCTGTGCATCAGTTGGACGTTCGACCAATCCGACTCTCGGGATACATCTCCATTACCATCCACGGTCCCCACTGGCTCACAGAGAACTCTCACCATCCATGGTCTTCGCTGACTCACAGAGCGAACTCTCACCATCTACGTCCTCGATGGCTCACAGAATAAACTCTCACCGTCCACAAGTACCACTGGCTCCGTGAGTGTATCTACTTGGATTTAAACCCCCGATGCTCCTTCTTACTTGCTGATACCTTTCCACCGCGACATGCTGTGCGGGCCAAAACTTTTTATTGTTGCTCTTACAAATGTTGTAGAATTGAAAATTAGCTACCATATTTTTTTTTGACTTACATAGGAACTCCAGCCACCAACGAGCCCTTTGGACCCTCTAGTGCGGCACCAAACCTACGAATCAATGTCTTCTGCCCCCAAGTCTCCCTGATCAGGGTAAAGTCCGGATGCGGACACGACTTCTGTGCATAAGTTGGATGTTCGGCCAACCCGACTCCCGGGACACATCTCCATTACCATCCACGGTCCCCGCTGGCTTATAGAGAACTCTCACCATCCACGGTTCCCGTTGGCTCACAGAGCGAATTCTCACCATCCACGATTCCCGCTGACTCACAGAATAAACTCTCACCATTCACAGGTACCATTTTTGAATGAGAAGATAATATCATCCCTTTCAAACTCTAGATTGCATAGAACCAAAAAACAAAAAATTTGTTTGTTGCTAATGAATTAATTAATTAATTCATTTTTAACCTTCCATAAAAGATAAGATTTTATTAACTAATATACTATAATATAGTTGTAGTTTGACTAAAATATATTATCAATTTGTTAATATATTTAATCTCCTTTCAGTTAATGAATTGCCTTGACATGTATGTATTTTTAATTAATATCCTTTGCAAACTTAGGATGTTAAAGAAACATCACGTGCTAAAATTTATAAGATAATGTTTATTATAGTTAATAAACAAACAAGTCTATTAAAAAATGCCCATGCATTTGTGTGGGCATAGCTAACAAATTTTTTACAAAAAAGTGTTTTTCTTTCCTCCTCTTGTTTTGGAGCATCTTTTCCTATTAAAATGAAAAGCTAGCTAGGTTCAAATTTTGATAGTTTGCTTTTGAGCTTTTAAAATGCTAACGAAATCTTTTCAACATTTTAATTATTAAAAAAAAACTTTTTAGAAGTCAAGAATTAAATGCATCAAAAAGTAAAAAGTTAATTAAGGCTCTAATAAAATTTTAAATCTCATCGATTAGTTATGATTGTCTGTTAAAATATTTATAGAGCTATCGATTTTGGTTAGTTAATCTAACAAGATAATATTTTTTGTCAAATTTATCAAACTCTTGAAAATTTGTTATAGTAATAATTTGATAGTAAAGATATACCATCACAATATTAATTCATTGTCACACTTTATATATTGCCACATTGTATAGAATCTTTACACACAATGCATTCAACACACTTTTTAAACAAAAGTAGCTATCAAAAACTTCCACTCACTCAAACTTTATATATAGATCATACTTTATTTATAGATTAGTAATCCGACATCATCGGTAATCCATTCAATGCTTATACTTGTGCAGCAGTTGCTATAGCATATAACTTTAATTAGGAGTAAATTGTTGATCCACAATAAGAACAAATTTGCAAAGCATCAAATATAAATATACAAAGAAATAAGAAAGCATGAAAGTAAACACAAGAGTCAAGTGATAAATCATAAAGCAAAACATTTCATATATTATACCTCCATATGTAACATGTGTTTAGTGAGGGAGGCAAGTATGCTAACACATTTACAATTGCTAATGAGTTATACAATGATTGATGAAACTCACCTTAATTCCACTGAAGAGATTCCTATGCAATTCTACTCTAGCATAAGAAAGCATCAATACAATGTAGGAGCCATGCTCCATTTTTCACTAAGGTATTACTCTACTTAAAAATATAAAATCTATACTAGTATTTACATGATTGCTACCCACCAAATGTACACAAGTCAAGCACTCACATGCAAGCATAAGGCCATAAACAAGTTTGGCTCGTAACGTTATCCCCTATTTATTTGGTTAAGTTCCTTATAAACTTTGACACTAAGTACTCTTAAACTTCCTCATCCATAACAATTGCACGTCTCCTACTGACATCTAATTGATTTTTTCATCTTTGATGCCCTTCCCCTTTACTAAGAATTTATGTTGTTGTTGTCATGACAATGTGAATTCACTATCTACAAGGATCTCTTCAACTTGTCTTCTATTGGATTTTAAGGTCTTCAGTAATGCTTTAGTTGACTAAGATCAAGGTTAGATCTTCAATATCGATGTTGAATGGCTTGAGATAATATACACAAAAGGATAAGGTCCAAGAAGGAGGAACAACCTTGTAAGAGGCCTTCCCTTCTTTGATCAATATGGGGACAAGACCTTTATATGTTTAAAATAGCTTCCTAACTCAATCTTGCAGTAACCTGATCTATTTAGGATGGAGCTTAACAAGCACCACATATCCACATTGAAGTGCAATTATATTAGTTATCTTCTTTAATCTACCCACTTGTTCATCTACCTAGAAGATTTCTTTGGGTAGGACAATCTTAACATTACGCCTTCATTCTTTGGTGAAGATTACACACTTGAACCCTTTTCTCTACACGACTCATGTACCATATGAGGTAACAATAGTTGCTAGCTCAAAATAGCTCTTGTTGATTATTGATCACTTTTGGGCATTGAAATAGAATTGAGCTATATTGAGGAGCTACACGCATTTCTCTTGGTTGGTGGTTATGAAAAATGGCACAAGTAATCCTCTAATAGCCTTTCAAATCTCTTCAACTAGCCAAAGTTCATAAGAGATAGATTCAGTAGATGCCAAGTTGCGAAACAAAGATTTTGAAAACTTTTGTGAAGTTTCTTGTGAACCTTGTGTCTTTCTCGTTGATGACATCTTGGGAAACTGATGGGGATCAATATGCCTTGTCTATCTCTTTTGCCGACATGGTGACACGTGGATGACCTCCCGATGTCCACCATTGTTCATAACTGTTTGTAGGTATATGTAGGATGATTTGAAGACTTTTGTTGAAGACTTTATAATTATTTTGATTTTATATTTTTCTTGGATATGTTATTTCAAGCCTATTTAGTGCTTGAAGACCCAAGTGAAGTATTGAAGCAATATCCACCTCAAGACCCATGTGGGTCCCACATGGCTCCATGGGCCCCACACGGTTTTGGACTTCCTTTGGTATATGTCTCTATTTAATTTGTAATATTGCAAGACAACTAAGCTTACATGTGTGCTTAGTAAGTTGGAGAGTGTTTAATGTGTTAGTAAATATTTGTGTCTCCCATGCTTGTGTGGAATTTTTAGCTAGTTAATGTCTTGTCCCCCCATGCTAGCTTTATGTCTTTCCATTGTAAGAACTCTAAGAGCATCTATGTTTGAATATTGAAAGAAATCATTGTTGAATCTTGTTTAGCTTTGTCTAATCTCTTAATTGTGTAGTGTGAAGCTACGACGTTCTCTCTGGAGATCAAGTGGTGAGAGACCACTCTATCAAGCGACACCATCATCCCCTCCTCCCTCTCTCACCCTCACAACCTCCCATCTAACACCCACACAGCCTTCCCCCCTATATACCCACACGGCCACTCCTCCCTACACTCCATAATTGAGTTTATATTGGTGTTTCAAAGCTTGTTTGAAGGACTTGCGACATGGTCTAACTAATGTTGAACCAAATCAAGTCATCCAACGAATCTTGTGGTAAATTTAGTACTTATTTGAACCCTTACTTAATATTGTATAAGCATTTGCTTGAAGCCTCAAATTCCATATTTGAATAGCACATTTGAACCCTTAGATTTCAATATTGTCACTTGCTAGCTAATATCAATTGTATGATAATATTAGTTTGTTAGCTTAGAACTTGTAACCTTGACTTTGAAATTAACATCTTTATGCATAAAGATTGATTCCTTGATCAATAACTCTTGGGACTTATTTTTTGGACAACATCATACACCTTTTTAAAAAATCGACAATATGTGAAATGTAACATAATTTATAGTGTTTATGTTTGGTTAATTAAATTCTTAAATCAAAGTGTTTGAGTGTGTGTGCTTGTGTGAGGGTTGAACTGTAGAACTAGGCTAACCATACCCATCCTACATTTGAAACACCTCCACACTTCACCTTAATACTCCAATATTGGTATGAAAGTACCATAATTTGAAAACCTATATATAACCCCAAGTGTAGACCCCATGTCCCCGACTTTGGGCAAGTTGGTAACCTGAACCACCTTAATTATCTCATATGTATGACTATAGTTTACTACTTAAACATTGCCATCCTATGAGGCTGGCCCACATGGTTTTATGATATACAATCTATGTACAACGACCTTTTCCTTCGTTAGTAGTTCGAGGGCCAAAGAGTCGATTATCATATTTATATAATAAGACATCTTTAAACTAGTACTAATGCACTGTGCCTCTTCCAGCAAATTCATGAGGTTTTGGGAAACTAAATCCTTTATAAGGTTTTACTCAATACTACCCAACATTGCCTTCGTAACTTTACTTATTATCAAGTGTATTCCCAATTGTAAGGTTGCAAGCTCAGACTTTTCCACTAAGTGCATTCGTGACCTGGGTTATTCGCCCTATGTTGTGCTAAAAATGGAAATCAATTTATGTTAAGAACTTTTATCGACAAGCTTTTTGGGAGATAGCTTTGGTTGAGTTAAGAAATGGCTAACAACCGAGTTACCTGTCTTCATTATGACAGTAGACCCAAGTAGATAATGTTGTGAGACTTGAAAATGATAAAACATTGTTAATATTTCCTTCTTTTTAAGCTACATACTTGTGTTTTATTTCACTAAGCTTATTGTCGCAACTTCTCAGAGAATGGTCTGAAATAGCGATGGGGATAATAGTGTTGATGGTTCAATGGAATTACCACTAACTTGTTATTTACCTAGGTGCAACTAGTTCACCTAACTGCTAGTTGTTGATTAGTTTCTAGACTAATTCTAAGGCCAAAGAACTAGTAGTCTTGGATACACTTATTAAAGTTGGGATCGGGAATATAGTTATACAAGGGGGAAAGTATTAGCACCCTCTGCACACCTATTTTATGAGTGATACTTAATTAATCATTAATTAGCTCAAATCAAATCAAATGATCCTTAATTAACTCCTAAAAAATCCAATGAACATTGAAATTTTAATAGAGAATGTAAAATCAAGTGCGATTTTAGGAATAATAAGGCCTCCAAAGGAGGAGGGGGTACTAGATAACCGCTGCCTCCCCTCAAAATTGGTGTAGGTAAGGTCTAAAACACCTCTTTACCCTTTATTTTATTATCGGGCAACACACATGTACGAGCACACAAAACATGATGCATACAAATATGGAACATACAAAAATGATCATGCAAATGCATCAAATTTAAGAAAAAAAAATGATCTCCAAAACTTCCTTAAATTTCTATAAAAAAAAAAAATCTAGATTTTTTTTAGAATTTTTCAAGATTTTTTTTTTTTTTTTGCAATTTTTAGCAATTTTTAGGGAATTTCTCCCAATTTTATTTATTTTTGGTATTTTTTTTAATTTTTTCCCCTTGAGTAAAAAAAAAATTAAGGAAAATTTTCTAATTTTTCTTGATTTTTTTTTGTGATTTTTCTATACCTTTTCTCAATTTTTTTGGATTTTAAATGAATTAAAAATGATTTTTCTAAATTTATTATTAATTTTAAAAAATGGTTTAGGGAGAGTTGAATTAGGTCAAATTGGTTCAACTGGTTTGACCAAGTCAACGAGTCAAATTCGGGTAGACCTAGTTCAAGGAAAGTAAATTAAAGAAGCGGGAAATGGTAGGGACCTACCACGTGTCAACCATCTAGAGGTGACACATGGCATCTAGAGAGTGGCATGATCAATTTTTTTAAGTTGACACATGGTAGGGTGATGCCATGATGATGTCGCCTGCCATGTGACACCACGTCTGTGGATATATTCAAAAACACGGACTGCTGACATGATAATGATTTGTCCATCGGCAAAAAAACACAGTGGACGCCTAAGATTAGGCCACGTTGCTAGGTGACACCACCCAGTAAACACGGTCTAGATTGTGCCATGTGTCACCATCCGGGTGACCGTGGTCCACTGCGACTGATTTTTTTTTTTAAATTAGAAATTAAACCTGTTGGCCCTAGAGTCGAGTCTAGAGGGAGGTGAATAGACCCTTTTGCGTATTTATGCTTTTCTCTACAAAATATGAAATCTTTACAAAATACAAATGATTATATCACAATATAAAGAATATAATGTAAATGAAAGAGTAAGGAAGAAAAGCTCGACAAATAATTTTAACATGGTCTAGCCTCTTGCCTACGTCCACTCCTTGAGATACACTCAAGGATTCTCAATCCACTATCACAATCTCCTTCATCGGCGGAAAAACCTTTACACACGGGAACATATCCTTTTTGCTCACCAAGAGCCTTTCGATGAGGTTCATTTAGAACCCATGCAATTTGGTTCACCAAGAACCCTTACACTTTGGTTCACCACAAACCTGTTGAACTTGGTTCACCAAGAACTCTTATACAACAAAAGGATGAATATGAATTACGAATACAATGCTCCTTGAATGAGAAGATATTTGATACAATGAAATCCTCACACAACTCTCTCGAAGTAATGAATCACAACAAGATTGAAGAGTAAGAGAGAGGTTGAGCACAAACATGATGAACTAAAATATTGTCTGCTTGCAAATGATATTTACTAAATGTGAATTGCTCAATTGATTGCTGGAACAAGTTTCTAGCCTTGTATTTATAGGCAAATCAAATTACTAGTTATTTTATGGTCGTTGGCTTAATAAAATAATTAAATACTTTTGAAAACTAGTCATTTATAGCCGTTGGATTTAGAATCTTGACGCAAACCGTCAATGGATTCCCTAAACTGTTAAAGGTTTCCCTTCAAACCGTGGATAGTTTCACACAAGCGTAATTCCATTAAACTCTCTACCAGAAATCGTTGATGCACTCGGGCTAAATAGCCGAGGGCTTGCCCTATTTATTCATTAACTTGATTTTAATTAAGGTGCATCAATGCGGTTTTAACCCAACTTGGACCAAGTTTGTAATGGATTATAACAAAGATCATTTAAAACTTGTCCCTTATGAGAACATAGTAAGTATATGATATTTATATAAAACTCTTTGTTTTGTTCTTTGAAAACTATAACTATAGAACTTATGTTTTGGTGATATTCTAAATACTTTATAAACTAATATGCAATGCATTTACTCAACTATTTTCTTAATGAACTTGCATGAAATAATACCGCAAGAATTACAATAGTTCCTACCTCAAACACTCCCCATTACATTATGACTTTGTTGGATGTGCTTTGAGTTCTTTCAAGTGAGTATCTACGTTGATCTTTTTTAGTCGAATGTTCACTCGATCTTTGCATTTGATCCATTACCTTCATGTCTTTGTCACTTGTACCTTTACTAACTTGATCTACAAAGATAGGTTAACTTGGAACTACTAAATAGGTTGATATCATCAAAATACATAAAATATGATTATGTAACCACTAAGGCTAACAATCTCCCACTTTTTGATGATATCGAACCTATTGAGTGTTTACTTGATCTTTGCATTTGAATTTGTACCTGTAACAGCTTGATATGCAAAGATTAGTTTACTTAGAACCACTAATGAGTTGTTATCATTGAAATATGATAATTAGGATCATGTAGCCACTAAGGCTAACAATCTCCCCTTTTTATGATAACAAACCATTGGTATTCTTACATGATATAATTTCAAGCTCCCCCTTAATTTATGCATATTGTTGAAAGAAATTTTAGTGACGAATTTGTACTGAGTCAATATATAGAATTTATAGTGACGGTATTGGAGTTTTAGTGATAGTTATAATCCGTCACTAATACTACATTATTAGTGACGGTTTCAAAATTCGTCACTAATAATTAGTAATAACGGCAGATATAACAACTAATTTAAAACTGTCACTAATAACCTTATTTTTTGTAGTGCTTCCCTCAATCTCTTTATTTCACTTTCTATTTCTCTTTCTCAGTATGAGAAATCCAACTCCAACCCCCTTCTCTCTTTAGAAACCCCTATCCAAGGGAGGAGTTAATGACGGGCCTTGATTGACGCTTCATTTATTAAGGGAGGAAGGTAATAGCCATTTGGGGAAGCAAGCTCTCAATAACTTGCTTCCTCTATGGCTATACCTTGCAAAAGAGAGAATAAGGGCTAGGCTAAGGTAGCTTTCCCAAAAAAGAATCATACTTTTTCTATTGATTTATTATTTTTAATTAATATATATATTATTCCTCCCTCAGGTTGGGCCTTAGGCCAAGCCAGGCCCATTATGGGCCTACAATTTCAAAACCAGCCCAGCATAGGCTTAATACTGGCATAGACCAACAATGGAACTGAAAAAAGTCCAAAATTTGGGCCTCTTGATGGGCTGCCACTAACTTAGGGGTTTTTTTTCAAGTGCAAGAAATTGGGAGGCTGGCCCAATGAAGCCAAAGCTGCTGAAGACCCCCTTTTTTGTCATATATTTATCTTCTTTTTTTTTTCTTTTTTTTTCTTGATTGTATTAACGAAAAACATGTATAGTTGTAAAATATTCTAATGCATGTCACTTGAACTAAACGGTGAGGATGAGTGACATGAAATGAGAGATGGCATCTAGGCAAAGACCTTAGACAACACTTACACAAAAACAACCTAATCATGCCTAATTTTTTTTTTTAAAAAAGTTAAAGGCCCTAAATTTTGCTATATAATGATTGGGTCAAATAGGATGTCTATACTTATAGCTATCATACAAAACTAGATAGTCAAGATAATGTTTATTACTGTTGATAAGGAAAAATATCTATTAAAAATTGCCCATACACTAATCTACATAGACATAGCTAGAAAAGTTTTACAAAAGTGTTGCTCTTTTTCCCCCTTTGGAGGATTGATCTTTTCCCTAGTTAGATTCAAGTTTTGATAATTTGTTTTTAATATTTTAAATTGCTAATTAAATCGTTTTTAGATTTTAGAATATTAAGTAATTTGTAATTTTTTCAAGAGCTTTTTAAAAGTCAATAATTTTATACATAAAAAAGTTTAAAAAAAAAAAGTTAACATCTTAATAATTCAATATTCTATACACTCTAACTTTTTAAATACTCAATCTCCTCTAACTTCTTTTAAAAGGTATGATTGTCTACTAAAATGTTTGTGCAAATTAAGATGGTAGGGCAATCTAGCTTGTGTTGGTGAAAATTTTCAACAACGATACATATATATTTTTTTCATTTATAAAATTTGGAAACAAAAAGATAAAAACTTTCCTACAGTAATAACTTGATTGCAAAGATATATTATAATATGTAATATATTGTCATAATATATTTTTTCAATTATTGTACGATGTAAAATGCAGTTCTCAAATAAAAGTAGGTTATGCTACAATTATGAATGATGTGGTAGTAAATGTAACCATAAAATGTGATAATAAAATAATATTACTAGAAGAGAAATATGCGACAGTAGCTCTGTATAGTATTTTAGTACACTCGTTTGATAATCAGGCCATTGAATACTTAAAAAAGAAAAAAAGAACTCTCTATTTAATAATATATCATGATAAAATTTTCTTTTAAATCAATGACATTGCAAAAAGGGAAAAAAAAATTGCATAACTATTGTAAGTGCATTTTAATATTATAGAATTTGGGACTCTTAGTAGATCTATCCTAGGAAAGCAAAAACGTAATATGTTTATGCTACTGACAAATAAGTTTTATAAATTCATGAATGTAGCATATTAATTCATTGAATGTATGACAAAATGATAGCACCCCTTTTAAACTATAGATTGCATGGAACCAAAAACAAAAATTTTGTTTGTGGCTAATTAATTAATTAATTAATTAATTCATTTTTAACCTTCCATAAAAGATAAGCTTTTGTTAATTAATACACTATAATACATTTATAGTTTGACTTAGATATATTATCAATTTGTTAATATTTTTAATCTCCATTTAGTTAATGATCAATTGCTTAGACACATGTATTTTTATGCAAGCAAGTCTATTGATCAAAATACCCATGTATTTGTATGGGCATAATTAAAAAAATTTTACAAAGAGCACTGTTCTTTCTCCTTTTTCTTTCGAGTATTTGTTTTCTCAAATGAAAAATTAGTTTGATTCAAAATTTGACGTTTGCTTTTCAACTTTTGGTTCAACTTTTAAAATGCTAACTAATACTACTAATACTCTGCTTAGATTAGTTTGTTAAAAAATAATTTATTTAAAATAAGTATTTGATTAAGAAAATAAAGCAAACCATTACTCCAAAAATGTCTTTTTAAATTCTGTGAAGGAAGCAAGTAATCATTATTCTCCTTTCCATGGAGGTGGGCTCTTTCCATATGACGTCACATGCCAAACCAAACCCACTTCATACGAAACATTTCCTCAAAGGCTAAAACCCTACACCTTTCAAGGGGGTTTAACACAGTTAACCATAGTGGGATCCGTAGAATTACGACACCCAGCCCATTTTCTTTTCTTTTTTGCCTGCAGATATATGGCCACCATCACAGCCTTACATCGCGTTGATGCAGACACAGACAACAACCACTGAACGAGAGTTTTTTTTTTATTTAATTTTTTCCTTTTTGGACGTGCGTGGTTGACGGGAGAGACGGTCTAGCAGTCTACCCATCAGCCCCAGCTAACCCTACAACCCCCATAAATTCCATGGGTCCCTCCTCCCACCGATCTTCATTTCTTCCAATTTAAATGTTGAAATTAATTTGTCACTGCTATCTTGTGACAGAGTTGTGGCAGTTCAGCTAAGTTCAGTTAATTTCCAGACCAAACCAACCGCCCACTCCCCTCCCATAATTCCCACCTCTTAATTAGTACCCAATTATTTCCGATCAGCTCCGCGCGCCATGGCCGCCGCCGCTGCTGACGACTTCAGCTTCCCCGCCGTCGCCGACGCCTTTCCCCGCTTCGCGGAGTCGCCTCCTCTGTGGCGCCCCTCTTCCGCCGACGAAAGGGCAAATGAGCGGAGGAGCTTCTCTTGCATGGAGATGAACTCGAAGCGGACTCATACCCAAGATCAGGGCGAGGAGGAGGAGAAGATGGACATGCTGTGGGAAGACTTCAACGATGAGCTTATGTTAAGGAGAAGCTGCGAAGCCTGCAGAGCGAGGTGTGACTCCTCCGACCGGGATGCGGCGGAGTTGGGGTGCGTGGGGCCGTTGAAGATGACCAAGAGGAGCGGCGCCGCCGTGCTTCCCGGCAGGAAGCCGGGCGTGGTGGTTTTCATGAAGGCCCTGAAGAAGCTCTTTGTCCTACACCATTTTCATCGCCCGCTCAAGAGGCATGCGTTCTGATCATACAAATATATAGTTCATAAATACAAACATACATACCTATATATATTACAGGTATAGATTAAATTCTCATCAGATTTTTTCAATTATTTTTTTGGGAATTTGGGGTATTCCTGTTGTAATTTAAATGGGGCTTATATGACCATTGGTGGTAATGCAGTACATAGCCAAAGTGGAAGGGAATTGATGCATGTTTATTATTAGAGCTAAATTTCTGGGAAGGACTTCTTAATTACAGTTCCCTTTTTCAATTGCGTAGCAATTTGGAATTACTGTTTGTATGTATGCTTATGATTCATGAAAGTCACTTGGGAGAGCATGTGTATTGTTTTATGTATATTGATTCTAGGAATAGCTGCCAGTTAATTTATAGCCATATATTTATGTTGTCCTCCATGCATTATTGGAAGGAAAAAACAACTGATGTTAAGTACAATATGTAACATTCGGAATTGAAGGGAGTTGTAATCAAAGGCTTTCTTCCTTTAATGTCGTATGTATGTATATATGACATCATCTTGATGTCAAGCAGCTGCGGAAATATACATCTTGGTGGGAAACTGAATTTGATGTCATCTCCAACTCAATCTTACAAAACACACTACGAAAATAAAACAGCCCCCCCCAAAAAAAGAGACAAGTGGAATTGACTCGTGTTGTCTGGTGCAACCCCTCCAATGCTCAACTTGATTGACTTGATGCACAAAGATAAGGTTGAAGAAAAGTAGGCTCTTGTGGCTTAGCAGTGTAAGTGCTCAAACCTTTGTCCTTTTTTTATAGCTTAATAATTATCTGCATAGGCTTTCTTAGGGGAAATTTGAATTTTGGAGTGAAAGCTATTTCACACCGCCTGATTTTTTGTTCCTTATTTGAGTGTGATGGTCCACATAAGTTGGGATTCCTTGGTTTTTACTTTTAGAATTAGGTTGTGCTTGATTTGTCTGCAAAAGTTGGGGATAACATTTAGTAAATAATTTTTAAAATTTTTAAAAATCGCTTCACATTTCTTCTTTTTTTTTTCCAGAGAACATGAAATTTTTTTGTAACTTTTGAAACCTAAAACTGATATCTTATATATCTTTCAATTTTGTTAGGTTTTAAAGGTCTTTTAGTTTTTTTTTTTAAAGAGATGTGGAGGACGTTGTTACGACCAACTCCATAGTAATAAAAAAAGAAGAAGTGAAGTTTATTAATGGTATTGGGGCTTCCAATCAATTAAAGAGGATGTATAGATGGCAAGAACCTGCAAAAATCATCTTTAATTTAGGGATGTTGTTCAAGGAAATGTGCAGATATTGAGTCTTCCGAAAAATGATGAAACATATGCATTCTCAGATGAATTTTTCTTCTTGGGATGAGAATTAGAGGGATGATGATTCGTATCTGATTGTTAGTGTCTAAAGATAATAAGAAAATAATCTATTAGCTTGGAGGAATACTTCGTTAACAAATTATTGGGTAAGAGCATAGCTAGGCTTTGGTTATTTGGAAAATTTTGGAACTTTCTGTAATTATTAAAAGTTGGGGTGGGTTTGATTCCTTTTCTTTAGTTGGTGATGTGCCTAAAATATATCAGCAAATATGAGGAAGTCAACGCCTAGTCATCGCTCTCAAAGTCAGACCTTCTGACGAGAGCAATCAACTCCAACCCAATAAAGAAAGGGATAGATCCACCCCGGCGCCTTAAACGATCAGAGTGATACACGCAAGCACTTTATGACCCGGGAGCGATTCATGCCTCCGCGCCATAAAGACAATTCAACCCAAGGGTCAACTATAGCCGCTATAAGAAGGGACACGGGGAAGAGGCCAAGGTAAGTCATTCGACACCCATTCTAATTGTTGCCTTTAGCCTCTCTAAAACATTTCTTACTTAGGCATTGGAGCGATCCCTCGGAGTACACCCCGGGTCCTCCAAGCCTTTCTTCCTTTTCCCTTTTTCAAGTCAACGGAAGTCGAAAGAGCAATCCCGCTAATTTTATCCCGCAACAGTTGGTGCTCTATAGCAACTTTCTTCTGAGAGGTGATCATCTTGATCACGACCTCCGACATTCAAACAATGCCAACCATATGCAGTTCTAGCTCTAGTCCTACCACCAGAAAAGAGTCGCCCTAGTCCATTCACTCCACACCCTCATAACCATCGGGGGTCAGTAAGGAAGAATTCTTTGCTTTTCAAAAGAAAATGGAGAATATGTTCAATTTGCTCTTACAGCAAAAGAGTCATGAAGGGCATGTCCCCCATCAACAATAGGTGAGTCCTAACGCAACCAAGAAAGCATATAAGCCAAAGGAGAGTGAGGATAAAACCTACCTCACCAAGAAGGTAGAAGACGCGAATAGCGTAGTGTCACCAACATAGTCCACGTAGCTGGATAAGGTAAGAAAATAGACCAAATAGAGAAAATGATGAAAGAAGGCAAGACCAACCCCTTCTATGGGGAAGCATCTTTAAGATCCTCAGAACCATCATTCACCAAAGAAGTGATGGAGGTTCCACTGCCAAGCAAATTCAAGATGCCGACTTTTGAAAGGTATGAGATTCTGTCTGATTCAATCGACCATTTGGACACCTTTAGTGTGTTGATGCAGTTGTAAGGCGCTCCTAATGCCATCATGTGCCGAGTTTTTGCAGCAACCCTTAAAGGTAGTGTCGGGGATTGGTACCAAACACTGCGACCTGGATTGATTGGTTCCTTCTCGGAGATGGAACAACTGTTCACCAGCCACTCTGTTGTAATGTGGGAGATCGTCAAAACTCAGCCCATCAATGAGCAGGTCTAGGGAGAAAAGGGATATGCTAAAGAAAGTTTCATGCATCGCTTCAACATTGCTACCCTAAAATCAAATCTATACATGGGGGTGGTTTTTGGTAGCTCTGGACCATGACCGTCACCCGAAACGTCCTGTACTCTCTGGGAAGAAGCTGCCATTGATAGGGGAGAATTGAGGCCGAGCTGGAAGTACATCAACTGGAAGAAATGATGGACACCAGGGAATCTTATCGAGCGAAAAGGAGGTAATAGTCGGGAGATGGAGAACCCTCTAGACCACGAAGAGACAGGAGACCAATACACTGCCGTCGCTCTAAAAGAGCGTGCAATCAAGTAATTCTCCACCTATCCCTCTAAATGCATCGCGGTCTAATGTGCTGATGCATATAAGGAAGAAGGACTATGTCTTGTGGCTCGAACCTATGCGAACCCCTTCATATAAACGCAACATGTCCAAGTTCTGTCAATCCATGGATCATGGGTACGATACAATTAGTGTATTCAGCCTAAAGAATGAAGATTGAAGCCTTGATCAAAAGGGGATACTTGTTCAGAATTCATAAAGAAGGGAGATTGGTAAAGGGAACCTCGCGAGCAGAAGAGACCCAATGGGGACAAGAAGGAAGAACAGATCATCGGGGAAATCACAGTGATTTTTGGAGGATCCGCTAGTGGTGAAGATAGCGGAGGTGCTCGTAAAAGATATGCTAAGCAGGTACTCTTAATGGAGAGAGGGGAACCAAAAGGCAAAAGGAACAAACAAGATCATGTTATCATCTTCGACAATGGAGATGAAGAAGGAGTGCAACAACCACATGACGACGCACTAGTAGTCTCTCTACTGGTGGCAAATTACAACGTAAGACGTGTATTGATAGATTATGGGAGCTCGACCAACCTTATGTTCTGGTCGGTGCTTGAAGGAATGAAGATCGACAGGGAACGACCCAAACCAATCTCAACCCCCCTGGTTGGGTTCGGTGGGGACCTAGTTCATCCTATGGGAACAATCACACTACTGGTAACAATGGGGACGACCCCACAACAAGTTACTTCACTGAAGGAATTCCTGCTGGTCAACTAACCATCAGTATACAACATCATACTAGGCCACCTCTTGCTTAATGCGGTCTGGGCTGTAACATCAACGTACCACCTCAAGATGAAATTCCCTACTCCACATGGGACAGGGGTGGTCAAGGGAGATCAAGAAGTGACTCGAAATTGCTACGTAATGGCCCTAAAAGGGAAGATGGAAGCACAGGAGACCTTAACTATAGAAGACCTAGAAGTGAGAGGGGGGGGGAATACCCTTAAATCAGTGCAGTGGATGAAGACATCACACGTATATCCCTAAAAGGCAATCCGGAGAGGTGCGTGCAGATCGGGAGTCGCCTACCTGACACCTTGAGAGCAGAACTAAGCAAGCTACTGGGCAAATTCGCAGACATGTTCGCTTGGTCGGCCGAAGATATGCCGGGTATTGACCCTGCGATCATAGAGCACAGGTTGCAAGTTGACCCCAACCACCAGCCTGTAAAATAAATAACATGAGCTTGCGATGAGCAAAAACAAAAAAAGGACGGATGGACGACATAAACCGAGAGGGGGATAAAAATAGGGGGAAAAGGGGGAGAGTAAAAAGGTAAGAGGAAGACTGTGGAGATGAGGAGAGAGGAGGAGTGGAAAAAAGAAACAAAGGCAGGAACGACAGAAAAGGAGAAGAGGAGGGGAAAAAGGAGGAAATCAGGGGAATCCGAATCAGGTAATTGATGAAGATGACGAAGCTAGTGCAAGCCAGTTCATCATGGAGGTTAACTATTCGGAATGGTTAAGCAACGTGGTTCTAGTAAGGAAACCAAATGGAAAATGGCACACCTACATAGATTTCACAGACCTAAATAGGGCATGTCTGAAGGATAGCTTCCCTCTCCCCTGAATTGATCATTTAGTGGATTCAACCTCCAGGCATGAACTTCTCAGCTTTATGGATACCTACTTGGGATACAATCAAATCCCAATGCATCGAGCTGATGAAGATAAAACATCATTTATCACCGAGAGAGGGCTATATTGCTACTGAGTAATGTCATTCGGATTAAAAAACGCAGGCGCCACATATCAGAGATTGGTAAATATGATATTTTTAAAATCACTTGGGAACACAATTGGAGGCATCGTAGATGAACATTTGGTTGAAAATCTTAAAGTGGAGGCGCACACAAAGAGAGGAAGGAGACGTTTGGGCTGTTGCGCAGGTACCAATGACTAACCCTTCGATGTGCGTGTTTGTGTTTTCTATAGGATAATTTCTCCTTGGTTTAGGTGTCACACAGAGGATAAAGCACCCGAACAAAAAAGTTTGCGCTGCTAGAAATGGAGGCCCCACGAACGAAGAAGGTGATCCAAATCTTAATAGGAAGGATAACCTCCTTTAGAAGATTTGTCTTCTGCTCGGGGGACAAAGGCCTACCCTTCTTCAAGGCATTAAGGAAGAAAGGAGGATTTAAATTATTGGGGGGGGGGGGGAACAGAATAGAGCCTCTAAACAATTCAAACAGTATCTTGGCACTCCGCCTCTACTAACAAAGGCAAAGATAGGAGAAGACCTCTACTTATACATAGCTTCAACGACAAATGCGGTCAGTTCGATCCTAGTTCGAGAAGAAGGTAGGCAACACAGACTCATATACTATACTAGCAAGGTGCTAAGTGGAGCTGAGAAGAATTACAGTATGATAGACAAGGCAGCCTTCTCCGTTATTTGTGCCGCACGAAAGTTAAGGCCCTACTTTTAGGCGCACAAGGTAATTGTGTTGACAAACCTACCATTGAGACATATTTTTTAGTGGACAGAGAGTTCGAGAAAAATGATAAAGTGATCCATTGAATTGGGCGAGTTTGACATACAATACCTACTAAGGCCTGCTGTCAAGGCCCAGGTGCTAGCCGACTTCACAGCCGAAATACCCCTCGAGGTAGCAGGAAAATCGAAGGTATGGACGCTACACGTCGACGGGTCATCTAATGCAGTCGAAGGAGGAGCGGGGTTTATCCTCACGACAACAGACGATATGGAGACCCAATCTGCATTAAAGTTGGAGTTCTCAGCAATAAAAAAGGACGCTGAGTATGAAGTTTTGCTAGCAGGGCTATGCCTGGCAGAGGCACTAGGGATATCATAAATTAAGGTATCAAGTGATTCCTAGTGGTGGACTAGGTGAAAGGAGAATTTGAGGCTAGAGATCAGAAAATGAAGAAGTATCTAGCCAAGGCCCAAGAATATTCACTCATTTCGATATAGAACGCGTGCCAAGGGCCAAGAACATAAAGGTTAATGCACTTGCGAAATTAGCCTCAGCCACCAGTTCGGAATGGAGGGAAGCTATTTACCTATAGCGAGTCGAAAAACCCTTATATGAGGAGGGCAATGTTAACTTGCTGGATTCTAAAGTCAACGAAGGGGACTAGAGGGTGCCTCTGGTGCAATACCTCCACGATAGATCCTTACTAGAGGACAAGAATGAGTCTTTAAAGGTGAGGAGGAAGGTGGAAAGATACACACTCATAGACAAGGAGCTATATAGATGATCCTTATCGCTGTCATACTTGCAGTGTTTGAGTAATGAAGAAGGAGAGTACGTACTAAGGGAGATCCACGAAGTGGTATGTGGAAATCATCTTGTGAGAAGGGCTCTTGCTCACAAGGCTTTACGGCAAGGATTTTACTAGCCCATAATGAGGAAGGATGGGGTCGAGTTCATCAAACGGTGTGATAGATGCCAATGGTTTTCTAGAGTACCTCATGTGTCATCTAATATTCTCTCCCCTCTAACCAGTCCTTGTCCCTTTGCCCAGTGGGGACTAGAAATCTTAGGGCCTTTACCTCCAATGACCGGCCAAAGGAAATTCCTGTTCGTAGCAATTGATAACTTCACTAAGTGGGTAGAGGTTGAAGCCCTAGCTCACATAACCGAGTGAAAAATCACATGATTCATCTGGACATCGGTGGTTTTCCCGTTCGGAATCCTATGGGCCATAGTCACTGACCATGGGAGACAGTTCGATAATGAGCGCTTCGAAAAATTCTGCTCCGACCTGTCCATTAAACTCTTATTTGCATCAGTGACACATCCCCAAAGTAATGGTCAGGTGGAAAACATGAACCGAATGATACTGTACAGCTTAAGGACATAGCTCGAGTCTGCAAGTGGGTAGAAGAGCTCCCCTCCATAAGTTGGGCATACCACACTACCCAATGAGTAGCGACAGGGGAAACCCCATTTATGTTCGCATTTGGTGTAGAAGTCGTCATCCCTGCTGAAGTGGGTACCCCTTCTTGGCGAAGGCAATACTTTGACGGGCTAGACAACAATGAAGAACTCAGGGCGAAGATAGATGTTGACCTTATTGGTCACGCCCGGTTTTGATTATGACAAATACTCATTGTATCTAATGAGCGTTTGAGGTTTTGTGCAGGAACTAAGGATGAAAAGATCAAGATGTGCACAAAGCAAGAAAAGTTTGAAAACCAAATTCTATTCATTGTAATATAGTTATATTGGTCTGTAATAGTAAGTAGGTATTTGGTTTGTAATAAGCTCACACACATCACATGTATGATTTACTTTGTAAGCTCAAACCGAACCATGAATGAGAAATGACCGTAGAAAGACCTTAGGGTGCACCTTCGGTCGACCGATATCGGACTTTTTCGGTGTCTTCAAATTGGACCCCAAGTGCCTCTAAGACACTCACACTTTCACATATATGTGGTAGGCACTTGAATAGGACTTGTTTGGTTCAATATGAGATCGAAATGCACAATTGGTGCACTTTCGATCGACCGGCCAATACAGTTCATTTTGGCCTGGTCGACCGAAACGGCCCTGGGCTGTGGGTCATAGTTTGAGCCAAGCCCGATCGAGAGTCGAGGGGTGTGACGGTCACAGGGGCAGGTGCTGGGCCGGAAATGCAGACGGTGCGGGGAATCCCGAACACCTTGTGGGGGGTCGGACGGTGGTGTTTGTGGGGGACCGTCCCGGTCGGACCCGACCAACGGGGTGGGGGAGCGCCATACGCTGGGCGCCGACCGATAGTCTCGGTCTTTAGGAGGAAGCCCAGCGGGGTGGGGGCTTGAGCTGGAAGTGCCCGGCGTGTCAAGGCCCGGTCCGACCGAGTGGGTAGAACCGCGCGGAAGGGGGGAAGCGCCGGGGCCCGCGGGGCGGCGACGACGCAGGGCGGGAAAGACCCCTGATCGAGGTCCGGCGGTTTGGGGGCCATTTGAGCCTGTGTCGGATCGAGACCATTTCTGGTCATGGTCGGACCTCGTACCCTCTCGGGTTGACTTGAATTTTTTACCGCAGTTAATATTTTTAAACAGGGTTAAAATGCCTTAAACGTTATTAAACTTTTCTAATAATACCCCATAGGTCCCCAATGGTCATATTTTCTCCCTTGCCTATATATGAGTTTATTTGAGAAAATCAGTGGGAGATTAGCCACTTTGATTAGGGAAAATTTTTTGAAAAACCAAAACCCTATAATACTCATTTCCAAGCTCCACCCACTCAGTCTTACCTTCCCATATTGCCTACATCATTTGTAAGTTGGTTTTGAGTGTTTGTCTTGATTGGTTTGCTCTCCCATCTTTGGATTGTTTGACTTATTTTGAGAGCTAAACCTTAAGTATTCTTTGGGAACTTTGTTAGTAAGTCTCTCCTAAGAAGACTTATATAAAACTTTTGAGTATTGCATATTCATTGCAATATCTTAAGAAGTTGGCATTTGTATTTTGGTTGCAAAAACATTTTCAAATATCTACTGTATTTTTATCTTGAAAATATTTGATGAGATATTTGCTTGTGTGATAAAATCTTTGTTGCAATATTCGTTAACTCATATATCCCTTACTGAATACAAAGATTGAATATCCTTTTGCAAACCAAACTTATACGTTACTAGAGCTTCATATACATATATGTATTGAGAAAACTTGTTGATTGAAATATATGAAGTTTGGATAATATCTTTATTTGAGCACTTAGATTGAATATCCTGTGATACAAAGATCATTTAGGTTTGCACTCTCACACACTCATTACAACGATAGTAAATCTATTCGAGAGTTGACATCTTAGACCACATTAAGCTTACAAATATTTCATATTTGTGGTATATATTATTGCGCGAATCTGGGTACACATTTGCTTTACTTGAAAGCACAATCACTGTACCATTTGATTGTTATACACTTTGGTTGTATTTCCAGGCACGGGCCTGAAGAGGGAGACTAGCCCTGGAATAGTCCCGAATTTTCTTAGACTCGGTTAGGAAAGCTAGGTGCGTCATCCTGTTAAGGCGTGTAGGTTGAGGTCAGCCCCGCTAATTGACCTGGTTAAGGTTGAGGTCAGTCCTGTGTTAATTTGACCTGGTTGTAAACAGTGCCGCTCCACCCTTAAGTGAGCTATTAGTGGAATCCTCAAGCTTGCGAGCTTGAGGCGGGGACGTAGGCACAGTTGGCCGAACCCCGATAACATATCGTGTGTTTGCTTATATTTCTGCACTTTATATTTACCGCACGTGTATGTTATGAGTGAATGATGCGTATGACTCAATTTTCACAGTATATTTATCTACGCGTTTGGAAATTGCATAGACTGATCCTAGGTTGTGTACATACCATTGTTGCATAGATCAACCTAGGTGAAAAAGTTTTAAAATTCCAATTCACCCCCCCTCTTGGGAATACACCAATTCTAACAATAGACCTGCTAGAAGAGAGGCAGGAGTAGGCACGCCTGAAAATCGTAGCATACCAGCAAATGGTGGCGAAGTACTACAATAATCTCGTAAGAGTGCGAAACTTCCAACCCGAAGACCTAGTCCTTAGGATAGCATGAACCAGCCTAGTAGAACCAGGGCCACACAAGCTAAAGCCAAACTAGGAGGGACCATACTGAGTTATAGCGGAAATAAAATTGGGGACGTACAAATTAAAGGACGTAGAGGAAAAGGAGATAAAAAATACATAGAACTCTAATATGCTAAAAAAATATTACTCTTGAGTTTGTCATTTCACCAAATATCGTATAACGGAGTAGTAAGTTTCAAATACAACAGTTGTACCATCAATAAACTCAAAAATGCATTGCATCATATTGAATAAAACTACAGATAAAATGTATTCAGTAGATTAACTGGCTTTGCTTCCCTTTTCAGCCTCCTCTTCCTCCCCCTCGTCCTCCTTGTCCATCTCATCCATGGATTCGAGACTCTCACGGACGTACTCGTGTGAACACACACCATCCAGAGGAAGGTCAGGGTGCATAGTTTTGACCTGCTTTCAGCACCTCCTAAAGCCTACTTGATAAGTCTTGGCGGTGTTCATGATGAACCGTGTTGAATCCTTATAATCCCTTACCGCAGCTTAGGCAACATCAGCAGCGGCAGCTGGCGCAATAGTAGGAACCTCCTCCCTTTGGATCCTTTCAATCTCTTCCTGAAGGGCCCACTTACGGAGCTCAGCCTCGTGGAACTCATTCTGGGCTATAACGTAACTTTCCCTGGCATCCAAGGTCCACCGATACATCTTGACAACCTTTTCTTCCTGGGCCTGGGCCATAGTCGCCAATTGAGAACAAACAAAGGGAAGAACAGGTTAAAAACTCTAAGGAGAAAAAGGAGAAGACGAACAAGCACAGTCAGAAAGCATGAATTTCAAAGATACCTGGTACGTGGTGTGTCTAATCTTCGCTGAAAAGACATCGAGAAGAGAACATTGAGTCTGCACAAAATCCTTCACGTGAACCACCCTACGCAGCGCAGGAGCGGAATGAGTTGGCTCATGAAAAATAACCTCATTAAAAACCACCAGGACAAGAGGATGTGCTGCTACAACATTCTCCGCAACAGGAGCCACACTCTCGCCTACAATGGCCGCTTCCCTTTAAGACGACTCACCTTTGAGCTCCTTCCTCTTCTTCTTACTCTTGCTCGCCCTTTGTTTTTTAGCTTCTCCCATAAGAGATTCGTACTTGTTAAACTTCATATTTGCTAAGGTAGAAGAGGAGGTAAGAATACCAAGAACAGTAGGAACATCTGGATATATATACATCAAGAGAGTAAAGGCAAGATAAGACTTGGAGAAACGGGGCTGATCCCTTACTGCACAAGGACTCGCTCCTTGAGTAGCTCCTCGTAAGGGACTATCCCCTGCTGACCAAGGGTTCGTAGCTCTTTTAGGATGGTTTGCTCACTGAGAGAGAGTGTCGGATGTATATGACGCACTCGAGCTAAAAGAAAAAGAAGAAATAGGTAAGCAATAGGTACCTACACACAACCCCTGCATACATAGTAAGTAAATAAAGTGAACAGAACATCACCATCAAGAGAAGCAGACCAAACGCGAGAACCAGTATAATTCAACTCCCTAGATACAAAGAAGTATCGGGACTTCCAATTATGTATGAAAGAACTGCTCGGAGTAAAGAGTTTATAGCCAGGCAAAGAGTTGAAGTAGTATAGTTCCTTCTCCACAAAGTGCGTCCTCATCTGGAAGCAACTCTAAAAGAGAGGCACTGTGGGTTGATGACCTTGTCTGAGCAGGAGAATGGCAAAGCACACTAGAGAAAGGCACGAGTTCGGAACAAGCTGTGAGGGGGCTATGCGGTAAAAACATAATACATCATAAATGAAAGCGAAAAAAGGAAGTCTAAGACCTAAGTCCAAATAGTTCGTATACAAATAAAGCTCACTGGGGCTAGGATCAAGGGCCGACTCTGAGCTAGTGGGCAACTTAATACTAATGTTCGCAGGAATAGTAAAAAAGTAATGAACATTTTGTATATCTGAGGACAGATCACATCGAGCACTCCTTACTATGACCAGAGCCCTAGTTAGGTGCGCTAAAGACTCCATGAAAAAATAGAAATGCGGAGCAAACGAAGCAAACAATTTATGCAAATGGATCAAACATGCGAGCTTCCCACAAAAACAAAGAAGACACTATGCCAAACAGGATCAAATAGATGGACTTTGTATAAAAACACGACAAACACTATGCAAAAACATATCAAAAAGGTGAACTTCTAATAAGAACAGCAAAGAACATGAAGAACAAGACAAACATACAATGCCACACAAAAGCGGAGAAAAATAACCAAGGAAAGGGCAGAAGGAGAGCGTACCTAGCAGAAAGAAGGGACCCTTCAGGTGAGATGAGGAGTGAATGAAGGAGCCCACGACCTTTATTGAGAAAAGCCTGCATGGATCCCCGAGGAAGTTGGCATCTTAAGGAGGCGAGAATGCAGAACCAGGGTGTGCGTCTCGAGGGAAAAGATATGAAAAATCACTGTACATACGCTGACGTGATGCTAATTCCAAGAATTCATGACTTTCCGAGGTACGATCGATTTGACATACACTTATTATACTTTTGCAGGGCGGCAAACGTCACAAAAAGATTGCAATGTCACTTTGAAAGTGGTCAGATTGACAGCCTAATAAATAAGCACAACTTATTAGGCAGATAATGCCCAATTAACAAGCACGGCTCGTGAGGCCATGCAACTGCTCAACGAATGAGCACAGCTCATTTGGCAGATAAGGTCCAATTAATGATCACGACTCGTGAGGCCATGCAACCGCCCAACAAATGACTATTGTTCATTAGGCAGATAAGGCCCGACTAACGAGCATGGCTCATGAGGCCATGCAACCGCCCAACAAATGAGCACAGCTCATTAGGCAGATAAGGCCCAACTAATGAGCACGGCTCATGAGGCCACACAACTACCCAAAAAATAAGCACAGCTCTTAAGGCAGATAAGGCCCAACTGACGAGCACAGCTCGTGAGGCCACGCAACCACCCAACAAATGAGCACAACTCATTAGGCATATAAGGCCCCCGAAGCAACAGCTCGGCTAAAATGGCTCAAAGCAACAGCTCAACAAAGAGTGCTTCGAAGAGTAGCTCGGCAAAATATGCTTAGCAAAAAAAGCCTCGAAGCAATAGCTTGACAAAAGTGCTTTGGAGAGCAACTCAGCAAAAAAGCCTCGAAGCAACAGCTCGGTAAAGAGTGCTTCGAAGAGCAGCTCGGCAAATCCAGCTCGACAAAGAGGCCTCGAAGCAACGGCTCGACAAAAATGCTTCGAAAAGCAGCTCGGTAAAACCAGTTCGGCAAAAAAGCCTTGAGGCAGCCGCTCGGCAAAAGTGCTTCAAAGAATAGCTCGGCAAAACCAGCTCGGCAAAAAAGCCTCGAAGCAACAGTTCGACAAAAGTGCTTCGAAGATCAGCTTGATGAAACCAGCTCAGTAAAAAAGCCTCGAAGCAACAGCTCAGCAAAAGTGCTTTGAAGAGTAGCTTGGCAAAGCCAGCTCAGCAAAGAGGCCTCGAAGCAACGACTCGGCAGAGTAGCTTGGCAAAGCCAGCTCAGTAAAGAGGCCTCGAAGCAACGACTTGGCCAAAGTACTTCGAGGAAGAGCTCAGCAAAAATTAGCTCGGCATAGGCGGCGCGCCACATTTGGATCAGCCAAACCCTGTTAGGGCCAGCTCGGTAAGCCATCCAAACCCCATCAAAGGCTCGGATCAGCTGTCGTTCCTCAAATCGGCTCAGAAAAGTCGCACCACACCCCCCTTGGCAAGGCAAGCCGTTCGAAGACCCACCATCTGCTCAAACCAACCAAACTGGGTCGGGGTCCATAGCCGAGTAGTGGGTATTAAAAAAAAGGGGGGGGGGGGAGGAGAAAAACTAGTACATATAAGAAGAAGACACGACAACTTTCAAAACTCCTTCTAGAAATTTGAAACTAAGGGGGGGACAACTGATGTGCCTAAAATATATTAGCTAATATAAGGAAGTCAATGCCTAGTCATCGCTCCCCAAGTCAAACCTTCTAGTGAGTGCAATCAACTCCAACCCAATAAAGAGGGGGAGAGATCCACGCTGGCGCCTTAAACAATTGGAGTGATACATGCAGGCACTTTATGACCCCGAGAGCGATTCACGCCCCCGTGCCATAAAGACAATTCAACCCAAGGGTAAACTCTATCCGTTATAAGAAGGGACATGGGGAAGAGGCCAAGGTAAGTCATTCAACACCCATTCTTACTATTGTCTTTAGTCTCTCTAAAGCATTGCCTTACTTAGGCATCATAGCGATCCCCCGGAGTACACCGCGGGTCCTCCAAGCCTTTCTTCCTTTTCCCTTTTTTAGGTTAACGGAAGTCGAAAGAGCAGCCCCATTGATTTTACCCCGCAACAATTGGCATTCTTTCATTTTAAAAAATAAAAAATTGGCATAAAATTTGATGAACATTTGGAAAATTTTGAAGTTTGCTGTAACTATTAAAAGTGGACTTTTAAATACTTGTAGCTTTTAAAGGTCTTTCACCCTTTTTTTAAGAGGCGGAGAACACTATGACAAAAGAGGAAGGTGATCAACTTCACCATGGTAATTAAACAAAAAAGAAAAAGAAAAAGTGAAGCCTATCAATGCTATAGGGGGTTCCAATCAATCAAGAGGTGTAACGCCCCAAAAAATTAATATGCATAGAAGTGTAAAAAAAAAATTAAATCAATTAATTAAATAATATAATATATTAATATAATATAATTTTATAAGTCTATATATATATATATATATAAGTTAAGTTCCTGAAGGAATTAAAATTCCTTCAAGAAGAAGCAAACTGCAGAAGCAATTTTGTGCCTCTCTTTAGTCTCTCTCTATGCCTCTCTCTCTTTCTCCTCCCCCGTCTCTCTCTCTCACTCTCCCTCCCTCTCTCCTCTCTCTCTCTCTCTCTCTCTCTCTCTCTCTCTCTCTCTCTCTCTCTCTCTCTCTCTCTTTCTCTCTCTCTCTCTCCTTGATTTCGTTAGCCAATCGTGCGCTGATCAAAAAAGGGAAAATACCCCTAGGTTCCATTCTCCACCATCAACATTCCTACCGGAGTGGATTTGTCGTAAGAGCAACGTAGGCACCACTCCTGGGGGCAAGGTAAACCTTTTTCCTTTCCTTAGTTTTTCCTTAAATCTTTAGCCAAACCGACGATGGGACACCACCATGGGGTCCTAGCCTCGATCATCGTCATTTTAATTAGAGTGGATTTTCAATTTGGGTTTCCTAGGCACCACTTCAAAGTTAGGGTAAGGTTTAGGGAATTAAGCAAATTTGATATTTTTGGAAACCTAATTATTTATTTGGAGTTTATAGGCTTAGGAAATGTTAAAATAGTTATTGGGAATTTTGTGAGCCTATTAAGGAAATTATAATTTTGGGGTTGGGCTGATGGAACTAGGAAAATGTGGTTTCAGGGTTTTTGAGCTCCGTAGCGCCGCGGGTTTGGTTTTGGGGTCTTCTCAGGAAATATCTCAGTAAACAGGTAAGGGGATTAAATTAAGTCAGGTTTTTATTAAAGTTGAATCGATTAAACTGCTTTATATATATGAATACTTGATTTCCAGGATTATTTTAAAAATCAACCATTCAAAATGAATTTTTGCAAATATAGGATATATGGTACGGTATTTTGAATAATATGAATGGTAGAAAGCTTGTTTTATCATATGGATTTAAAATACTGTGTTTCTTAATTGTTTATCGAGCTATGTTCAAATATGAAAATTGTGTGGCAGGAGAATAATTGGTATGGTTTATTGTAGTAACCGGATATGGAAATGATTGTGAAATACTGGAACTACTTATGAAACTTACTAAAACTACTTGTGTAAAATACTGGGTTTTTATATAACGGCTAAGAGCCATATTTTTATATGACGGCTAAGAGTCGGGTTCTTTATTGGTGGCTAAGAGCTGGGATTGATACAACGAATTTATACTGGATTTTGAAACATATATTTATACTACTACTTTATTATTTAAAATTGCATGATATGGTTTTAAAAACCCCGAGGACCTGTTGTATTGTGAGCACAATACCGTAGCTAGGGGAATATTTGGCCATGTGCACCCACACTGTAGTGGAAGTGTAGGGTGGTCTTAGTAGCCGATTAACCTACGTAAGGGTGGAGTTATATAAGGCAATCAGACCTGCAACAGGGTTGCAGATGCCTATAGACTCACTTACAGATGGTTACTTTGAGTTAGTTTTGGACTAATCACCTAGACTAATTCCAGCCTCCAAGCCGCACAACCCATCATGGGGGTTAAACATGTCGTTGGACCCAAGGAGTATTTTTACGTATATATATGTTAATTTATGTGAATGGTGATATTTATTAAACTTATTTACAGGTGGTATCATGGAAGTGTATTTTTTTTTTTTTAACTATGTTGGTGTGAGTATGATATACAAATGCTATGTTTATCATATTTAATAATTTGGGTAATATATATATATATATATATATATATTATTTAAATTCATGTTGGCCACACCCTGATATTAATTTAATCTGTCTTACTGAGAGGTGTGTCACCCTAATATACAATTTATCATTTTTCAGGACCATATCGAGATTGAGTTTAACCAGCTCCGAGGCGGAGTGATAGCTAGTTCTTTTTGTGTGAATGTCTATAAGAACTTGGATGTATTTAAATTTTTTTTTTTTTTTGGAGATCTGGATATGTAATATGGTCGTATGGATTAAGTTAGCTTTCTTTCTTTTGTTTGGGATGTAATATGGATATTGGGAGACTTCTATGTATGTTAGCAGTTTAGAACTCTGGTAATGTATTTGGAGGATGTATCAATTATTTTCACTGCTTTTATATAATGAATATGGTATCATGAACACAGACGTCACTAAAGTAGCACGTCGAGCCCCACATGGCGGGTCGGGGCATTACATATGGTATTAGAGTCTAGGTTTGCTAAGTTCTATAGACTTTGACAGTTGATAATTACCAGAGTATTGGTTGAGATAGGATAAGAGTGGGTAGGTTAGGCGAGTCTTGGTCTGGAAGCTTAAAGACGGTGATTCATTGACGGTCTTCTGTGTATTTCCTAAATGACGATTTTAGGAAAACCATGGCAAATCCATCGATGGTTTCGTTTATAAGTTGAGAGACTGGAACTTGGAAACTTAAGTAGGAATGTCAGGTTAGGTGAGTAGGTGTTTAGTCTTAGAGTTTTGATTAGAGGCTGATACCTTGACGGTTTTGTGGCAAAATTGTGTAAATGATTCTTTTTAACTACGAATTCATATGTTAGATTATTTCTTCATTACATACTTGCATCAACCATGATAAATGTGGAATTTCTAAGTCAGTTTCTATCCTATCTTTAGGATGGATTCTAGGGGGAAGGACATCGTTGTTGGAGGGGATAGTCATGTGGATACTTCTAGTGAAGATGATACGGATGCTTCAGCAATGTTGTGAAGTATAGCACGGCAAGCTAGGAAGGAGAACCAGAGGGACTCTAGAGTGCAAGATCAGCAACCGGGTGGTTAGGGTTGCACTTTTCATTAGTTTACCCGAATGAATCTGCCGGCATTTGCTGGAGCAGTGAACCCAACCACAGCTGAAGATTGGGTTCAAGAGATAGAAGAACTGCTGAGTGTGCTAGAGTGCATAGAGGAGCAGAAAGTGCGGTACGCTACTTTTAAACTAGTGGAGGAAGCAAAGAGGTGGTGGAGATCGGCAAAACTGGTGGAGGAACAGCGGCCAGGACCTGCAGCTATTACCTGGAGCCGTTTTAGGGAGGTTTTTTTCGATAGGTACTTCCCTACTGCTATGAGAGAAGCTAAGGCGGAGGATTTCCTGAATCTAACGCAGGGACACTTGACTGTACAACAGGATGTGGCTAAGTTTGTGAAGCTATCCCACTTCGCTCCATACATGATCCCGGACAAGCCGAAGAAGGCTCAAAAGTTTGAAAAGGGTTTGAGGCAGGGAATACGCACATAGGTGGTGGCATTGATGGTTCTGAGTTTTTCTGAGTTGGTGGATAAGGCCATGACAGTTGAGGCCAGTATTTAGGAGGGTAAGAGGGTAGCAAACCCGAAGAAGAGACCCATGCATTCTAGTTCACATACAGATGCATGGCAGGGTCCTTGGAGGAGGGATGGAAATAGTGGAGGCCAGATACGGGAGATGAGTATTACACCCTATTTGCCCTACTTGTGACAAAAATGCATCTAGGGGAGTGTTGGAGGAGGAGGAATGTTTGCTTTAAGTGCGGCAAACCCGGCCACACCGCTCGTGATTACCAGGGAACAACAGCCAATGTAGCTACTCCTCATCAGCCTCAGGGAGGTAACCAGGCACCGTGCGGGAACTACTAGAGAAGCACGACCTAGGCACAAGTGTATTCTATGACTTTGGGTGACGCCGAGCACACAGGAGATGTGGTTATAGGTAACATTTATGTGCTTTCAAATAAAGTCGTTGTACTCTTTGATTCAGGTTCGACACACTCTTTTGTGTCTCAAGGATTTATTAAACTGTGCAAGGTAGAAACACAGTCGTTAGATGATGAATTAGCAGTGGTCACACCGACAGGGTCGGTAGTAGTGTGTAACAAGTTGATCAGGGATCACCTAGTGGAGATTCAGGGAAGAAGGCTACCTGCTGGTCTAATTGTTTTTGACATGCATGAGTTCGATATCATTTTGGGGATGGATTAGGTAGCTTCCAACCACGTGAGTATTGACTGCCACAAAAAGAAGGTAGTGTTCAGACCTCTAGGGGAGCAAGAGTTTAAATTCTTCAGGTCGTGTGTGTGCTCTGCACCACAGATCCTTTCAGCTATTCAGGAAAAGAGGTTATTTCTGGAGGGTAGTCAGGAAAACCTTGCATTTGTAAAAGAAGCACCAAACGAGGGACTTAATGTAGAGAACCGAAAATTATAATATAAATAATAAAGAGAAAGGAAAATTAAAAGGGGATAAAGCAGGGTTCGTCGACAAACGCCCTGATTACGTTTACGTTCTCCCATATAGTGTCCGTCGATGAGTTTCAATGTTTCGTCGACGAAGAGAAACCGAGAGGGGAGTATTTCAGATTCATTGGTTCATCGAAGAGCTCTTCACTTTCGTTGACGAACTCCCTTCTTCGGTTCTTCGACAAGGCCACGTGTCTCATCGACGAAGCCACGTGGCAGCAGCCTACATATATACGCAAACTTAGTTTTCAGCGAAGGAATTGTTTCTTCACTGTTTCTCTCTCTAAAATTCGGCCCTTTCACCTTCTCTTTAAGAATTCGGCCCCGTTTCTCCCTATTTCGACGATCAGAAGCTACCATGTTGATCCTGGGGAGATTCTCTACAACTTAGCCAAAGTAGAATCTTGGTTTGAGAGGTTTGGACACCATCCCAAAATTAGAGTAAGTAGGTTATTTTAGGGTTTCATGATTATCAAGCTTTCCTGAACTCAGATTTTGTGTAAGATGGAAATATACTGTTGTTTGGGTTGATTAAACTAGGGTGTTGTAATTTCAGGGTTTGGATTTCCAAACACCACAGGCATGGGTTGAGTATCCCAGCAGGTGTTCCTCAGGAAATCAGGTAACATTGATAAATGATTAGTAGATTAGAATCTTATAGATATAATGGGATATGTGAGCCTGGGGAAAATATGAGTATAATTGTCATTGTGAGTTTGGGTTAATTGAATTAGGAAAGGTATATTTTTATAGGATTTTGAGTTGGTATGCTGTGGGAAGGGAAATATGTTATGCCGGTTAAATTAGAAACTTTATCAGTAAAATATAGTATTAGATCATGAGTTTTCAGAGTATGATTTTTAAGTATATCAGAGCATGGAAAATTATACAGACTTATAGCTTATATTTGATGAATTTTATTTAATTGTGTGGCATGAGTAATACTGGAATATTACATAATTTTATATAGATTTACAAAATTATGATCATATAGTTTTTACAGAACCATGATTATACAGTATTTTATAGAACTATGATTATACAGTATTTTATAGAACTGTGATTATACAGGATTTTATAGAACCATGATTATACAGTATTTTATAGAACCATGATTATACAATATTACAAAACCATGATTATATAGAATTTTACAGAACCATGATATACGGAGCATAGAACCAAGACATACAGAAATACAGTTTATACATTGTTTTACAGTTATTACAGTGTCATGGATAATACAGAGAATTACAGAATCATGGTTAATCCAATTTATACAGAATCATGGTAAAATAGATAGATGATATAAAGAAATAGTATTATATAATATCAGACCTTGATGGAATAGAGCAGTTTATAGAGCACGATACCATAGCTATACAGTATAGATAGTGCAACCATATGTCTCAGATGGAGTATGGTATTGCCGATTGTGCCACAAGTAGGGTAGAGGGCTCTTTGGCGTCCAGACCAGGTGGAGTGGGCCTTTCATGCTATAGGCATATACAGACATATGCATACAGTTAGACTAGCCCTGGTAGGCCAATTAGTGTTTAGTCCCGCCTACAGACCACACAACCTTGTCATTAGGGGTTAAATCATGTCATACAACCATCTAGGGAAGTTTTCATAATGATGTACATATATAGTATGCACAAAAAACTGAGATTACATAATATAGTTAGAAGTATGATTGAATAGATAACTCAGAAATTCTGTATTTTAAATGACATAGGTGTTGGTTATTGTACAGATATTTTTACATGATTTCTCCTTTATAGTTTAATTAAAGATTATATTTTGTGTTCAGACTCATATGCCACACACTGGTAACAACATGTTTCTCCTTACTGAGAGGTGTCTCACCTCAGCATTATGAACATTTTAGGTAACCTAGAAAGACGTGTAGGGCCGGCTCAGAGATAGAGGAGGTGGCTGAGTCGGCATAGTTTTGGGGTGAGTCTGGGGCTGTGTATGCTGGCTTTAGTGTATTCCCAAGAGGGGGGGTGAATTGGTATTTAAAAATTCTTCCTAGCTAGGTTTATCTAAATTAGTAGTATTACGCAACCTAGGGTCTATCTATGCAATTATAAATGCGTAGATAAATATAATATGCAAAAATTTAACTCATGCGCAACATTCACCAACAATTGAAGAATAACATACACGTACAGTAAATAAATTATGGAAAAATAAAATGCACACACGATATGTTATCAGGGTTCGGCCAATACTGCCCACGTCCCCGCCTCTAGCTCGCAAGCCCTAGGATTCTACTAATGGCTCACTTCACAGGTGGAGCGGCACCGATTACAATTAGGTCAATTCAAGGGGCTACCCTCAACCAAGACGCCTTACCAGGATGGCCCACCTAGCTTTCCTAAGCGGGTCTAAGCCAATCCGGGAGTATTTACCAGGGCTAGTTTCCCTCTTCAGGCCCGTTCCTGGAATACAACAAATATTCAAATTTGTGTACAAACAAATGCTTCTTACACAAGCAGATAAGTACCACTACGCACTAGCACTAATCAATGCACATCAATAATGTAGGAACATATAAGCTCAGTGATGTAAATGTGTGCAATCAACACTCAGTCTAACAATTATTCTCAAGCAAGCACTAGAGTGTGTAACCTAGTTTTTCTTTGAAACACAATATAGAATATTTCAATATCAACCTAGGGTTTCAAAGATGCTAGCAAGGTTATTCAAACAGCCTCAAAAATATTTTCTTAATTTACTAGGCGCAAGGGATGTTTGAATCCTAACTTGTAAAAATGATTTTGCACTCAAAAGAATGGGCTAAGGTAATTTGCAATGTGAATGCAAAAACCTACAAGCCACTGAGTTTTCCCCACACTAGATTTATTAGATTAAATCCGTGGGTAAACTTTTGCTTAACTCTCAATATCAAACATAATCAACAATCAACACAAGTGAGAGTGTAAGTGTTAGCAATCAAACTTTGAAACAATATGCATATTATAATGTCTGCCACAAATATAGTTTCAAAGATTTCAATAGCTCAATCAAATATCTCAAACAAGATTTTCAAAAGTTCAAGCACAAGAGATATTTTTTTTAAAAAAAATAAGCTTGTCAAAAATATTTTTCTTCACAACACAAGACAAGCTTTTGAGTATTGCAATGAGAATGCAAAAACTCACAAGTCTAAAAAGGTTTCCCCAAAAATGGATTTATGAACTAAATCACTGGGAAAATCCTTTGTGCTTAACTCTCAAGAAAATCAAAAAAGCAATTGTGAGAGTATAAGCTAATGTAGGATCACTCAAGATACTCTTACTCAAAAGGATTTTGAAAAGAATGATCATATGGATGAGTATATGGATTGTGTATGAAAAAAGGGCACTCAAAAATTTAGAGAGAATTTTCTTAATCTAACTCCCTAATCTTGTCTTAATTTTAGGAAATGATTTCATATATATAGACATGGGAAGAATTATGATCGTTAGGAACATGAAGGGTATTATTAGGATTATTTTAAAATGTTTTAGCATAATTAACCCAGTTTAAAAAATTTAACCGCGGTAAAAAAATTATCCAACCTGAGAGCATCGGTCGACCGTACTTGAGGTTTGGTTGACCGAGTGACATAGTTTGATCGACCGTGCAAAAAATGAACTGATAGTTTGATCGACCGGACTAAGGGTTTCAAGGGCAATTTTTTCAATTCCGCGTGGTTCGGTTGACCAAGTGATTTTAAACTATGAAGTTTGGTCGATTGAGAAGTTGGATTCTCCCATGTGGGGGTTCGGTCGATCAGGGTGTTGCCCGTATAAATTTGGTCGGTCGACTGGGAAGTCAAAACTTGACCCGGTGGGAGTTCGGTCGACCAAGTTATATGAACTTGGCACGGTATGGTCGACCGAGCTATGGTGAAACTGTTGACTTGGTGAAGGTTCGGTCGATTGAATGCTTCTGTGCATTACAGTTCGGTCGACCAAGCACACTAAAAATCTGCATTTCGGTCTAGATTTAAATTAAAAGCTTCCCCCTGATAGCATATGTGATAATGTGGACTTTTCTAAGTGTTAGTATAGGGACCTAAGGTCTTTTTCTAAGGTATTTTTTACTTTGGCCAAAAAATCTGGCATCCCTAAGGGCCATCTATGGTTTTGAGCTTATAGATCCTATATGCATGATATGCAGATTATTACAAACCATTTCCTATATTAGTATTACAGACCCATGATAAACATAATATGAATTACAACACAAGTTAAATCTTCTGGATCTTCAGTCTTTAAGTCTTCTCATGCCATCAAGTGATCTTGCTAGTATGAACCTACACACAAACTTGACAGACATGAAATACCATGGTATTTGTCATGATCAAAATGGGATATGACCAATAGGGGAAACAATCTCCCTCTTTTTGATAATGACAAATACTTGCCTACTTCTCCCCCTTTTGGCAACAGCAAAAAGGGTCTAGATAAATCATTTAATTATATAGAAAAATAAAAGATAATTATCATTCAAATACAAGTATAGTTTTGGAAAATCTTTTAAAAATTTTGGCAACATGCCGTTTGAAAATAGAACATTTCCCAAAAGAATATCTGTATAAAAATGACTTGTTTGAGTTCTAGATAACAATTATCCATAATAATCAACTCAAACAGTCCAGTATGTTCAAGAAGTATGACTTCCAGCATCCAAAGATAATATAATCATACAATGCAAAATGAATGATAAAGTATGAAATATATCAATTAAGCACACAAACTGCATAACTGGTCATTAAAAGATTCAAATGACATAACAAACATAATTAGACCAAAATTATTCCCAAACCATAGCAATTTAAATCATATCATAAGACCAGTGAAATATTTGAGTTAAAAGCACACGATATATGGTACCAAATGGAAGGTTTGAGCATAAAACAATCTAACTAGTTCGTATGCATTTCATGTATTAGCAGAGAACCAATTATGCAATGCAACACCCTTAGAAAATTTCATGACATAAAATTTTAATTCAGAGAAAGCACAAGTCATGAAGGCATTTAAGCACACAAGCAAGACATAAAATATATTCTATATAAATTCAATTCCTGCTTTCATAAATGTGTGTGTGTATATATATATATATATATATATATATATATATATATATATATATATATCTGTGTGTGTGTGTGTGTGTGTGTGTGTGTGTGTATGTATAAAAATATATCCCCTTAAAATTTTCAATAAATACTGGGGACATATACTTGCTGAAAAAGAAACTTTAATTCAAAGCAAGCAAGCATAAATTTTCTAGTTTGTTAATTAAGCACACAAACTGAAATATAACCAGAAAACTACAACCATGATGATCCTAAAGATTTAACAATCATATGCAAGATCATATGGCAAATCAAATGACCGTGGCAAATCAACATGCTTCAGATTTTGATTTTCAATAAAACATTTCATTCAATCACATGCTACACTTGATTCAATAACAGATCTAAGCTAAAAAGTTTGTGAGCTGAACAAAATAGGAATTTATGTTCAAATGCTCCCCCTATCAATTTGAATTCATACTTAGATACAATGAGCTGCTTATACTAGATAGAGAATTATTTCATTACGCCTAGTAGTATAGGCCATCAATCTAAAATTTTTAAAATCAACTATACTGAGTATTTGTCAATTACATTTGTCATTTGATTAGTATTGTTGTCCCTATAGACCATAGATGCATTAGAGAGTATATATTAAGACATACAATAATGTTCATGCCCTAAGAACATTCCATATCAAACCATAAAACTTAAAGTGCAGGATATAATGTTCAAGGATATCAGAAGAAAAGTGAATTGATGCATATGAGTAATTTATATTCTTTCTATAGGGATGGTGCTTAGCTTCTCTAGATATGGGATGATTATGCAAAGATGAAGGCTTGATATTTCTATTTAAGTTTTCACTCATCCTTTCAAAAACATTTTATCATTAATTTTATTATAATCATCTTTGGACAAAGTTTTACTTTGAGAAAAATCTACCCAAATTTCGGCAGCATACCATCCATAAATTGGATGTTTTCCCATAAAACCTGTTCCTAATAGGTTCAATCAAGTAATTTATAATTTAGTTCAAGGCACACGAGAACCTATATCCACTATCAGCATGCAATACACATCGACTGCATCCGCCATGCAGAAGGCTTTCAATAACAAGCATGCATTCCAGTAGTAATTAACAATTCATAAAACATAAACTATCCATCAAAGAATATTCATAGTAAAGAACAAAGGATAGTATGAGTTCAGTACAATGCTTATGAAGACATATAGACATAAATGTTATAAGATGATGAGAACATTTTTAATTTATATGATCATGAAATGGAAATGCTCCATTTAAGCTTCACATTGAATGCATAGGCTTAGAGGACCAAAAAATCACTATAAATATTTGTTAAGGTAATAAGCATATGTCTGCCTCTTTTCTTATGATTTACAATACGTGAGAGGCCCAAGTTCAAATGACTTTACTTTCTTAACATTCATGCATAAGTTTTTCAGTTATTGCATATGTTGAAACCTATAGCAATCGTTTTAGCCATTTGACTTAATTCATGAGGATGAAGCTCTAAATGATTTTATTTAAAGTTCGAGAGCTTGTGAAGATCATTTAAATACTCTTAACAATAAAATTATTATTGAGTTCAGAAGAGTATTTATTATGAGTGGACTTGATTCAAAATATTTTCATGGAAGTGGATATGTCCAAACAGAATAGTCAATGAGCACTCAATATATATATTAGTCATTTAAGATCAATAGTGCTTTGAGCCTAGAGTGATGACTTGATTTTGACTTAGGTTTTTCATATTTAAAATTAATTTTAGGGTATAGTTGAAACGCCCCGAACTCTTAAACCCGGGTCCGGTGCGTTATACCTGATCACATCCTCATAAATCATATTCCAAAACATACGCAGCGGAAAAACATGATCATAACCTCCATATAACATAATACCAAAGTTTACTAATTCTAACTATAATCTATAATAAATCATCCAACACCTGCATTTCCATAATTACATATATCTCCAAAACATTTCAGTATGTTCACAACTTTCTTTTCTCCACAGACTTAAAATATAAGGACGTAAAACATATATATTTGCATCCCATAATTAAAATAAAAATATACCATTTTCTTTTATTATTCCCCAATAATGTTATAGAACCTCGAGCTCTCTAAGCTCGATCTTGATGAAATCCTGAAAAAAAGATAAATTTATATTCGGGTGAGACACATCTCAGTAAGGGAAGAAACCATATATTAAAGCAGTGTGTGGCCAACATGAGTTTATATATAACATAATATTTAACATTGGAAAATCCTTAACATAATTTCCGAAATCATTTCCTGATCCTAATCAAACACATGCAAATATTTAACCCATGAGATTACCCGAAAAATAAGGGTGATTACCCGCCCATACAAGTAGCACCCCTCTGCTCTGATACTTAGGCAACCCAAAGGTTACAATTTAAGCATACCAGGGCACTCACCTTACTCAGTAAGCCCTCAAGTGTTAAATTGATCTCGTACTCACATAGTTCATACAAAAGTTTACCGGCAAAGGCCCTAAGGATAGGGAAATCTACCCGCCCATACAAGTAGATTCCCTCTGCCCTAGTACGTTATGCGGCTACTGCCACATCTGTAGCTACTAGTGCACTCGCCTTACTCAGCAAGCCCTCAGGCGAAAGGTATGCCTCGCCCAATCATAACATGTTCTACGTACATAGATACTTATAATATCATAATACATAATTCTTTTCTATCATTATTCAAGCATACATATATGTTCATATTCATGGCTTAACATTGCATTGCATTTCACTTTAAGTGACTCTTTCCCATTTACATTGTTCACCTTTCACATTTCATTTCTATTCCATTCATTTCCCTTTTCATTTCATTTTCATTTCATACTCATTTTTATTTTAATTCATAAATACGCGGCATCTTTCCAGTCGTGGTTGGTTAGCTTCGACATCCTTTCAGCCGTGGTCGGCATCTTTTCAACCGTGATTGGTTAGTTTCGGCATCCTTTCAGCCGTGGTCGGCATCTTTTCAGCCGTGATTGGTTAGCTTCGGCATCCTTTCAGCCGTGGTCGGCATCTTTTCAGCCGTGATTGGTTAGTTTCGGCATCCTTTCAGCCGTGGTCGGCATCTTTTCAGCCGTGGTTTGTTAGCTTCGGCATCCTCTCAGCCGTGGTCGGCATCTTTTCAGCCATGATTGGTTCCATAATTGCATTAACATTCACATGCAGCAATTTCATATATCATTTTCATGCTCATTTCATTTTCTGTATATCTTGCATCTCGTATATATATCATAATTCTGTCGCGGCGTCCCGGGGAGCGCGTGTGCCCCGGGCGGCGAAATAAAAATCATTTTAATATTTTCAGGAAAAATATGGTGTAGGAGTCGCCACTAACCTTTAGTGCGGTTAGAACACATGATCACTACCCCGTTAGGGGTAGAATCGGTCTACATTACCAGAGTTGGGGTCGGGAGTTCGGTTACGCGAGGGGAAGGTACGAGCACCCCCTACGCGCCCGTTCTTAAGAACGACACCTAATTAATTTAAAATTATCCCTAAGTTAATCTAACAAATCTTTACATTACTCCTTTTTATGAATTTATAAATACATAGAAAAATAAATAAATATATACATATATTCCCTCAGAGCTTAGGGTACGTGATGCCCAAAGGCTAATACCCCTTGCAATTAAATCATAGGGATAATAATTAAAAAAATACACTCCCAAAATTTTGAAATTATATATAAAATTTTTATAGGAAAATACTAGTATGGGAGGTTTTTATGTATGATAATAGGATAATCAACAACTACTTAAAATATTAAAAATGTCAAAATAGGTAATAAAATATCATATATATTACAATACTAAAGATTCTATCCAAAAAGTAATACCTTATATACTGAGAATACTAAAACTATCTTAATATGTAATGCTAAACATCCTAAAGATACCATATTAAGTTGTATTCTATATGTTAAAATACTTAAAAAAAACCCTAATACGTGATACTAAATATAATAATAATACCATATAATTCATAATAATAACAATAAACATATAATATGAACTTAAATACTAAAATACCATATGAACTAATAATAATACTAAAATGCCATAATAATAAACTAATACTTATAGACTAAAATATAAATACCACCATAAGAGTAATGTAAACATAATGATAAAGATAAACCTAATAAACTACGCCTAAAGATAAAAATAATAATATATGAACATAGTAATACCTATAAATACCACAATATATATAAGATGGACATAGGAATAATATAAACATGATAACGAACAAAATATCCAAAACATCACACAATAATGAAAATTCCACAATAAGTAAAAAGTAATGATAATAACTCTCCAAGCGGTACACCAATATCCTATAAACACCACTACACAAATAAGAAAATAACTAATACAGGAAATAAACCAAGTCTAGGATTAAAACATGGGAACTAATGAAAGGTTAAGAAATAATGAATATATTACATTCTAAAATATGCATAATCACAAAAATTAGCATACGATCCTAAGAAGAATGAACTTAAATCCTAAATGAATACTATGACAAAAACGAACCCTGCAAAACAAAATAAATAAATAAATAAATCAACGTCAACTATATATATGAAACCTGAATTAAAATTTCTGCCAAAGTTAGAAAAATCCTGCAAAAAGTCAATTAATGTTAGATATACGCATATATAAAATACCAATTAAATGTACAATAAAAAAAATAATCTTTATATGACAAAACCCCAAACAAAGCCAACAAAAAAATATATATATATATATATATATATATAGATATATATATATATATATATATACACGGGCATGTGTGTGACAGTGTGAGTGAGTGCAGGGACTTACAGAGGTGGGGAGGGGTGGTCGGCCGTGACAGAGGATAGCCGGTGAGTGTGTGACGTGGTTGTAGAGAGGAGTTGCTGTGGGTTCTGCCGGACTGACAGTCAGAGACGGTGACTGGAGTTCGGCACGGTGACGGCGAACGGCGGCGAATGAGAGAGCTTGCGGCAGCGATGGAGACGATGATGACAGCGATGGTGATGACGATTGTGAGTCTCTGCTTGGTTCTGAATCTGCAGGTTCATTGCGGCGGTGATGGATGCAGAGAGTGGCCGGAACTGAGAAAGTTGTTGGAGCGACGACAAACCTCCCGGCCACTAACGCGGGGCGGCTATGGTGGTAGAGACAGAGATGAACTGTGACTGTGAACTGGTGCGTTTCAGGAGATCTGCTAGTGGCTGGAGGCGGAGTAGAGCAGAAATTCTGGCTGCTACGGTTGCAGCAGGCTGGCCGAGGAGAAGCCGTGCGGAGACTGCTACAGCGTTTCTGGTGTGGTGCTCGGCAGCAAGGGGGCTGGAAGGTGCCGCCTAATGTGGCCGGATGGTCTGGTGCAGAGGTGGCTGTGCTGTGTGTGTGACCGGAGAGAACGCCCGAGATGATGGCAGTGTTGCCGAAGGAGCTCTCGGCTATGGTGAGGTGATGCAAAGATGGAGAGGGACTAGGGAAGAGATAGGCGTGAGAGAATGGAAGGATGGACGGAGGGAGATGGAGAAGGAGATCCGGGTTTTTTCTTTTGTGTTTTCCCTGGCCTTACTGTGTTGTGCCCCCCCCAGCGCCTCCCCCGGCTCCCTTCTTATAAAAATGATTTTGAAGAAACCCTAAAAACACTTCCTTTTTTGTTTATGGTATCTTTCTTTTTTTGGAAATAATATATGCTATTATGTAAATAAGGAAATATAATTCATAATTAATAATCATAATCCCCTCCTCCGTTCCTACTACTCCTCATCCAATAAAGAATAAAAAATCCCCCCCCCCCCCCCCCCCCCTTTGTCCCCTCTTCCCCCCCCGCCTCCCCCCTTTAATAATAAAGAAAATAATAATCATAATACTAATCATAATAATAATAAATAATTAATACTATAAGATTAGTGAAAATTCAATAATAATATAATAATAATTACTAAGAATAATTAAAATAATAATAATAATAAAATAAAAATAATAATAATAATAGCGATACATACATTGGGCTTGGGTAAAAATGGGGTGTCTACAAATTCCACACAAAATTCTATTTTACTCATGCCACACAATTTAACAATAAAATTCATGCAATGCCTATAAAATAAGCCAACCAACATTTAATGTTTATATGCTGAAAAATACCTTTCATTTCTTACTTAATTATCCTGAAAATATTTCCCACTTTCATCAGTTCATTTTTGCATATACATATCTAATAAATAACCCTAAACTCGAAAGAAATATAATTTAAATGGCTGGCATTTTACCCATACCGAAACATATACACGTACATATAACACAATCTATTTTTCCATTAAATTTATAAAAATTCTGATTTAATATATATTTTTCCCCTTACCTGATTTCTTGAACTACGCCAACAGCAACTCCGAAAAATACCTGCGGCGCTTACCCGGACCCTGAAATTAAATTTCTAATTCTAATAAATTATTCTTGAATAAAATATTATTTAAATATTTCCTAGGGTCATAATTCCTAAATAAATAAATATACCCTTAAATTTAGTCAAATTGTCAAAATTTTCAAATCCCACTATCGCTTTGGAGTAGGGCCTAGAAAACCCCAATTGGAAAATTACATGCATCAAAATGACGATGACGATGACTAGGACCCCGTGGTTGTGTCCGTTCGTTGATTTAATCACATATTAACGGCAAAATTGAGAAAATGGGAAAAAATTACCTTTCCCCAGGAGCAGTGCTTAAGCCATTCCCATGAAAAATCTGCTCCAGTAGAAATGTCGGCAACGGAACTAGAATTGCAACAGCACCTTACGTTTTTCGATCCGCTACCAATTCGCCGAGTAATTGAGAGAAGAAGAGAGACGGAGACGGATGCAGGAAAATATTTTTTTTCAAAGGGTGGAGGGGGGGGGGGGGAGCGTGCAGCTCCAGCTTCTGTTCTTCTTCCTTCTTCTTTCTTCTTTATTCTTCTTATCTTCTTTCTATTAGTACTTTATATATATATATATATATATATATATATATATATCTTATCATATACTTATTATATATATATATATATATATATTTATATATTATATTAACCATATATATATTTCTCTTATTTCAATTAGTTTTTTTTTTTAAAATCCAATGTAAATATATTTAATTTAATAACTAATTATTTAATTATTTAATTTATCTTAATTTAATTTAATTTCTTTAATTTTAATTTTTTTTTCTCTTTTCCCACATCATTCCTTTTATTTATTTATCTGTTATTTTATTTATTATTATTTTTTCTAAATTATTTTAATCCTTTTTAAGTTTTCAGGTCTTTACAATAGTGATATATGATATAGGATGGATCCCTAACACTTAATCTTGTGCAATGGACAACAGTTGTTTAACTTAAGGTATTATGGGTTAAGCATTTGAAATTAATTACCTAGCAAAGATGCCATGTCCAATTGGAAGTTGATGCAGATATTAGGTTTATATATTTTAACCCCAAACCACTCCCTAAGCCTGTAGTCATCACAACCCCTAAATCTAATCCTAGGGTCTAAGGGGAAAAATAACTAATTTGATAATTTTAATTTAAATCCATTTTTCCTTAGGTCCTATGGAAATTGCTTTGCGGACTATCCATTTCATTTCTTTTCCTAAGCCTCTGGCACTTCTGGATGGTGGAGTGTGCCATTTAATTTTATGACAAAAGCAAGTTTTAAATTTTCATGAAGAGCCATGCTTACTAATCTTGTGTTTACGAGATGAGGCATGAAAATTTGTATAGGATTTATTAAATGATTTGGAACCCTTTTTGAAAATATTTTTCCTTTTAAGTCCTGAGGGTTTATCATCGCCCATTTCTCCCTTCTTGCAGATTATTTTCAATATCTTCTTAACCTTTTTCTTTTCAAGGATGGCATGATACTCTTTTAAATTTTCTAATTGCTTTATCAACCTATTACGCTCATTTTTCAAAAATATTTTCTTCTTAGACATCCCAACTAGAATCTTACGTATTTTAAATGATTCATTTTCTAGCATTGTATGTGAGGGCATGCTTTCATTGTAAGATTCAATACATGATTCATTACAAAATTTATCACTATACCATTCATATGAATCAATGCACACAGTATTATCATCAAAACCAATAGATGACTCATCACATAATATATCACAGGATTTGGCACATGAGTCATCACAACATGCGTCACATGAATTATTGCATGTGCTAATAGCACACTTATCACTAGGGTTATTGGATGATTCATTGCATGATATATTCTAGTATTCAACATGAGAATCATCAAGTGCATCAATAATAGAACTATTAACAGATGATTCAGCATACAACACATCACAACATTCAACACAAGAATCATCTATAGAGCTAGAGAGAGAGTCATATACCTCATCGATGATTACTAGCTCATGATTTACCTCTTTTTTCTGGGTCTCACCATATTTGTTTTCCAACTTAACCCAGATCTCTTGTGCACCACTACATGCCATAATCTCATGAAGAATTAGTATCTAAAGCACAATATAATAATTTCATGGCATTTGAATTTGCATGCATTAAACTATTTTCATTTTCTACTGGCATACAAATTCCCCTATCAATCACCTGCCAGACCCTCCAATCCAAAGATTTTATGAATATGCTCATTCGAATTTTCCAATGGGTGTAATTGACGCCACAAAATACAGGAGGCCTAGTAGGTAACTATCCCTCACCAAACAGAGATACACCAAACTGAGCCATTGCGATCTTTTTGCAAAAATGTTTTAAGTCTAGTGCAACAAGGCTCTAATACCAATTGTTGGCTTTGGTGTATTCCCAAGAGGGGGGTGAATTGGTATTTAAAAATCCTTCCTACCTAGGTTTATCCAAATCAACAGTATTACACAACCTAGGGTCTGTTTATGCAATTATAAATGCACAGATAAATATAATATATGAAAATTTAAATCATGCACAACATTCACCGACAATTGAAGAATAACATACACGTGCAGTAAATAATTACAGAAAAATAAAATGCACACACAATATGTTATAGGGGTTCGGCCAATACTGCCTACGTCCCCGCCTTTAGCTCACAAGCCCGAGGACTCCACTAATGGCTCACTTCATGGGTGGAGCGGCACTGGTTACAACCAGGTCAATTTAAGGGGCTGACCTCCGCCAACATGCCTTACTAGGATGACACACCTAGCTTTCCTAACTGGGTCTAAGCCAGTTCGAGATTATTTACCAATGCTAGTCTCCCTCTTCAAACCCGTGCCTGGAATACAACAAATATTCAAATTTGTGTACAAAAAAATGGTTCTTACACAAGCAGAAAAGTACCTCTACACACCAACACTAATCAATGCACATCAATAATGTAGGAACATATAAGCTCAGTGATGTAAATGTGTGCAATCAACACTCAGTCTAACAATTATTCTCAAGCAAGCACTAGAGTGTGTAACCTAGTTTTTCTTTGAAACACAATATAGTATATTTCAATGTCAACCTAGGGTTTCAAAGATGTTAGCAAGGTTATTCAAATAGCCTCAAAAATATTTTCTTAATTTACTAGGCACAAGAGATGTTTGAATCCTAGCTTGTAAAAATGATTTTGTAGACAAAAGAATGGGCTAAGGTAATTTGCAATGTGAATGCAAAAACCTACAAGCCACTAAGTTTCCCCACACTAGATTTATTAGATTAAATCTGTGGGTAAACTTTTGCTTAACTCTCAATATCAAACATAATCAACAATCAACACAAGTGAGAGTGTAAGTGTTAGCAATCTATCTTTGAAACAATATGCATATTATAATTTCAACCACAAATATAGTTTCAAAGATTTCAATAGCTCAATAAAATATCTCAAATAAGATTTTCAAAAGTTCAAGCACAAGAGATATTTAAAAAAAAAAAAAAAAAAGCTTGTAAAAAATATTTTTCTTCACAACACAAGACAAGCTTTTGAGTCTTGCAATGAGAATGCAAAGACCCACAAGCCTAAGAAGGTTTCCCCAAAAATGAATTTATGAACTAAATCATTGGGGAAATCCTTTGGTTTTAACTCTTAAAAAAATCAACAAAGCAATCACAAGTGTGAGAGTATATGCTAGTGTAGGATCTCTCAAGATACTCTTACTTAAAAGGATATGGAAAAGAATGATCATATGGATGAGTATATGGATTGTGTATGAAGAAAGCGCACTCAAAAATTCAGAGAGAATTTTCTTAATCTAACTCCCTAATCTTGCCTTAATTTTAACAAATGATCTCATATATATAAACATGGGAAGAATTATGATCGTTAGGGACATGAAGAGTATTATTAGGATTGTTTTAAAATGTTTTAGCACAATTAACCCTATTTAAAAAATTTAATCGTGGTAAAAAAGTTATCTAACCCGAGAGCACCGGTCGACTGGACTTAAGGTTCGGTTGATTGAGTGACATAATTTGGTCGACCATGCAAAAAATGAACTGATAGTTCAATCGACCAGACTAAGGGTCTCAAGGGCGATTTTTCCAATTCTGCGCGGTTCAGTCGACCAGGTGATTTTGAACTATGAAGTTCAGTCGATCAGGAAGTTTGATTCTCCCACGTAGGAGTTTTGTCGACCAAGGCGTTGCCCTTATAAATTTGGTCAGTCGACCAAGAAGTCAAAGGTTGACTCAGTGGGAGTTTGGTCGACCAAGTTATACGAACTTAGCACGGTACGGTCGACCTAGCTATGGTCAAACTGTTGACTTGGTGAAGGTTTGGTCGATCGAATGCTTCTATGCATTATAGTTCGATTGACCGAGCACACTAAAAATGTGCATTTTGGTCCAGATTTAAATTAAAAGCTTCCCTTGATAACATATGTGATAATGGGGACTTTTTTGAGTGTTAGTATAGTGACCTAGGGTCTTTTTCTAAGGTTTTTTTTTTTTTTTTACTTTGGCCAGAAAATCTAGCATCCCTAAGGTCCATCTATGGTCTTGAGCTTATAGATCCTACATGCATGATATGCAGATTATTACAGACCATTTCCTATATTACTATTACAGACCCATGATAAGCATAATATGAATTACAACACAAGTTAAATCTTCTGAGTCTTTAGTCTTTAAGTCTTCACATGCCATCAAGTGATCTTGCTAGTATGAACCTGCACACAAACTTGACAGACATGAAATACCAAGGTATTTGTTATAATCAAAACGGGATATGACCAATAGGGTCAATAGTGTAGTAGAGCCCTTTGTATTTTGGGATTTTTGGGAAATGATGTACATGTGTGTATATATTTATAGGTGAATAAGTAGTACTCTGGTATTGTGTATTTTGGGATATGGTTTAGATATTTATGTTTTCTGCTGCATAGGTAATATAGATGGAATGCACAGGTTACTACGACATCCACTCTGGTCCGTGATGATGACAAATATTTTTACATACAGGGTATGAGAGTTATGATTTATAGCTTGAAAAAAAATAGGGGTTAGAAAATTTGGGTCATTACACTTAAGCTAGAGGACACCCCAGTGATAAGGGAGTTCTCAGATGTTTTTCTTGAGGATTTGTCGGGATTGCCTCCTGATCGTGAGGTGGAGTTTGCTATTGAATTAAATCCAAGTACAACACCCATTTCTAAGGCTCCATATAGAATGGTTTCGACTGAATTAAGGAGCTAAAGGAGCAGTTGCAGGAACTACTTGACAAGGGATTTATCAGACTGAGCGTATCACCCTGGGGAGTGCCGGTGTTGTTTGTAAAGAAGAATGATGGGTCAATGAGGATGTGCATCGACTACAGGGAAATTAATAAGGTAACAATGAAGAACAAGTACCCATTACCTTGTATCAACGATCTGTTTGACCAACTAAAGAGCACACAGGTTTTCTCCAAGATCGATCTATGATCTCGATATCATCAGGTGAAGGTTAGGGCGGAAGATGTTCCGAAGACAGCATTCAAGACCAAGTATGACCATTATGAATTCTTGGTTATGCCATTTGGATTGACAAATGCTCCTGCAGTGTTCATAGACTTGATGAATAGGGTGTTCCACAAGTACTTAGATCGGTTCGTGGTGGTTCATCGACGACATCGTGGTTTATTCGAGGAGCCCTACGAAGTATGAAGCTCATTTGAGACTGGTACTTTAGGTACTTAGGGAAAAGAAACTATTTGCTAAATTTAAGAAATGCGAGTTTTGGCTGGAACAAGTTGCATTTCTGGGACATGTAGTGTCCAGGGAGGGAATTTCAGTGGACCCGAGCAAAGTAGAAGTGGTAGTTGATTAGGTAAGACCGAAGAATGTGCATGAGGTTAGAAGTTTCTTGGGTATGGCAAGATACGATCATCAATTCATTGAGGGGTTTTCGAGGCTATCGGCTCCTCTGATGCAACTTACAAGAAAGAACAAGAATTTTGAGTGGACTAGTGAATGCGAGCAGAGTTTTCAATAATTGAAGCGACGACTAGTTATTGCTCTAGTGTTAACCATTTAGTCAGGAGAGGGTGGATTTGTGATCTACTATGATGCATCCTAGAAAGGACTCAGGTGTATCTTAATGCAGTAAAGGAAGGTTATTGCGTATGCTTCTCACCAACTCAACGAGTACGAGAAGAATTATTTGACGCACGACTTGGAGTTGGCAGCTATAGTTTTTGCATTAAATATTTGGAGGCACTACCTATACGGTGAAAAGTGTGAGATCTTTACTGATCATAAGAGCCTTAAATACTTTTTCACCTAGAAGGAATTGAACATAAGGCAGAGAAGATGGCTTGAGTTGATAAAAGATTACAACTGTACCATTAGTTACCACCTAGGAAGGCTAATGTGGTAGCCGATGCTTTGATTCGGAAGTCAATGGGTGCGTCAATTTCAGCGATTGTAGTACAGCATCAGATCAGGATAGACCTGGAGAGGTTGGGTGTAGAGTTAGCAGATAGGGATCCACAGGTGATCATGGCCAATTTGATCATTTAGCCAATCTTATAGGAGAAAATTAAATCCGCTCAGATGAAAGACGTAGAGTTAATAGAAATTATGGAGAAAGTACATAGTGAGCAACAGACTTCAATGTCTTTAAGGAGGGAGTTCTGAGATTTCAAACCAAGTTGTGTGCACCTAGCAACGCGGAGATTAAAAAGACGATTCTAGAGGAGGCTCATCGCTTTCCCTATACAGTTCATCCGGGAAGCACAAAGATGTATAGAGATCTACGAGAATCATTCTAGTGGAGTAATATGAAGAGGGAGATTGTCAAATTCATGGAATAGTGTCTGACATGTCAGCAAGTAAAAGCGAAGTGTCTGAGGCCAATGGGACCACTTCAACCACTTGATATTCTTAAGTGGAAGTGGGAGCATATCTCGATGGACTTCATATCGGGATTGCCTTCAGCGGTGCAGGGACAAAATGTCATCTGGGTAATAGTGGGTCGTCTAACTAAGACCACACACTTCATTCCCGTTAAAGTCAGTTATTCTATGAATAGGTTGGCAGTACGGTGGTATAGGTAAGTGTTGGTTTTGTTTGCATGTTAGGTAAGGTAGATTTGGTTAGTTTTATCAGTTAGTTATGGTTTAGTATATGAGTGTTCTTTGGAAGAGTTTTTTTTATATATTGTAATCTCCCAAGATCTTGTATGTAACCGCGGTATTCCTCCGCCATAAGTAAGGGTATTTAAAAAACTTGGGATAGGGCCACTATATGGGTGGCTACCGACTCTTCTATAGAGATGGATCGTGAGTTGAGGATGTGATAAGTAACAATTAGCGAATTTCGAGGACGAAATTCCTATAAGGAGGGGAGAATGTAACGCCCTAGAAAATTAATATGCATGGAAGTGTAAAAAAAAAATTAAAATTAAAATTAAAATAATTAAATAATTATTATTAATTAAATAAAAATAATATAATATAATTAATATATATATATATGTAAGTTAAGTTCCTGAAGGAATTTTAATTACTTAGGAAGAAGCAAACTATAGAAGCAATTATGCGTCTCTTTTCAGTCTCTCTCTATCCTCTCTCTCTCTCTCTCTCTCTCTCTCTCTCTCTCTCTCTCTCTCTCTCTCTCTCTCTCTCTCTCTCTCTCTCTCTCCTTGATTTCGTCAGCCAATCATGCACCGATCGAAGAACGGAAAATACCTCTGGGTTCCATTCTCTGCCACCGACATTCCTACTGGAGTGGATTTGTTGTAGGAGTAACGTAAGCGTTTTTCCTTAAATCTTTAGTCAAATCGAAGATCAAACACCATCATGGGGTTCTAGCCTCGATCTTCATCATTTTAATTAAAGTGGATTTTCAATTTAGGTTTTCTAGGCACCACTCCAAAGCTAGGGTATGGTTTAGGGAATTAAGCAAATTTGCTGTTTTTGGGAATTTAATTATTTATTTGGAGTTTATAGGCTTAGGAAATGTTAAAATAGTTATTAGGAATTTTGTGAGCCTAGGAATATTAAGGAAATTACAATTTTGGGGTTGAGCTAATGGAACTAGAAAAATGTGGTTTAGGGTTTTTGAGCTCCGTAGCGTCGCGGGTTTGGTTTTAAGGTCTTCTTAGGAAATATCTTAGTAGACAAGTAAGGGGATTAAATTAAGTTAGTTTTTTATTAAAGTAGAACCGATTAAACTGCTTTGTGTGTGTGTGTGTGTGTGTGTGTGTGTATACTTGATTTCTAGGATTATTTCAAAAACCGACCATTCAAAATGGATTTTTGCAAATATAGGTTATATGGTATGGTATTTTGAATAATACGAAAGGTGGAAAGCTTGTTTTATCATATGGATTTAAAATCTGTGTTTGTTAATTGTCTATCGGGTTATGTTCAAATATGGAAATTGTGTGGTAGGTGAATAATTGGTATGGTTTATTGTAGTAACCGGATATGGAAATGGTTGTGAAATACTGAAACTATTTGTGAAACATACTAGAACTGCTTGTGTAAAATACTGGGTTTTTATATGACGGCTAAGAGCCAAGTTTTTATATGACGACTAAGAGCCGGGTTCTTTATTGACAGCTAAGAGTTGGGATTGATACGATGGATTTATACTGGATTTTGAAACATATATTTATACTACTATTTTATTATTTAAAAATGCATGATATGGTTTTAAAAACCCTATGGACCTATTGTATTATGAGCACGGTACTGTAGCTAGGGGTATATTCGGTCATGTGCGCCCACACTGTAATGGAAGTGTAGGATGGTCTCAGTAGCTGATTGACCTACGTAAGAGTGGAGTTATATAAGGCAATTGGACCTACAATGAGGTTGCGGATGCCTACAGACGCACTTGCAGATGGTTACTTTGAGTTAGTCTTGGGCTGATCACCAGATTAATTCCAGCCTCCGGGCCGCACAACCCATCATGGGGGTTAGACATGTCATTGGATCGAGGGAGTATATATGTATGTTAATTTATGTGAATGGTGATATTTGTTAAACTAATTTACAGGTGGTATCATGGAAATGTCTTTTTTTTTAAATGTGTAGGTGTGAGTATGATATACAAATGCTATGTTTATCAGATTTAATAATTTGGGTAATATATATATATATATATATATATGTAACGACTTGCCTATTTTACCATAATTTTTTTTCCGTGATAACATTTAATATAATAATCCTGATATCCTGTACAACTGATAAAACATAATCAACCTAAATCCATGGGTACTAGGGATATACCTGAAATACAACTTTGATACCTAAGCAACGGAAAAAATAAAATCATATACATATCAAGTCATCCAACCAACACAATACCAGAGTTCTACCAAACCTGTTATATACATATACACATCCCAAAAAGACCAAAAAGTGCCTTAGGGTCATAACCCAAAAATTCATCAGACCCTAGCATAACGACTTACCCTTTTGACAGGGTAGAACAATCAACCTCTAATGCTGCAGAGCTCTATCAATTCTTCTATCTGGGCTTCTTGAAATGTTTATATAACTGGGGTGAGACACCTCTCAGTAATAAAAATAAACTAATATCAATGTGTGGCAACATGAGTATTTTCGTGTTATACATATAATAGTACATGAATCATATTAGGCAAAACTATTTGTACCATAACTGGATAAAACATAATTTATCATAACATGGAATAACATACAAAGTTTATATACATGAAATCATCATATATACTTGTACATGAAATAACACCCTAGATGGATAGCTGACTGGTGTCATGTCTTACCCTCATATGACTAGGTTGTGCGGCCCGAAGGCAGGACCTAGCAATGGCTGGCTGACCACGTTAGATCAACATAAGTCTGTAAGTACGATGGGTTTGCCCCTCCTGGTTCAGACTACCAGAGGGATTCCTGCACTACAATAAAACTACATCAACTGTCGTTCTCCCATAGCCCCTTACGACGTGTGGTAGTACTAACATATACATGATCGTGAACATATAACTACGATACCATGCTTCATGAAAGCCTAAACCAAGCCATCCGGGTTCTGATAACATATAGTAAATTTCAAATAATGATACATAGTTGTTTCATAATAATATTTGTTAAGATAATATTTTCATGAATTTTTACATATCATAATATATAAACCACGGCCCTTACGCCGGCATTTTGTATCTTATGAATCATGGCCCTTACACCGGCATAGCATAACATGAAAAACCACAGCCTTTACACTAGCATAGCGTATCATGTAAAAATTGCGACCCTTTCGTCAGCATATCATATCATGTAAAATCACGGCCCTTACGCCGACATATATTTTAACATACATTGTTTGAAATTCTTGTACAGTTTCAGTACCATACTTTAAACATAGTTCCTATACTGATTTCATGATTTTTCCTGAAAACTAAGTAAAACATGCTTATCTTGGGAAAATCTCAGTATTCTGATATAATACAATTTCATGAAAATTATACTCATGCCACACAAATATGGATAATGTTTTTAAGCATAAAACCTGATCTGAAACCTTATTTCTTGATAAATAACATTAAATCCATTTTCCTAGTATTCCAAAACACTGTGCTAATACATACATAATTTCTGAAAAAAAATGCTATAATATGGTAAACAATTTCATGAAAATTTCTGACTTAATTTATCCCCTTACTTGGTTTATTGAAAAGCCTACAAATTACTCCAAAATTAAAACTGTGGTGTTCCCAGCTCAACACCTTGAAATTTATATTTCTCCCAACAAAACTTCAGTATAAACTCATTTAATACCTTTCCTCAGCTTAGAAATACCAAATACTTTAATAAATATTAAAATAATCAACTTACCCAAATTTTGGGATGGTGCCCAAGTTGGCCTAACCAATGATCTACTATTGTAGATATGAAGAGAAACTTCTTAGGAGTAGCGTGGCAGCTTCGGATAGTCGAACCGGCGTGAAATGAGGCCTGATTTCTAGAGAGAAGGGGGAGGGGATGAAGTTAGAGAGATAGATAGATAAAGAAAGAGAGAGAGAGAGAGAGAGAGAGAGAGAGAGAGAGAGAGAGAGGAAATTCCTGCATGATCCTTTCACCAAAAATGAGTTCGTGACTTTTATAGAATTGCTTGTCCACGTGGCCTCGTCGACGAGTCACATTTCCTCATCGACGAGTCCAAGCGATAGTCTCATTGACAAACCACCTTCTTCTTGTCAACGAGTTTCAGGCTCTGGAAGAAGTTCTCTTGGTAAATTTCTCCTCGACGGGGCATGAGTTCCCGTCGACGAGCCGAAGAGCCCTGCTTATTGACGAGCACTTCTACACTCATCGACAAGACCCTGCTGAAATCCCTTTTTAAAATTCCTTTTCTCTCATTTATTTTATTATTTAATTACTATAATTCTTCGTGTCTCTACATTCTCCCTTCCTTATAAAAAATTTTGTCCTCAAAATTTACTATTTGTATTGACACCATCCTTTAAAGAAAATGGGCTACTTATTTTATTACTTATCCTCACTTGTGGCGGAGGAATACCATGGTTACATTCAAGATCTTGGGAGATAACAATACACAAAATAAAATTCTCCCAAAATCAAAATACTACCTATTTTATAACCTACAATACTACTCACACATATATCATCTTGCTTTTTATAAAATTAAATCATACTACATTTACTTTACCCATATACATAGTGCTGATCTCCACTAAATAAGTGCGGGTATTTCTATCGTATCTGCTCCTCGAGCTCCCATGAGGCTTCCTCTACTGCATGACTTTTACTAAAGGAATTTTCTTACGTCGCAATTCCTATTCTTTTTTGTTCAGAATTAGCGCTAGTTTCTCTTCATAAGCCAGTGAATCTCTGAGCTCTAACTCTGCATAACTAACCACGTGGGAAGGATCTGGGATGTATTTCCTCAGCATGGAAACATGAAATACATCATGCATTCTAAACAAAGCTGGTGGCAAAGCTAACCTGTAGGCAACGGACCCCACTCTCTTAAGTATCTCGAATGGGTCAACGTACCTAGGGCTCAACTTACCCTTCCTCCTAAACCTCATGATTCCCTTCAATGGTGCTATCTTCAGAAACACATGGTCCCCAACTTTAAATTCCAACTTTCGGCAGTGAGTATCGGCATAACTCTTCTGCCAACTCTGAGCTGCACTGATTCTTTGTTTAATGAGTCGGACTTTGTCGTAAGCTTGCTGCACTATTTTTGGTCCCAACACTCGCCTCTCACCCATATCATCTCAGTATAGAGAAGAACGACACCTCCTACCATAAAGCGCCTTATTAGGTGTTATGACAATGCTAGTCTGTTAATTGTTATTGTATGCGAACTCTACCAGCGGCATATATGGGGTCCAACTACCACCAAAATTTAGCACGCACGCCCGCAACATATGTTCTAATATCTGAATCACCCTCTCAGTCTGGTCGTCCGTTTAAGGATGAAACGTTGTAAAGAAAGATAACTGAGACCCTAGAGCCTCCTGGAAGCTCCTCCAAAACCGTGATGTGAAACATAGGTCTCGATCTGATACTATAGACACTGGCACACCATGTGATCGTACTATCTCCCGAATATATAATTCCACCAGTCTGTCCATGGAGTAGTTGACTTTAATAGGAATGAAGTGAGTGGTCTTCGTCAATCTATCAACGACCACCCAAATAGCTTTCTGACCATGCGGGGCCAACGGTAAACCCATCACGAAGTCCATAGATACATGATCCATTTCCACTCTAGAATGTACAGCGGCTGCAACTGGCCTGTCGGCCTTTGGTGCTCAGCCTTTACTTGCTAGCATGTCAGACACTACTACACAAACTCGACAATTTCCCTCTTCATGCAACTCCACCAGTAAGACTCTCATAGATCTCTATACATTCTAGTACTACCTGGATGAACCGTGTACAAGGACTTATGAGCCTCCTCTAAAATTATCATCCTGATGTTCATATCTGTAGGCACGCACAACCTGGAACGGAACCTCAAGGCCCCGTCATCAGAAATACTGAATTCCTCTCCCTATCCATCCTGCACCTTAGCTATCATGTAACGCCCTACCTGGGTTTGCCAGGGAGCACTACGTCTCTCCTCTTCCACCTGGACCAGACAACAGGAGGGCAGGCCTTATCGGACTAATGACTGACCCCACAAACCAACACGTGTTCTTTTCAGTGGGTTTTGTCCTCACTCACACACTTCCTGAGAAAACTTCTTAGGTGGTCACCCATCCCAAGATCGCTCCAAGCCAAGCACGCTTAACTATGGAGTTCTTATGGGAAAGCTCCCGAAAAGAAAGGTGCACCTTGTTGATATGGGTAGTAACATCTAATCTTTTTAAGTATTTTCATCTAATCAGAATTTTTATGAATTAAATGAAAAATGAATTGTGTTATATATACGTGTATATGTTTCGGTATGGGTTTAAAATGCCAATTGTTTAAATTATTTTTTTTCAAGTTTAGGGATGTTTATTAGATATGTATATGCGAAAATGAACTGATGAAAGTGGAAAAATATCTTCAGGGTAATTATGTAAGGAATGAAAGGTTTTTTCAATATATGAACGTTAAATGTTGGTTGGCTTATTTTACAAGCAATGTATGAATTTTACGGCTAAATTGTGTGACATGAGAATCTGTACAAATTATATGTTAAATGTATGAGATGCAAGCTAAGTAAGTAAAGCAATGAGAATAAAATATGATATGGACAATGTTGCTTGTGTATGTTAAATGCAACCTTGTAAAGGTACGACAACTGAAAGCCGGGTTAGCAGATCTATCTCATTTCTATGTGGACTAACTGATGACAGCTAAAAGGAGCTGTGTTAGATTCTAGTGCATTTCTATGTGGACTAAAAAATGACGGCTAAAGAGCGGCTGTAGTACAAATGAATGAAATGAAAATATTACGAAATGAAGTGACAAGGAATGACAATGCAATGAAATGAAATGTGAAATGTGAGTGATACAAATGGTATTAGAGCCAACACCTGGGTTTGGAAATGTGGATTCGCAACGAGGATGTTGCGTTCTATAAGTGGGGGAGAATGTGATACCCCATGGATGAAAGACTTAAAAGATTAGATGTTACTACCCATATCAACAAGGTGCACCTTTCTTTTCGGGAGCTTTCCCATAAGAACTTCATAGTTAAGCATGCTTAGCTTGGAGCAATCTTGAGATGGGTGACCACCTGGGAAGTTTTCTCAGGAAGTGTGTGAGTGAGGACAAAACACACTGAAAAGAACACGTGTTGGTTTGTGGGGCCAGTCATTAGTCCGATAAGACCAACCCCCCTATTTTCTGGTCCAGGTGGAGGAGGAGAGACGTAGTGTTCCCTGGCAGACCCAGGCTGGGGCGTTACATATCAGCTTTGCTAATTTATGTCATCTCTCTAAGCGATCTTAATCATTTCCTGTAGAGTAGGCTGCACTACCAGGTTGGCAATCAATACCTGAGGATCACTCTCTACCAATTCTACACTGAGTCTCTCTAGATCCATTTGGATCAGATGCTGAACTTTCATGGCCACAAGTACTGGTCCCATTGATTTCCTGCTCAGAGCATCAACTACCACGTTTACTTTCCCTGGGCGGTAACTGATAGTGCAGTTATAATCTTTAATAAGTTCCAACCACCTCCTCTATCTCATGTTCAGCTCCTTTTAAGTGAAAAAGTACTTCAAACTTTTGTGACCGGAGAATATCTCGCATCTCTCACCATACAAGTAATGCCTCCAAATCATTAACGCATGTATCACTGTAGCCAATTCTAGATTGTGGGTAGGGTAGTTCTTTTCATACACTTTCAGCTGTTGGGAGACATAAGCTACAACCCTACCATGCTGCATCAATACACAGTCGCACCCTTTCAAGGAAGCGTCACTGTAAAATACATAGCCATCACTCCCCGATGGAATTGTCAATACTGCTGCAGTGATGATCTGTTGCTTTAATTTCTTGAAGCTTTGCTCGCATTCATCATCCTAAACAAATCTGACATTCTTCTTGGTCAGTCACATCAAAGGCACTAATAATCCTGAGAACCCCACTACAAATTGGTAATAACCCTCCAGTCTCATGAAAATTCTGATCTCTTGAACATTCTTCGGCCTTTCCGAATTTACCACTACCTCAATCTTGCTAAGATCCACTGAAATACCATCCCCTGAAATGACATGCCCCAGAAATGACACTTTCTCTAGCCAAAATTCATATTTACTAAACTTGGCATACAACTTCTTTTCCCTGAGCATCTGAAGTACCCGCCGTAAATATGTCTCATGCTTCTTAAAACTCCTTGATTAAACCAGTATGTCATCAATGAGAACTACAATGAACTGATCGAAATACTGGTGAAAAACTTTATTCATCAAGTCCTTGAACATAGCAGGAGCATTCGTTAGACCAAAAGGTATAACAAGGAATTCATAATGCCCATACTTGGTTCTGAAGGTTGTCTTCGAGATGTCTTTTGCTTAGACTTTCACCTGATGGTACCTAGAGCATAGATTAATCTTCGAATACACCTGCGTACCTTGAATCTAATCATATAAATCATCTATACGGGGTAAATGATACCTGTTCTTGATTGTTATCTTGTTTATTTCCCTGTAATCAATGCACATCCTCATAGAGTCATCTTTCTTTTATACAAATAACACTGGAGCTCCCCACAGTGATACACTAGACCAAATAAAACCCTTATTCAACAAGTCTTGCAACTGATTCTTTAACTCTCCCAACTCTGCTGAAGTCATTCTATAAGGAGCTTTAGAGTTCGGAGCCGTCCCCGGAAGTATATCAATAAAGAAATCTACCTCGCGATTAGGAGGCAAACCAGGTAGCTCATTTGGGAAGACATATGAAAATTCTTTCACCACTGGCGTATTAGCAAACTTTAATTCATTTACAGACATTTCTTTTACAAAGGCCATAAACCCCTGACAACCCTCCAGGAGCAGTCTTCTTGCCTGCATGGTTGACACTAACTGAGGCGGGGTACACACCTGCGATCTCATAAATTTAAATTCTTGCTTGTCTGGTAACCTGAATATCACCTCTTTCAGATGGCAGTCAATATTAGCATAGTTAGCTGCCAGCTAATCCATGCCTAGTATTACATCAAATCCATGCATATTAAGCACAATAAGGTTAGCTGATAGTACTCTTCCCTGAATTTCTATGAGATAACCCCTAAGCACCCTACAACATTTCACCACTGACCCTAACGGTGTAGCTACTGACAATTCTACATCTAACAACTGGGCCTCGTTCCTAGATAATTTAATATAGGTTGCAGACACAAAAGAGTGGGTGGCACCTGACAAATAAAACAATTACTTGATATGTTAAAACATTAAAGGTACCTATCACGACGTCGTCTACGGTCTCGGCATCTCCAGGCGTGCAAATGACTCTCCCCACTCGACACTCTCCCAAGTGTCTCTTTCCACAAGTCTGACAGACAGGGTAATTCCGCACCGCTTGAAACTCACGACCTCCAGTCTTTTGCCTCTGTCCTCTACCATAATTTCCTCTCCTCCACTGACCCTGCCTAGGTCCCTGCTAGAAGCCTGAGGGCTTAGCTTAGATCTCTTCTTCTGTCCCTACTCCTCTACATCCATCCGCTCACTAGCCTCAACCAATGCTGCTCTGTCGACCAACTCAACAAAATCTTGTATCTTCAACACTACTACCTTCTTGTATATTCCATGCCTCAATCCTCTTTCAAACTATCTCATCTTCTTTATTTCATCAGGAACAATATACGGGGCAAAGCAAGACAACTCTATGAACCTTTTCGCATACTGCTGGACTGACTGCTATCCCTATTTCAGATTTAGAAATTCTTCCACTTTGGCCTCTCTGATAGTGGCTGGAAAATATCTATCAAAGAATAATTTTTTAAATCGGTCCCATGTCATAGCTATCGACATCGTCCTCTGCTACTCCAAAAGTTTCACAGTAGTCCACCACCTCTCAGCTTCCTTTGTCAATTTATAAGTGGCGAAGAAGACCTTTAGTTCCTCCGTACACTGCAATACTGCCAACACCTTTTCAATCTCCTGCATCCAATTTTCGGTGACTGTAGGATTAGCACCTCCTAAAAATGCTGGAGGATCCATCTTGGTGAATTTCTCTATTGTGCACCCATGACCTACTGACGAGCCTCCCTGCTCTCTGGAGCTCCTAGCGATCTCAGCCATAACCTGCTGAGCTACGCTACGTAGTACTACATCTGAATCAATCCCGCTTGCACTCGAGGGCCCTGCACCATCACTACTGCTCGCATGGGCACTACTTCCTCTAGGGTCCATCCTGAAAGGACAATAAACATGGCTCAGGGACCCTATTCTTATAATTTACGCATCTACCCAAAATCCCCTATCCTGACATCCTTTTCTTAACTTAAGATTCAGTCCTACACTTTAGAAATACAACCCGACAATAGTTTACTATGACTTTTATGAAATTATCACTTTAGGAAAAACATAGAAACCACCACGGAAGTCCTGCCTCCGAACTATAGAACAAACCTCAAATCCTTTTCCTATACTCTGGTATTGTTTCCGATGCACTCTAGAGTCTACATAACCTAACAACCTAGGCTCTGATACCAAACTATAATGACTTGCCTATTTTACCATAACTTTTTTTTCCATAATAACCTTTAATATAACAATCTTGATATCCTGTACAACTGATAAGATATAATCAACTTGAATTCATGGGTACCAGGGATACACCTAAAATACAACTCTGATACCTAAGCAACGGAAAACATAAAATCGTATACATATCAAGTCATCCAACCAACACAAAACTAGAGTTCTACCAAACCTGTCATATACATATACCCATCCCACAAAGACCAAAAAGTGCCCTAGGGTCATAACCCAAAAATCCATCAGACCCTAGCATAACGACTTACCCTTCTAATAGAGTAGAACAGTCGACCTCTAACGCTGCGGAGCTCTATCCACTCTTCTATCTAAGGCTCTTGAAATGTTTATATAGCTAGGGTGAGACACCTCTTAGTAAGGAAAATAAATTAATATTAGTGTGTGGCAACATGAGTATTTTCGTGTTATACATATAACAGTACATGAATCATATTTGGAAAAATTGTCTATACCATAACTGGATAAAACATAATTTATCATAACATGGAATAACATACTGAGTTTCTATACATGAAATCATCATATATACTTGTACATGAAATAACACCCTAGATGGATAGTTGGCTGTTGTCATGTCTTACCCCTACATGACTAGGTTGTGTGGCCCAAATGCAGGACCTAACAATGGCTGGCCGACCATGCTAGATCAATATAAGTCTATAAGTACGATGGGTCTACCCCTCCTGGTCCGGACTACCAAAGGGACGCCTCTACTACCATAAAACCACATCGACTGCCATTCTCCCACAACCCCTTAGAACGTGTGGTAGCCCTAACATATACATGATCGTAAACATATAGTTACGGTACCGTGCTTCATGAAAGCCTAAACCAAGCCATCCGGGTTATGATAACATATAGTAAATCTCAAATAATGATACATAACTGTTTCATAATAATATCTGTCAAGATAATATTTTCATGAATTTTTACATATCATAACATATAAACCAAGACCCTTATGCTTGCATTTTGTTTCTTATAAATCACGTCCCTTACACCGGCATAGTATAACATGAAAAACCACGGCCCTTATGCCAACATAGCATATCATGTAAAAACCACGGCCCTTTTGCCAGCATATCATATCATGTAAAATCACGACCCTTACGCCGGCATATATTTTAACATACATAGTTTGAAATCCCTGTATTGTTTCAATATCATACTTTAAACATAGTTCCTATATTGATTTCATAATTTTCCTGAAAACTAAGTAAAACATTCTTATCCTGGGAAAATCCCAATATTTTGACATAATACAATTTCATGAAAATTATACTCATGCCACACAAATATGGATAATGTTTTTAAGCATAAAACCTGATCTGAAACCATATTTCCTGATAAATAACATTAAATCCATTTTCAAATTCAACTGCAGTATTCCCAAACACTGTGCTAATACATAGATAATTTCTGAAAATAAATGCTATAATATGGTAAACAATTTCATGAAAATTTCTAACTTAGTTTATCCCTTTACCTGGCTTATTGAAAAATCCACAAATTACTTCAAAATTAAACTCGTGGTGTTCCTAAGTCAACACCTTGAAATTTACATTTTTCCCAACAAAACTTCAGTATAAACTCATCTAATACCTTTTCTCAGCCCAAAAATACCAAATACCTTAATAAATATTAAAAATCAACTTACCCAAATTTTGGGATGGCGCCCAAGTTGGCTAACCAACAATCTACTCCTGCAAATATGAAGAGAAACTTCCCAAGAGTAGCGTGACAACTTCGGATCGTTGAATCGGCGTGAAATGAGGTTGGATTTCTAGAGAGAAGGTGGAGGGATGAAGTTATAGAGAGAGAGAGAGAGAGAGAGAGAGAGAGAGAGAGGAAATTCTTGCATGATCCTCTCACCAAAAATGAGTTCCTGGTCTTTTATAGAATTGCTTGACAACGTGGCCTCATTGACGAGTCACATTTCCTCGTCGACGAGTCCAAGCAATAGTCTCATCGACAAACACCTTCTTCTCATTGATGAGTTTCAGGCTATGGAAGAAGTTCTCTCAGTAATTTATCATCGACGAGGCACGAGTTCCCGTCAATGATTTGAAGAGCCCTGCTCGTCGACGAGCACTTCTACACTCATCGACAAGACCCTGCTAAAATCCCTTTTTAAAATTCCTTTTCTCTCCTTTATTTTATTATTTAATTACTATAATTCTTCAGGTCCTTACTTATATATATGTTTACTTAAATTCATGTTGGTCACACCTTGATATTAATTTAATCCTTCTTACTAAAAGGTGTCTCACCCCAATATACAATTTATCAATTTTCAGGACCATATCGAGATCGAGCTTAACCAGTTCTTGGGCGGGGTGATAGCTAGTTCTTTTTGTGTGAATGTCTATAAGAACTCTGATGTATTTAAAGTTTTTTTTGGAGTCCTGGATATGTAATATGGTCGTATGGATTAAGTTAGCTTTCTTTCTTTTGTTTGGGATGTAATATGGATATTGGGAGACTTCTATGTATGCTAGAAATTTAGAACTCTGGTAATGTATTTGGAGAATGTGTCAATTATTTCCACTGCTTTTATATAAATAATATGGTATCAGGAACACAGACATCTTTAAAGTAGCACTTCGGGCCCCACGTGGCAGGTTGGGATGTTATAGGAGGTGTAGATGATGAGTTGATGTGGAAATTCAAATAAAGATAACTGGAATTTTTCTTCTCTAATGAGGATGAGGATTTGGGGAGGGTGATTTGTGTCCTTTGTCAAGTTGTCTAAAGATGAGAGGAAAAGGATTTGGTGGAATACTCTTACTATTGTGTGAAAGTATAGGCGATGGTTATTTGATGAGAAGATTAACTCAACTTTGGCTTTACAAGGTTTATTTACTCTCATTGATCTTGGGGATGACTAGTTCGTTGCCAAGTTTATAAACTTAGATGATTATAATCACGTGTTACTTGAAAGACCTTGAATGACTATCGATCATCATCTAATAATCCACAAATGATATCCAAATTTTGACTTGGAGATAGCCTCTATTGATAGCTAGGGTGACTATATGTTTGTATGGATTTGATCACTGGGACTACCCTTTGAATATTGTGATATAGAATTTTTGTTTCATTTAGGGGGGACAAATAGGAAAGGATATGCAGTTAAAGTGGAAGATGCTACTATGACAAGGAAGTGCGAGAAGTTTGTGCAAACTAGGATTGAGGTTAATTTTTCTAAACCATTATTAAATTAGTATAAATTATAGAAGGAGTGACAAATTGAGTATAAAAGAATATATTTGGTGCTTTCCAATTGTGGAAAATATGGGCATGTTATTGATCACTATAAGAGCCTATTACTAATCCTTTAATAGTTAAACTAGTGTGGAAGTTAAATGTGGCTAGGGATGGCATCCAAAATGACCAACTAAAGAAGGAGCATCATTGAACGAAGGAGAAGGAGTCTCATGAACCATGGATGTTGGTTCAGAGATCGGCAAAACAAAAAGGTAATTAGCAAAGGAAAGTTCGAGATATCGCTCAAATCATGGATGACCAAGCCTTGTATTGGTAATTTAATTGGGAGAAAATAACAATTAGTTGGGCTCTTAGTTTGTGTTGTTGGCATATCAAAATATTGAAGGGAAGGAAATTTTGTAAGAAAGTACATGTATTAATAGGGAGGTTACAAAGATGAATAAAGAACCCATGATTATGGCTCAACCAATGCAAAATATAAAGCATTTAGAAGAATCAAACAACAACAACAATAATAATAATAATAATAATAATAATAATAATAATAATAATAATAATAATAATAATATTAATAATAATAATATTATTAAAGGGCATTCAAAAGTCAATTATGGAGGATTTATGGGGAAATTATGAAGCAAATATGCCCCTCACTACAAAAAAACAAGGTTATTAGGGACGATTTGATGTTAGTCACCACATATGCAACAACAAATACTTATTAGTGATGAATTATAGAAACCGTCACTAATAGTTGAGTATTAGTGACGATTTTTCTTTGTCACTAATACCCTACCATCGTCACTATAAACTATACATATTCTCATCTCAAAATCGTCACTAAAGTCCATGTATTTGTAACGCCTCGAACTCGAAAGTGGGGCCTGGGGTGCCACTTTAGTAATATATGCGTTCTCTGATACCATAATCATCATATAAAAACAATGGAAATAATTTAAACATCCTCAAATACATTACCACAGTTCTAAACTACTACCATACATAGGATCTCCAAGTATCAACATTACAATCCAAAATAAAATACAGAAACCAAACTTCGTTCTTACAAACCACATACATATACTAGTCAATCTAAACCGCAACCTCTTAGCTTCTAGGCTTGATCCCTAGTATTTCCTGAAAAAGTAAAATGATCATTGGGGTGAGACACCTCTTAGTAAGGCGAACAAAGGTTATTATCAGGGTGTGGCCAACATGGGTTTTAGTATATGTAGGGAACATCCATCATTTTCTTTACTCAAAACAGCATTCAATAGAAAATATACATTTACTTCCATGATATAAATCAGTTCAATACATATTTAACATTTATTTCCTAAATTCACACATATGCATAGAAGAAACCCCCCTCTTGGACAAAAACATCATCATGTATATACCCCCATGATCGGGTTGTGCAGCCCAAAGGCGGGACTTAGCCATGGCTAGCCTACCACCAGGCTAAGTCAGTGGAATATTGTCTATCAGTCTGATTTGCCTACCTAGTCTAGTCCGGACTCTAGAGGGGTACAACAACACTTCGCGGCCAAATCAACTATCTGAAGACCTATATGTCTCAATATTGTGTGGCTGCACTACTTATTCACTAGCAACGGTACTGTGCTCTCAATACAATCAATCCTTAGGGTTCTTAAACCATATTATGCAATTTAAGAATAATAGAAATTGTAATATTTTCTCATTTTTGTCATTTCTTATAAAACCTGCCGTCTCACAACTCGGCACACAGTCGTCATGTCAAACCCGGCTCTCAGTTGTTATTTCATATATCCATTATCATCCATAAACCATTATAGTTCACAATTTCACTGTATATTTCATAACCATTACTCAAGTTCAGCTGTGCAATAAAACCATGTAGATTATTCTCATGCCACACGATTTTGAGTATTAAACCATAATTAAATAAGCCACTAGGAAAAATATCTCATAGTATATTCAGTTGGTATGATGAAAAACCAGGGCCTGATCATCCAAGCCTTCTAAGTTACTCAAAATATACTTATACATACATACATACATACATACATACATACATACATATATACATACATACATACATATATATATATATATTAAAAACATACAGATGGTCACCCTTCACCCCTTTTGTTTCACAAATTACGTGTATAATAACAACACTCACAAATTCTATCGTTCAAATCATTCCCAAATTACCGTAAGAGATTCCCATAATTAAAAACCCAGGTTTCAAATGGTTGGATTTTGAAACAACCCCTAATATCATGAAAATATGTGCATACGAATAGTTTAATCTATTCATTTATAATAAAAACCTGACATTACCTAATCCCCTTACCTGTTCTTGAAAATAAGCCAATTACGTTCTGGAAAACGAAAACCCTAACTTTCGAACCCGCTGTCGAAAGTGAGCCGACAAGCCGAGAGAAGAGGGAGAGATGATCGGGGAGTGATGACGGACTTCGGGTGAGCCTATGGGAGAGAGAGGGTCACGAGAGATTGAGAGTGGAGAGAGATAGAGAGAGCGGACTTTTGAGTTATAAAAATAAAAGCTAGCTTAGCCCTTAAGTAAGGCCAGCCCAGAGGAAAACCGTCGATGGTTTGGTCTTGCCAAACTGTCTTTCCCTCTTTTTCTTTTCTTTTCCTTTATTTCTATTTCCTTTTATTTATTTTATTTTATTTTCTGGGTTCAGGTCCCTACAATCTCCCCTCCCCCCCCCCCCACTTATAAAAATTTCGTCCTTGAAATTTGCTAATTATTACTGATCTCATCCCATCGAACTTCCTTTAGATGACAACCTAGCTCTACCGAACAGTTGGTAGCCACCCACATAGTAGTTCCGTCCCAAATTTATTAACTACCCTCACATATGGCAGGGGAATACCGTGGTTACAATAATAGTCCTTGGGAGAGTACCAGTAGTCAATAAAAATCTTCCCAAGGCACTCGAAACACAAAACTCGAAGCATAAAGACTTACCTCCACTAATACTTACCTAGACCACTTGCACAAAACACATTATATTCACCACTGAACCCTTACCTGACAGTTTACTTACTTGTTTAACGTCTAACCTCGTTGAATAAGTGTGGATACTTCCCATGTATTTCCTCTTCCAATTCCCAAGAAGCCTACGTAACTGCATGATTCTGCCACCGCACTTTCACTAATGATATTAGTATGCAGTTCATGTACCTTCTAGTCTAGGATCTGAACTAGCACTTCTTCATAAGCTAAGGTGTCACTCACCTCTAACAACTCATAGCTTACCACATACAATGGATCTGGAACAAATTTTCTCAGCATAGATACATGGAATACATCATGAATCCTAGACAAAGCTAGGGGTAACGCTACTCTGTAGGCAACTGACCCAATTCTCTCTAGAATCTCAAACGGTCCAATGTTCCTAGGGCTGAGCTTACCCTTCTTCCCAAATCTCATTACCACCTTCATCAGAGCAATCCTCAAAAATATCATATCCCCTATCTCAAACTCTAGCTCCCGTAGACGAGTATCAACATAACTCTTCTACCAACTCTGAGCTGTCCTAATCCTATCCCTGATTAGTTTAATCTTTTCGAAAGTCTGCTGTATGAGTTATGGCCCCAAAACTTGTCGTTCACCAACTTCATTCCAATACAGCGGAGATCGGCATTTGCGACCATACAATACTTCATATGGTATCATCTCAATACTAGCCTGATAGTTGTTATTGTAGAAAAATTCCACTAGTGACAAAAATTGGATCTAACTACCTCTGAAATCCAGCACACATGCCCGCCACATATCCTCTAATATCTAAATCGTTCTCTGGCTGCCCATCAGTCTGTGAGTGAAAAGCGGTATTGAAATTAAGTTAAGATCCCAAAGCTTCCTGCAAACTCTTCCAGAGCTGAGAGGTGAACCTTGGATCTCAATCTGAAACAATGGACACATGAAGTAAATAACTCTGATCGGAACAATCTCTTGTACGCCGTGAAGTCGAACTATCTCCTGCATATAAAGTTCTGTCAGCTTATTCATGGAGTAACTAACTCTAATCAAAACAAAAGGTGTCATCTTTGTCAGACAATCCACAACTACCCAGATGGCGTTTTGTCCATGCAATGTCGACGATTACCCTATTACAAAGTCCATAGAGATATGCTCCCACTTCCACTTCCAGAATTGCCCTTTTTATCTCTGCGTCTAGTGTGAAACTTTAGAACTCCTTCATTTGAAATGTTAAACTCTATTTACTGCCTACCTCATACTTTCTCCACAATTTCCACCAACCCTGTATCTTTCATCTGAGCGGCCTTAATCCTTCCCTGTAAGGTCGGCTGGATTACCAGACTCGAAATAAGCACTTGGTGATTCCTTGTTACCAATTCCACACCAATCCTCTCCAGGTCCATCTTGATCTAATGTTGGGCCACCACTGCCGAAACTGACGCATTCACTAACTTCCGACTCAAGGCATCAGCTACCACATCAGCTTTATCTAGGTGATAGTTGATGGTGCAGTCATAGTCCTTAATTAGCTCTAGCCCCCTCCTCTGCCTCATATTCAGCTCCTTCTATGTGAAAATGTATTTAAGACTTTTATAATCGGTGAAGATCTCACACTTTTCACTGTAGAGGTAATGCCTCCATATTTTCAATGCAAAAACCACTGCTGCTAACTCCAACATGCGCGTAAGGTAATTCTTCTCGTACTCCTTGAGAAGCATATATAATAACCCTTCCCCGTTGCATCGACACACACCCGAGTTCTTTCTAGGATGCATCGCTATAAATTACAAAACTCCCTCCCCCCAAAGGGATGGTCAGCACCGGCGCAGAAATCAGTCGTTGCTTTAACTCCTAAAAACTCCGTTCAGATTCGTTAGTCCATTCATGTAACGATCTAAAGAATAATGGTATTTAAATAATAAAGAGGGAGAGAAATGGAAAAAGTAACAAAATGAGGCAATCGACTTCATCGACGAACGCTCCAAGTTCGTCGATGACATCGCACTTTGGGAAAAATACCCCAATAAATTTATTAGGACCTCGTCAATGAGGGTGAGCTTCATCGATGAGAAGATATCGAGGGGGGGTTTTAGGCAGTCTGAAATTCATCGACGAGGAGGTAGGGTACGTCGACGAAATTACTGAAGGACTCGTTGATGAGATGATGTGGCTCGTCGATGAATCCTGCAGTATAAATAGTGCAAAACTTTGGATTAATTCAGAAATTCAGCGCCGCTCTCTCTCCTCTCTCTCTCTCTCTCCTACAACCTCTCTTCCATCTCTCTTTGATTTCGGCCCCGTTAGTCGCCAGATCGATGATCTGAGGCCACCACAACGCTCCTAGCCGAGTTCTCTTCAAGTTTGCTGGGGCGGATCGTCAATGGGATTGACTCGAATTTCTCCCCAGAATCAGGGTAAGGTCTTTTATTCAGTTTTTGGCTTTCTGGCAGTTGTAGGAAATGATGTAGGCCAAGAAATATTGATATTCTGTTCTGGCAAATGCGATTTTTAGGGTGGGGAATAGGAAGCCCTACGGGTGTAGGACCAGTATACGATAGAGGTTTTTCGACAGTTAGGTAAGGGAAACATGTTATGCTAGGAAAATCTAGTATGATTTCAGTATGAAATTTATGTTTTTACTAGATTATAATTTAGAACAGAAATTTATGCAATTTATTATTAAAGTTGAAGTGTTTTAAATTATCGTGTGGCATGAGAGTATGAATATAGTATAGAAACATGCTTATACAGTATTTTTAGGAATATGTTTTATAGAATATACAGACAGTGAAATGCGTTTACAGTATCTTTCAGAAATACCATGATTTTATAGTTTTACAGCACCCTAACAGGTAGATTTACAATTTATCTCATAAAGATACAATTGATATAGTTACAGATTATCACAAAATGATGGTAAAACAGTTAGTTGTATATAGAAATGTATTATATAGTATCAAACCTTGATGGATCAGACAGTAGAGCATGTATCATAGCTACATATATACAGATATTCAGTTCAGAGTGCAACCACTTAACTCAGATAATAAGCGGTATGAGGTCGATCGTGCCTAGTTGTGGACAAGCGCCCCATCAGATATGGGTTGAGGAGGGCCGATCTGACCGAGGAGTAGAGTGGTTTACCCTGGTCGTCCAGCCAGGATAGATCCAGCCTTCGGGCCACACAACCCTGTTATGAGAGGTTAAATCATGACATACAGCCATCCAGGGAAATATTCTCAGATATTATAGTATTATTAGACTTTCTGCAATAGTAGTATTATTATGAAAAGTAACTTCATACAGTTTGACATGTTAAATTATATAGCCAAAGGTTTTATAATATGTTATGTAGTATCAACAGTTTTAGTTTTAGTTATTTGTACTACTCTTAACTCGAATTAATTTTTTAAAATCCACATCTCAGTAGCCACACATTAGTGATAGCATGTTTCATCTTACTGAGCTTTGGCTCATCCCGGTGTTGAATTATTTTTCAGGTGAGCCAGTTAGGCGAGCGGAGCAGGCTCGCAGATAGAGGAGCTATTAGTCTGTCCTTTTTGAGGGTGAGTGTTTTGGGGTTCAATTTTGTTAACTCTAGTTTTAGTAAGAGCAGTTCTTAAGAGTATAGTATAATATGTAATATCTGTGAAATTTTTAGACACTCTAGTATTGTATATATATGAGGTTGTATTTCATGTTATCTGCTTTCCATTGTGTAGGAATTTTTTTAATTTAAAATAGTAGAGAATTTATCTTTATAAGGAGGTCATTATAATTCATACCTTGTATCCTTCCTGGTCAACTTCGTTAGAAGGCCTGATAACTTAGAGAATCCTTCCACGAACCGGCACTAATATCCTGCCAGTCTCAAGAAATTCCTAACTTCGTGGACATTTGTTGGTCTCACCCAATCTACTACTACCTCTATCTTGATCGAATCCATAGAGATACCATCCCTAGATATTACGTGTCCTAGGAATGCAACCTGTTCTAGTCACAACTCACACTTCTTGAATTTAGCATACAACCTCTTTTCCCTTAACACCTAAAGCACTATCCTTATATGATCCTCGTGCTCTTCAGTACTCTTTGAATACACCAATATGTCGTCAATAAAAACCACTACGAACTGATCTAGGTATGGATGGAAAACCCTATTCATCAGGTCCATGAATGAGCAGGCGCATTCATCTGTCTGAATGGCATAACCAAAAATTCATAATGGTCATACCAGGTTTGGAAAGTGGTCTTCGATACATCGTTTGATTTAACTCTCACCTAATGGTACCTATAACAACCTGCTATTTAACTGGTTATATATATATTATAACATTTATAATACTCTGATACCACACTGGATTAAACCCAATCATCAACCTAAGCAGCGGAAAGCAGAAATCAAATAAACATAACCATATGTAATTATATACAATACTAGAGTGCTAAATTGTTTCCCAAAATATACATATATAACTGTTCCCCAGAAATATCCTCAACTGGTTAGGACTATACGAAAATACTCCCAAAAATACTCACTCTAATATCAGGGCAATACTGAGGCCCCTCTATCTGCGAGCCTGATCTGCTCGCCTACCTGGATCACCTGAAAAATGTTAAAGTAATTGGGATGAGCCAACGCTTAGTAAGACGAAATATGCTATTGCTAGTGTGTGGTAGATGAGTTACGATATTATGAAAATTTGTTTTTATAAAATCATGTATAACTGGATCTGTAAATACAGTACAAGTAATAGAAACCACCACCATTTCCATTTTGCTTAACATATCAGTATTTTAGATTACTATTTAAATACTTTTAACGTACATAAATATATTCTCTGTCTCTGTAAATCTGTATATACATAATAATAACTGAAAACTTCCCTGTGGATAACTGTGTGTCATGATTTAAGCCCTCATGACAGGGTTGTACGGCCCATAGGTGGGATCTACCCTGGCTGGCCGACCAGGGTAAACCACTATACTCCCTCGGTCTGATCTGCCCTCCTCAACCCATATTTGATGGGGCCCCTGTCCACGTCAGGGCACTATACGATCGACCTACTACCACGTATTATCTAAATAGGTGGTTGCACTCTGAATTGAATATCTGTAGCTACGATACTGTGCTCTGTTGTATGGTCCAACAGGGTCTGATACTATATAATATATTTCTATATACAACTAACTGTTTTACCATGATTCTGTTATAACTGTATTAACCATGACACTGTAATAAACTGTAATTGTATCATCTATATTTTTGAACTAAACTGTAATGTGTAAATCATGGTATTGAAAACTGTATAATCATGGTATTCTGTAATCACTATAAAACATAACCACTGGTTGTATATTCTGAAAATACTGTAAGACATGTTTCTTTGCTATACCCATATTCTCAAGCCACATAGAAATTTTAAACATATTATACATAAATGATAAACTGTATAAATTTCTATCGTGAATAGTCATCTGATAAAAACGTATAGTTTATACTGAAACATAGTAAAATTACCTAGCATAGCATATTTCCCTTACCTGATTTCTGCTAAAACCCTCCTACTGTAACGGATCCTGCACCTGCAAGGTTCTCCTCTCAACACCCTGAAAATCATAAATCCCACAACAAAACTTTACTATTTCTATGTCTATTACATTTCTCATAATTGCTAGAAATCCAAATTCCAAATAAAAGACATCACCTTGGATTTAGGATGAATTCCAACTTTGTCCCATCGACAATCCGCTCCAGCAGACTTGTAGAGAACTCCACCAGGAGCGTCGTGGTGACCTCAGATCATCGATCCAGCAACTGACGAAGCCGAAATTGAAGGAAGAAGAGGGGGGAGCCGTAGGGGTAGAGAGAGAGAGAGAGAGAGAGATAGCGGCAAATTTCTGTAATTAAAATCAGTTTAGGGCTATTTATATTGCGGGCTTCGTCGATGAGCCACGTCATCTCATTAACGAGTCCTTAAGTAATTTCGTCAACGAACCTTATCCTTCATCGATAAAATTCAGAGTAACCCAAATTCTTCTCTCGGTATCTTCTCGTGGACGGGTCGTAGCTTCGTCGACGAGGTCCCCTTTGCACTCGTCGACGAACTCCATATGTTCGTCGACGAGGCCCTGTGGAAAATCTTTCGGGTTATTCCATCCAAAATGTAATGTCGTCGACGAACACTGCCTCCTTCTATTACTGTTTCCATTTCTCTCCCTCATTATTATTTTAATACCATTATTACTTGGGTCGTTACATTCTCCCCTTCTTATAAAATTTCGTCCTCGAAATTTACTATCTATATCTCCTTCTATCATCCCATAAAGGCAAATGGTCTACTTATTTTATTACCTGCCCTCACTTATGGCGGAGGAATACCGTGGTTACATGGCTAGTTCCGGGAGATTACAACTATAAAAGAAAATTTCCCTCAAAATCAAACTACTACCTAACCTATGCTCTACATTACTATTACATTGGATTCAACAAAATAAAATTACCATCCTAGCATATACCTCAATACTATAATTCATCGAACAAATGGGGATATTTCCGTCTGATTTCATCTTCAAGCTCCCATGAGGCTTCTTCAATTGCGTGGTTTCTCCATAGAACTTTTACTAGTGGTATCTTCTTGCTGCACAATTCTTGTGCCTTTCTATCTAAAATATGTATTGGAGCTTCTTCATATGCTAAAGCCTCACTGACTTCTAGTTCTGCATGACTGATGATATGGGAAGGATTTTGGACATATTTCCTTAGCATGGAAACATGAAATACGTCATGAACTCGAAATAAAGATGGCGGTAAGGCTAACTGATAAGCTACTGACCCAATCTTCTCAAGTATCACAAATGGGTCAATAAACCTAGGGCTCAACTTACCCTTCTTCCTAAATCTCAAGATCCCTTTCAATGGAGTTATTCTCATAAACACATGATCACCCACTTCAAATTTTAGTTTTCGGCGGCGAGTATCCATGTAGCTTTTCTGTTAACTCTGCGTTGCATTGATCCTGTCTCGAATAAGTTGGACTTTATCACACGCTTGCTGAATTATCTTTGGACCCAAAACTCGCTTTTCGCCTACTTCATCCCAGAAAAGAGGAGATCAGCATCTTTTACCATATAATGCCTCGTAGGTTGTCATGCTGATGTTAGTCTGATAACTGCTATTATAAGCAAATTCAATTAATGGCAAAAACTGAATTCAGCTACCTCCAAAGTTTAGCACACAGGCTCAAAGCATATCTTCTAATACTTGGATTGTTCTCTCAGTCTAACCATCGGTCTGAGGGTGGAAAGCATTGTTGAACGCTAACTGAGTCCCCAAAGCCTCCTGCAGACTCTTACAAAATCGTGATGTGAAACGTGGATCACGATCCGAGACTATGGATACCGGCACTCCATGGGGCCGAACAATCTCTTGTAGGTAAATCTCTACTAACCTATTCATAGGGTAGTTAACCTTAATAGGCAGAAAGTGCGTTATCTTCATCAATCTATCAACCACCTCCCAAATAGCATTCTGACCATGCGACGCTGGCGGTAACCCAGTAACAAAATCCATGGATACGTGGTCTCACTTCCACTCGGGAATGAAAAGTGGCTGCAACCGACCAGGTGGTCTTTGGTGCTCAGCTTTAACCTGCTGGCACGTCAAATACTGCTGCACAAATTTGGCTATTTCCCTCTTCATGCCACTCCACCAAAAATACTCCTACAGATTCCTATACATTTTCTTACTATCAGGATGAACAGTGTATAGAGATCTGTGTGCCTCCTCTTGAATTGTCCTCCGGATGCTGTCATCTGCAGGCACACACAATCTAGTGTGAATTTTATAGCTTAAATTTTATTCTGCTTATAGTTTCATCAATCAACACAATATCATACATATATAATATTGGCTATGAAACCTTGTTTTTTCCTAGTAAGTTCACCCATCAATAGTGCAAAAACTAATGGTTCAAGTATATTTTTAATGTATACGCAATTGGAAAGTCCCTTCACACTCCATCTGTAATTATAACAGTAGTCAATACTCAATCACAATAATAAGCAAATGACTCAAAGCAGACCTTTGATGTATGTGTGGTTGTAAAATCTCCTTGCTTTCCATCCTTATAGCTTGTTTAGAACTTGCAAAATATTGAAAAAAGAAAGAGAAAAAAGAATTTCACTTTTTTATCTGGTTATCAAGGAAAGTGATAAAGAAAATAACGATTATACCAAATTAATAAAATAAAATTTAAATTTTACATATCTTTTAACATTTGTTTTTCTTAATTTCTAATCATATTAGAATTTTTTTTTTCATTTTTCATAGTATTTGATATGTATAGAATTTTTTTTTCATGAATAAAACTTTAATTTTGCACATCTTTAACATTTATTTTTTTTAATTTTTAATTATATTAAAACAAATTTTGTATTTTTCTTGATATTTGATATATATAGAAAATATAATAGAAAATAAAGGTTTTTCTTACTTTCATTTCCTTTCTTTCCTCCAAACATAATTATTGATCCATACTAATCCTTAGCAACTTCAATATACCACTATATAATTTATTTATTTATTTATTTACTTTATAGAATTCACCATAAAACATTTGCTATATATCATATGCAATAACCCGAACTCAAAAAAATAAAAGAAAATAAATAAAAGGAAAAAAAAGGAAAAATAAAAGAAAGTGAAAAGAAATTTAAAAAAGGCATCAAGCAGGGACTCATCGACGAACTTGTTCTTCTCATCGACGAATGTTCTTCTGGGTTTCGTCAATGATTACACGTGTCTCGTTGATAGGGAATTACTGAGACAGAGAAAAATTTAGGTTTTAAAACGTTTCATCGACGAACAAGATGACCTCATCAACGAATGTTCTTCTTGACTTTGTTAACAAACCTTTTAAACTCGTCGATGAAAGCTAGGTTATAAAGTGACCTTAGATCATTTCTTCCGTGAATTCTCTCTCCTCTCACATTTTCTCTATCTAGGGTTCGGCCCTACTACTTATTTTCTTCGAATCCAGCCCGGATTTAGTCTGATTTGACGATCGGAAGCCACCACGAGGTTCTTGGGGAGTTTCTCTTCAAGTTAGCCGGAGCAGAAACTTAATTTGGGGTACTTGAGCACCACTCCAAAACCAGGGTAAGTAGCATATTTTTAATATTAAATTAAGTATTGGGAGTATGTGGGCCTAGGAGATGTTAAATGATAAATATCTTGGGGTTGAACTAATTAATTTAGGACTTTTTTTCTTTGGAATATAGGGTTTTGTTTTCTGTTCGATTTTGCAGAATTTTGAGGAGCAAGTAAGAGGAAATAAAATTATACCAGGTTTTTATTTAAATTTAAATTGGTTATTTTCAGGTATTTTCGGACGATTCAGGAAATTTAAAATAATGATTTCATTATAATTTATAATTTGGGAAAAACTGTGTGGCATGAGAATAATCCTTTATAATTAATTGATTGAGAATACTGTTTGCTTGAGAATATTGTTGGTTGAGAATACTGACTGCTTGTAAAATCTGATTAGTTGTGAATACTTCCTGGTTGTGAGTACTGCTTGGCTGTGAACTTTGCTTGATGGTGAATATGAGTTGATTGTGAATACTGTCTGTTGTGAGTGTAAATTTGTAGTGAATTACGTAGTTGCCCTGCATGCGCCACGTACAGTGTGAGTACATAGTTGCCCTACGTGGGTCACATACAATGGAGTACGTAGTTGCCCTACGTGGGCCACGTACATGGAAACACATAGCTACCCTATGTGGGTCACGTATTATGAGATACAAAGCTGCCCTACGTGGGCCACATACAATAAGGTACACAGCTACCCTACGTGGGCCAATACTGGTAGGTATGCAGTTGCCCTAGGTGGGCCACATACTGAGTTTAATGGATTGCGTTGTATCCTGTGTGAATGAACGGTGGTGTATATGTTTGCATACTATGTGGAATGATTGATGTGAATATGGGTGTGTACTGGTATGTGAACTTAAATGTAGAAATATTTTTGGCAAAGTAAATCTCTCCACCCAAGGGCTTGCTGAAAAAGGCGAGTGCCCTGGTAATTATAGTCTGGTACCAGAGCAGAGGGAAGTTACATGTATGAGCATGTAAACTTCCCTATTCTCAGAGACTTTGCTTATAAATATAACCCCGAGGGCTTACTGAGTAAGATGAGTGCCCTGGTAGTTGTAAAGGTATTAAAGTAGAGGGAAGACACATGTATGGGCGTGTAATCCTCCCTATCGTCGGGAACTTTCATTATAAATATTGGTTTTGTTTGTGTGACTACAGTGTGTAAATGCCTAGCCAGTTGTCGCTGATTAATTGATGAGTTATATATATATATATATATATCTATTAAAACTCTTCTGCCACACACTACTATAATATATTTCTTCCTTACTGAGAGGTGTCTCACTCCAGGAATTATTGATCTTTTCAGGTCCTTTAGGTGATCGAGCTTAGAAAGCTCCAATGCAGGGTTTAGAATTTTTGAGACTTGTGAGTGGTAGTAGAACTGAAATATGTATAATAATGTTTTAGAATTTCTGGTTATGTAATATATGTGGATTGATACACCTTTTGGGTTGTATATAGTACTCTGGTATTTTATTTGAGGTTGTTCTTTATTTTTTCATTACGTGAATGGTATCAGAGATAGTGATTGGTCTCATCACACCCCGGGCCCCACCTGGCGAGTTCAGGGCTTGACAAAGTGCTATTAGAGCTTTAGGTCATAGATTCTGTAGACTTTAGGAGGATTAATACTAGAGTATAGGTTCGAATTAAGATAAGGGTAAAAAAGGGTAGATTAAGGTATCGATAGGAATTTGAGTATTATTTCATAGCTTGGAGGTAGAAATTCCCTGACAGACTTCTATGATTTTCTGAATCAGTTGATGATTTTAGAAAAACCACGGTAAATTCATCGACGGTGATGTTTCCAAGCAGAGAGACTAAAACTTGGAATTATAACTTGAAGGGTAAGATGATTGTGGATAATTAGGTATTGGATGTTTAATGGAGAATTTGAATATTAATCTGGTTTCTTGTTTTATGACTTTATCAGTTATCTTAAGATGTGGAAATTTTAAACTTACCTCTGTCATATCTTCAGGTTTGATCCTAAAGGTAAAGGCGTGGATGATGGAGGGGGAAACAAGTTGGGGGCTTCCAGTGGAGATGAGATTGAAACCTCCCGAATGTTGCGAGGTATAGCTCGTCAGGTCAGGGAGGAGATGAGGTGGGACCCCGAGGGATCGAGCTACCCACCAATGAACCAAGGTTTTTCGATCGATCAATTCACTTGCCTAAAACCCTCTTCTTTTGTGGGAGGTGCTGACCCAATCATAGCTGAGAATTGGGTGCAGGAGATGGAGAAGATATTGACAGTGCTGGATTGCACTGAGAAACAGAAGGTCATCTTTGCCACTTTCAAACTGAAAGGAGAGGTCGAGTGGTGGTAGCTGGCAGTGAAGCTGTTGGAAGAGCAGCAGGCAATACCTACTGTTATGACGTGGAAGTGTTTCAAGGAGGTCTTCTATGACCGATATTTTCCTGCCACCACTAGGAATGCGAAGGAGGAGGAATTCTTCAACCTGACACAGGGGAATCTCACTGTGCAGCAGTACGCTACTAGGTTTGTGGAGCTTTCTCGCTTTGCTCCTTTCATTGTTCCAGATGAATATTAGAAGGCAAGATGATTTGAGAGGGGCTTAAAATAAAGAATCCAGCATGTGGCATGCTTACAAATACAGAACTTTTCAGAACTAGTGGATAAAGCCACCGTTACAGAGTTAAGCCTGTAGAGAGGTGCAGGGATGTTAGAGCAGAGGAAGAGATCTATGTTTCCCAGCTCTCATGCTAATGTCAGACAGGGTCCATGGAGGGGAGACAGAGAAACTGGGGATCAAAAATCAGTTAGGAGTGATCAAAGCCATTGGGGTAATTCAACACCCTCATACTGTGCAAGGTGTAATAGGAGGCATTGGAGAGAATGCCGAGGTAGGGGTCCTGTGTGCTACCGGTATGGAAAGTACGACCACATAGCTCAGGATTGTCACGAGCCGCTAGGTCAAAACCAAGGACCACCAAACAACGCACCTACTTTAGATCAAAATCGAGGAAATAACCCGATGCCATGAGGTGGACTAGCGCGTGTCTACACACTTGCCCCAGTTGGGACAGATACTGCTAGAGGCGTAAGTAATGTGTTCATGTTTGGAATTGATAATAATTTTATTTAATTGTAGGTGATGTAATTGTTTGCATCCTAGAATAAATTGAAATGTGTGAAATGTGTGATAGAATATATGTTGAATAACAAATTTCGAGGATGAAATTTTGTAAGGGGGGAAGAATGTAACAACCCTAACTTAGAAAAATAAAAAATAAATAAATAAAAGGAAAAAAAGGGAAAATAAAATAAAGGAAAAAGAAATTTAAAAAGGGCATCAAGTAGGGACTCGACGACGAACTTGTTCTCCTCGTCGACGAATGTCCTTCTGGGTTTCGTTGACGATTACACGTGTTTCGTCGACAAGGAATTACAGAGAGTTGGGAAAATTCAGGTTTTTAAACGCTTCGTTGACGAACAAGATGACCTCATTGACAAATATTCTTCTTAGCTTCGTTGACGAACCTTTTAAACTCGTCGACGAAGGCCAGGTTATAAAGTGACCCTAAATCATTTCTTCCACGGAATCTCTCTCCTCTTTCATTTTCTCTCTCTAGGGTTTGGCCTTACCACCTATTTTCCTTGAATTTGGTTCGGATTTAGCCCAATTCGACGATCGGAAACGACCATAAGGTTCCTGGGGAGCTTCTTTTCAAGTTAGCCGGAGGAGAAACTTGATTTAGGGTACTTGGGCACCACTCCAAAACTAGGATAAGTAGGATTTTTTTAATATTAAAGTAATTATTGGGAGTGTGTGGGCCTAGGAGATGTTAAATGATAAATATCCTAGGGTTGAACTAATTAAGTTGGGAATTTTTTTTTTTGGAATATAGGGTTTCGTTTTCTATTCTATTTGCGCAGAGTTTCGAGGAGCAAGTCTGGGGAAAAAAATTATACCGGGTTTTTATTTAAATTTAAATTGGTTATTTTCAAGTATAGGAACCGTATAATTATAGTATGATTTTTTGGATGGTTCAGGTAATTTAAAATAATGATTTGATTATAATTTATAATTTGGGAAAAACTGTGTGGCATGAGAATAATCCTTTATAATTAATTGATTAAGAATACAGTTTTCTTAAGAATACTCTTGGTTGAGAATACTGACTTCTTGTAAAATCTAATCAGTTGTGAATACTACCTGGTTGTGAGTATTGCTTGGCTGTGAACATTGCTTGATGGTGAATATGAGTTGATTGTGAATACTTTCTGTTGTGAGTGTAAATGTGTAGTGAATTACATAGTTGCCCTATGTGGGTCATGTATAGTGTGAGTATGTAGTTGCCCTACGTGGGCCACGTACAGTGGAGTACGTAGTTGCCCTATGTGGGCCATGTACAGTGAAACACATAACTACCCTATGTGGGCCACGTATTGTGAGATACGAAGCTGCCTAACATGGGCCACGTACAGTGAGGTACGCAGCTGTCCTACATGAGCCACATACTAGTAGGTATGCAATTGCCCTAGGTGGGCCACGTACTGAGTTAAATGGATTATGTTGTATTGTAACGCCTCGAACCCGAAAATGGGCCCTAGGGTGTGATTTAGTAACCTAACCATTTCCTATATCATACAACCATCCATGATACTACATAATATAAGGGTCCGACCCCATAGGGTTCACGTATACCCTATCCACAATCACATTCACAATATACGCAACGAAATAATTCAACCTATTACATCAAAATGTCATACCATCATAACATACCAGAGTCCATACAAAACCATAATCTAATTCCCAAAATACATAACATACCCCGGGTGTCTATATAACCCAAAATGACAACTTGACCAAAGATCAGTACTTACACAAGTACTTCTACAAAGCTAACCAACAACCACGCTCCTGAAACGCTAGGAAGCTAGTGTCGGCTACTCGAAAGACCTAAAAAATATTTGTATGATAGGGGTCAGACACCTCTCAGTAAGGGAGAAACAGGTTATATCAGTGTGTGGATACATGTGTTATTTCAACAGTAAAACATAAACATTTCACAATTCCAGTATTTTTATAATATAGTTCTAGTTTATCTCACAAAAAACCTCTGTCTAGTGTCATCACACTCTTCGGCCTAAGCTAGCCGCACAACACGGCGCCCCTGGTAACCTGGCATAGCATAAGCCCCCACAGCATTGAACCGGTGCAAAAATGGCACAAACTCACACCTTTGGATGACCAACCAGAATCATAGGTGGTATTTCACACCCTTGACCTCAAGCCGAATATTTGATCCTACGGTAGTTAACTGACTTAGCCGCCTACGATATTATTCCGGTATGCCTCATATCTCAGCCTTCGGTAGTTACCCATCACGCTTTGATTGTCCTAGGCCTTCGGTTTTATTCCGACTCAACATTTTCACAAAACCTGGAACATTTTGGAACTCCCGTTCCTATATCTCATTTCAATAACTCACAGCCTACGATAGTTAATTGGCACGCTTTTTCACAAAACACATCATTCAATATATCAACTCATTCCACACTTATTTGAGTAAAAAAATAATCTCATATCAGATACTCCAAAAATACAATTTAACATAATCAAAGGTACGGTCACCTCTATATTACAATTTAATTATATATATAATTTTCCAACAGAAAAGGAGATGATACCCGAAACCCTCAATTTTCCCAAAAACTGTAAACCCGAAAAACCTGTAATTTCAACTGATAGATTTTCCCAAATAAGTAACCAAAACATTCGTATAATCGTAAACCATAGTTTTATCGATTCTAATTTCACAAAATAACTAATATAAACAGAAACCCCTTACTTCGATTTTGGAACAAAACCCGAAAATCCTTGAAACAAAGATCTGATCCGCTATAAATGTAAAGATTCTCCTCCTAATCCACATGATAACATTAGATCGTTGATTCGGGTAATAGATGGCCCAAAACCTTAGAGAGAGAGAGAGAGAGAGAGAGAGAGAGAGAGAGAGAGAGAGAGAGAGAATTTTGATGTTTTTATTTAACGATTAAGCAATTGAAATTTCAACTTATAGACCTTTGACCTGGCCAGCCTCGTCGATAAAGTAAAGCACTCATCAACAAGCAGAAGAAGGGTGTTCATCAACGACGGCGTGGCCTCGTCGATGAGCTTGATATTTTAGAATTCCCAAAATCTCTCGGTATTCACTCGTCGACGAACCTCTAAATTTCATCGCTGATCTGTAAAAAGGACTTCGTCGACAAGAGAAGGAGCCTCATCGACGAGCCCTACCTCTTTCATCTTTTTAAATTCCTTCCCTTTTTCTCATTTATTTAATCCAAAATTCTTGGGTCGGGTTCTTACAACCTCCCCTCCTTACAAAAATTTCATCCTCAAATTTTGCAATCTCTCACTTATTAACTCACTACTACCTAAACACATACCCGACTCCAGGAAGAGCCGACGGCCACCCACATAGTAGCCTCATCCCAAATATATTACATACCCTCACTTATGGCGGAGGAATACTGTGGTTACATACACAGTGTCTTGGGAGCTCACAATATCATAAAACTCTTTTAGAGACTAACCACACATCACTCTAAATAAGATGACCAAAATCATTCTTGTAAACATCACCCCTCAGAACAAATGTGGATATTTCCAGCATATTTCCGTCTCCAATTCCCAGGAAGCTTCCTCAATCGCGTGATTCCTCCATAGTACTTTCACTAACGGTATCTCCTTGGTACGCAACTTCTAAACTTTCTGGTCCAGAATCTGAACTGGTACCTCCTCATACGCCAAAGCATCCCCAATCTCTAAAGATTTGTAACTAATCACATATAGCGGATCCGGCATATACCTTATCAACATGGATATGTGGAATACATCGTGGATCCAAGAAAGCGCTGGGGGTAGTGCAATTCTATAGGCTACCGGACCCACTCGTTCAATTACCTCGAATGGTCTAATATACCTCGATCTCAGCTTGTCATTCTTCCTGAATCTCATCACTCCTTTCATTAGAGCAATTCTCAGGAATATCTTACCCCCCAACTCAAATTCCAACTCATGACGGTGAACATCCACATAACTCTTCTACCGACTTTGAGCTGATTTAATTCTATCCCTGATCAAGCTAACCTTCTCAGAAGCCTGTTGTACGAGTTCGGGACCCAATATTTGTCATTCAGTGACCTTATCCCAGTATAGAGGAGACCAACACCTCTGACCATAAAATGCCTCGAACGGTGCCATCCCAATACTAGCTTGGAAGCTATTGTTATAGGCAAACTCCACTAATGGTAGAAACTGAATCCAACTACCGTCGAAATCTAACACGCGAGTCTGTAACATATCCTCCAAGATTTGTACCGTCCTCTCTGATTGTCCATCATTCTGGGGGTGAAATGTTATACTGAAAGTAAGCTTCGCTCAAAGTGCCTCCTATAAGCTCTTCCAAAATCGAAAAGTGAATCTCGAGTCTCAGTCTGAAACAATGGACACCGGTATCCCGTGCATTTTGACTATTTTCTACACGTTTAGGTCTGCTAGCCTACTCAAGGAGTAGCTAACCTTCATTGGTACAAAGTGAGCAGATTTAGTCAACCTATCCATGATCACGCAGATTACATTTTGCTCGTGAACTGTTGGTGGTAACCCGCTGACAAAGTCCATGGAGATATGCTCCCATTTCCACTTTAGGATACTCAATGGCTACAACGGCCTTGCTGGCCTCTAGTGCTTAGCCTTCACCTGTTGACACGTCATACATTGCTCCACAAATCGAGCAATCTCCCTTTTCATGCCACTCCACCAAAAAGATTTGTGTAGATCTCGATACATCTTCGTGTTACCCAGATGTACCGTACACAAAGAACGATGCGCCTCCTCCAGAATCATCCTCCTTATCCCCTTTTCATTTGGAACACACAGCCTGATTCCAAACCTCAATACAGCTCCCTCTGAGATGTTAAAATTTGCAGCCAGCCCCTGCTGCACCTTCTCTACAACCTTGACTAACTCTTCATCATTGGCTTGCACGGCTTTAATCCTCTCTAATAATGTCGGCTGGATCACCAAGCTAGTAATGAAAGCCTGATGATTTCCATCCACCCATTCCATGCCAAGACTCTCTAGATTCGTTTGATATGATGCTGACCTACTATTGCAAATACTGACGCATGCTCTAACTTCCTACTCAACGCATTAGCTACCACATTAGTTTTCCCCTGATGATAGATAATGGTGCAATCATAGTCCTTGATCAGTACCAGCCACCTCCTCTACCTCATGTTCAACTCCTTTTGTGTGAAAAAGTATTTGAGGCTCTTATGGCCCGTTAAGATCGCACTGTTCACCATACAAGTAGTGTCTCCAGATCTTCAGCACATACACCACTACAGCCAACTCCAGATCATGTGTGGGGTAATTCTTCTCGTACTCCTTGAGTTGCTGAGAAGCATAAGTAATTACTTTCCTTTGTTGCATCAACACACATCCCAAACCCTTCAGAGATGCATCGCTGTAAATCATAAAACCACGATTCCCAGATAGGATGGTCAAAATCAGAGCAATGATCTGTCGGTGTTTCAAATCTTGAAAACTCTACTCGCACTCATCGATCCAATCAAAACTCACATCCTTCCTCGTTAATCGTGTCAAAGGGCCAGACAATCTAAAGAATCCCTCCACGAACTGCTGGTAGTACCTAGCCAGTCCTAGGAAACTCTGAACTTCCTGCACGCTCTTCGGTTTCACCCAGTCAATCACTGCTTCAATCTTACCTGGATCAATTGAGATACCACCTCTTGACACAATATGGCCTAGGAATGCGACCTGTTTCAACTAAAACTCATATTTCTTTAACTTAGCATATAACTTCCTTTCACACAGTATCTGAAGCACCAACCTCAAATGGTTTTCATGCTCTTCCGAACTCTTAGAATATGCCAGAATATTGTCAATGAATACCACTACGAACTGGTCCAGGTATTCATGGAAAACCCAGTTCATTAGGTCCATAAATGTTGTTGGAGCATTAGTTAACCCAAAAGGCATGACCAAAAACTCATAATGACCATATTTGGTTCGGAAAGCAGTCTTTGCAACATCCTCAGTCCTAACTTTCACCTAATGATACCCTGACCATAGATCAATCTTCAAAAAGACCCATGTTCCCTGCAGCTGGTCAAATAGATCATCTATACGAGCCAATGGGTATCGATTCTTCACTATTAACTTGTTGATCTCGCGGTAATCAATACACATTCTCATTGACCCATCCTTATTCTTCACAAACAATAATGGAGCTCCCCAGAGTGAAATACTAGGTATGATAAAGCCCTTATCCAGTAGTTCCTGTAACTACTCCTTCTACTCTTCAAGTTCAACTGGAGCCGTCCAGTATGGAGCTTTAGAAATTGGTGCCTTGTCTAGCAGTAATTCAATAGCGAACTCCACCTCATGATCAGGAGATAAGTCGGGTAAGTCTTTCGGGAATACATCCGAAAATTCATTAACCACTCAGATATCTTCGAGCTTCATATAATCCTGAGGTGGTTCCTTCACACAAGCTAGGTACCCCTGACACCCATCCAAGAGTAACCTTCTTGCCTGCATTACCAATAGAATCTGCGGCGTTGAACGCACACACGATCCTACGAACTTATACTCTTCTTCCCAAGGAGGTTTGAACACCACTACTTTCCTATGGCAGTCAATCAAGGCAAAACTGGAAGATAACCAATCCATCCCCAATATAACATCAAAGCCGAACATATCATACACTACCAGATTCATCGGTAGCGACCTTCCCTGAATTACCACTAGGCAGTTCCCTAGCATCTTCCTATAGATCACCACACTCCCAGATGGTGTAGCCACAGACAATCCCTCATCCATCACTTGGTTTTTGACCCTACACTATTTCACAAAGTTTGCAGATATAAAGGAGTGGGTTGCTCCTGAATTGAATAAGACAGCAGCTTTATTTGAAAACAGTAACATGGTACCTGTCACCACGTTGCCAACATGTTTTGCATCAGCTGGAGTAAGTGAGTGTCACCTGAGCTGTGTTTCCCTAAAATTTTCCCCAAGGCACCTAATTATTTCCATGATTCTGACTCGATGCAAGCTTACCAGTCATCTGCGTATGACAATCTCGGGCTTTATGGCCCGATTTGCCACAGTTGTAACAGTTACCCACAATGGTTGGCATTCACCATCATGCCATTTGTGGCACTTGGTACAACACTCATGAGATCGGTTCTCCTGTGGACCCCACAGTTCCGTACCCTAGCAAATACCCGAACCATAGTTCCTCTTCTTCCACCACCCCTGACCCTGACGAGAACTAGTAAGAGAACTAGAAGGCACCAGCCTTTTCTTCTGATCCTGTACCACCTTATCCTCCAAGAGATCAGCCTGAACCACGGCGGCTTTATCCACAAGAACAGGAAACTCCTAAATCTGCAGCATTCCCACTAGTCTACGAATATCCTTCCTCAGGCCCTTCTTGAACTTTTGAGCCTTTTCGTACTCGTTCGAGATCATACACGGCATACAATGAGACAAATCGATGTATCTAATTGCGTAACTCTGCACTATCAGTGTCCCCAGAGTCAGACTCGAGAATTCATCTGCCTTTGCATCACGGATGAAAGCCGAGAAGTATCTCTCAAAGAACACCTCCTTTAAATGGCCCCACTTCATTCCTGATGACTTAGTTCTCTGCTCCTCAAGTAGACTCATAGCCATCCACCACCTCTCAGCTTCCCCTACCAGCTGAAATGTAGCATAAAAAACTTTCTGCTCGTTAGTGCAGTGTAGAACTTTCAATATCTTTTCTGTCTTCTACACCTAATTCTCCACCACAATCGGGTCAGATCCTCCAGAAAACGTCGAAGGATGCATGCGAGTGAACTTCTTAATGGTGCAACCTGTAGTCATAGGTGGACGCTCCCGTCCTTTAACACTTCACTTGATCTCTCCCATAATCTGCCTGGTCAAACCTCGAGGCACGGAAGGAGACCCTTCACTTGCAGTCCCCTTCGAGCTACTACCCCAGTTGCTATCCTTGGGCTCCATTATGAAAATAGTATTGGAATAGATTATCATTCCTATATCATAACACAATTAACACAATCATTGCAGAATAATCATGTTAACTTCTATACTTTCAGGTCCAGGTTTGCCCTATCGCACAAACATGAAACCATCAATGGTTTGTCGTGGTTTTACTAAAATCGTCATTCTAGGAAAAACACAGAACACCGTCAATAAGTCCATGTCTAACTACAAGACAACCATCGACCTACTCTACCCATTCCCTACATCCTATACTCTAGTATGTTCACAAAATCACGCCTAACCAAGTCTACAAAACCTAATAACCTCGTTAGCTCTGATACCAAGCAGTCACGCCCCGAACCCAAAAATGGGTCTTAGGGTGTGTAGTAACCTAACCTGTCCCTGTATCATACAATCATCCATGATACTACACAATATAAGGGTATGACTCCGTAGGGTTCACGTATACCCTATCCACAATCACATTCACAATATATGCAGTGGAATAATTCAACCTATTACATCATAATTCCATACCATCATACCATACTAGAGTCTATACAAAATCATAATCTAATTCCCAAAATACATAACATACCCTGGGTGTCTATATAACCCAAAATAATAACCTGACCAATGATCAGTACTTACACAAGTACTTCTACAAAGCTAACCAACAACCACGCTCCTGAAACGCTAGGAAGCTAGTGTTGGCTACTCAAAGGACCTGAAAAACATTTGTATGATAGGGGTGAGACACCTCTCAATAAAGGAGAACACATGTTATATCAGTGTGTAAATACATGAGTGTTATTTCAACAGTAAAACATAAACATTTCACAATTCCAGTATTTTCACAATATAGTTCCAGTATATCTCACAAAACACCTCGGTTTAGTGTCATCACACTTTTCAACCTAAGTCGGCCACACGACATGGCACCCCCGGTAACCTGGCATAGCATAAGCCCCCACAACGTTGAACCGGTGCAAAAATGGTGCAAACTCACACCCTTCAGTGACCAACAAGAATCATAGATGGTATTTCACACCCTTGGCCTCAAGCTGGATATTTGAGCCTATGTTAGTTAACCGACTCGGCCGTCTACGATAATTTTAAGAACTCGACCCATGAGATATGTGATAATAAATAAGAAAAGGGCAAAACAGTAATTTGAGCAGACTTCGTCAACGAAGCCAGCGTTTTCGTCAATGAAAGCCCTTTTATTATTCAGCAATGAAATGCAGAGGTTCATCGACGAGGAGAAGCTGAGAGATTTTAGGAAATCTTGAAATCTCAAGCTCGTTGATGAGGCTATCGCAACGTCGACGAACTTCCTTTGTTGACTCGTCGATGAAGAAGCCACCTCGTCGATGAGGTTGGCTGAGTCAAAGGCTCTATAAATATCTTTTTCTTTGTTTCTTGGCTAAGATATCAAAATGCTCTCTCTCTCTCTCTCTCTCTAGAACTTGAAGCTACTCTCTCTTTCTCTCTAGATTTCTTCACCGTTCGTCAATAGAATCGACAATCCGACGTTACTACAAAGATCAGGGAAGGATTCTCTTCGTGATTAGTGGAACAGATCTTCGTTTTCAGGATTTTTGGGTTTTGACCCAAAATCGAGGTAAGGCTTGGTTTTCATTTTTATTTCGGTAGATCTGTGGAGAAGGGAATTGTAAGTAGGTTTTGGGAACTCAGTTTTTTTTTAGGAGCTGTAGAGTTCGTGTTTTATTTTTTGGGTTAAGGTAAGGGATTTCTATTTATATCAGTTATTTTTTAAATCAGAATCGGTGAAGCTGTTGTTTACGATTATACGTATGATTTGGCTACTTATTTGGGAAAATTTTATGGGTAGAATTACGGGGTTTTCGAGTTATAGTTTTTGGGAAAAAGGGGGTTTGGGTTGCATCTCTGGTTTCGTACGAAAACCATATGTATATTGTTGAGTATATTGTATGGAGATGGTCATACCTTGACTTGTTTTTAAACTGTATTCTTGAAATTGTAATTATGTATTTACCAAATAAGTGTGGAATGAACTATTTTATTGGAAATGTTCCAGGTTTGTGAAAGGCCAAGGCTATGATTTGTTAAAATGAGTTATAGGGACGTGAGTTCCCAAAATGTTTCAAGTTTTTCGAAAATGCTGACTCGAAATAAGGCCAAATGTCGATGATAGTCGAAGTGCGCTAGCTTATCTCCGAAGGCTTAGATGTGTAAATAGGTCGGTATAATACCGTAGGCGGAAGGTGTGAAATATCACTTTCTATACCACCGAAGGGTGTGGGTTCACCAGATACTGTACTGACACCCTATGGGAGCCTGGGGTTGCTCCATATGTCGGGGACGCCATGTAATGCGGACCGGCCCAGGCCGAAGAGTGTGACAACATTGGATATGGATTATGTGTTTATGAGATATACTGGAACTATATTGTGATTATACTGTAACTACATTGAGAAAATACTGGAATTGTGTTATGTTTTATGTCAAAATAACACCATATGTCACACACTGATATAACCTGATTTGTCCTTATTGAGAGGTGTCTTACCCCAATTATACAAATGTCTTTCAGGTTCCTTGAGTAGTAGGAACTAGCATCCTAGCATTGGGAGTGTGGTTGTCGGTCAAGCTACATTCAATACTAGCATAAGTACTGGTTTATGGTAGGGTTGTCGTGTTGGGTTTTGTAGACACTCGGGGCTTTGTTTTGTATTATAAGAATTGGATGTTGGATTGGTATAGACTCTACTATGGTATGGCATGTTATTATAGTTTGACTATTTTCCGCTATGTAAACTATATTGGTAAATGTGATTAGGGTGTACGGGAACCCTACGGGGCGGACCCTTACATTGTATAGTATCATGTGTGTTTTGTATGATACAAGAACAGGTTAGGTTACTAAAATCACACCTGAGACTCATTGCCGAGTTCGGGGCATGATAGCTTGGTATCAAAGCTAACTAGGTTGCTACGTTTTGTAAACTTGGTTAGGTATTAATATGTGTACATACCAGAGTATAGGATGTCGTGAATGGGTATGTTAGGTCGAGGGTTGTCTTGTATCCAGACAGGGATTAGTTGATGGTATTCTGTGTTTTTCCTAGAATGACGATTTTAGTAAAACCATGGCAAACCATTGATGGCTTCGTGTCGGTGTGATAAGGCAGACCTGGACCCATGAGAGTAATAGTTGACATGATTAGTTCTAATGATTGTGTTAACTGTGTACAATATAGGAATTCTAACTGATTCCTATTCTATTTCAGAATGAAGCCCAAGGATAATAACTTGGAAAGCAGTTTCGAGGGGACTGTGAGTGATGAGTCTCCTTCTGTGCCTCGAGGGTTGACGAGGTAGATTATGTAGGAGATTGAGCGAAGTGTTAAAAGATGTGAACAATCTCCTACTGCTTCGGGGTGTACCATTGAGAGGTTCACTCGTATGCACCCTCTGATGATTTTAGGAGAACCCGATTCGATGATAGTGGAGGACTGGGTCGAGAAGACCGAAAGGATTCTGGAGGTCCTACACTCCACAGATAAGCAGAGAGTCCTCTACGCTACCTTCTAGCTGTCTCAGGAGGCTGGGCGATGGTGGACCGCGGTGAGACTGCTGGAGAAGCAGAGAGCCAGTCCAATAGAGATGACATGGAGCTGCTTTAAGGAAGTGTTCTTTGAGAGATACTTTCCGGCCTCCACACGCGATGCTAAGGTGGATGAGCTCTCTACTCTGGCATAGGGAGATATGACAGTACAGAGGTATGCTGCTTGGTATATAGAGCTATCCCATTTCGTGTCGTTCTTGATCTCAAATGAGTACGAGAAGACTCGGAGGTTCGAGAAGGGCCTGAGGAAAGACATCCGCAAATTAGTGGGTATGCTACAGATCCTTGAGTTTTCGGTTTTAGTTAATAAGGCCACTGTGATGAAGATCGACATCCGAGAGGATGAGGTGGATCATGAACCAAAGAAGAGGCCAGTTTCATCTGGTTCTCATTAGGGATCGGGGAAGAAAAGGAACCATGGATTGGGCTATCGCTAGAATACCAAGCGTCAGGGTTCTTAGGTGGATCAGTCACGCGATCGTTGTATTAGGTGCCACAAATGGCATGATGGTGAGTGCCAGTCATTTGGCGGTAACTGTTACAGTTGTGGCAAATCAAGCCACATGGCTCGTGACTACTGCACACTGAAGAGAGGCACGCCTGCATCCAATATAAATCGTGTTGATTTAGGTGTAATCCCAAGAGAGGGGTGAATTGGGTATTTTAAAAAGTTCGTTGAAACTTATTTACCACTTAGTTCCTGTGTCTAAATTTAACTAATTACTTATCAAGTTCATGTGAGATTATCGAACAAACATACATGCAATGTAAGTTATGAAGTGTGTTGCGAAAATTAAAAAGATAAGGGAAGAGAGAAGGCAAATGCGATTTTACAAGGTTTAGCCAACCCGACCTACGTCCTCGCCTTGAGCAACCCACTCAAGGATTCCACTATAATCCTGGCTCCTTAAATTGGGACAGAGCTTCCCTTACAATCCGCTGCTTACAAAAGGTACAACTTCCTTCTAATCTGCTGCTTACAAGAGATACAACTCTCTCCTCAAACCCGGTTCACAACCCGAACCTTAATTACAATATAATCTACAAAACACTCAAAGTTGCTTCCAACAAAGCTAGTGAGTACAATTGAAATTCCTAATACATAATCATATAATGAAACTTGAAGCTCGGTATGAATGTAATGATATAATCGTTATATGCAAAAGTATGATTCACTAACTTCTCCTTTTATCAAATTTCCCAAAAATATTTATATAAATCAATGCTTTGGAGAACTTAGGTTAAATCTTTGAATACATAAAAAGCTTTGAAGATTGCAAAGATTTGAAACACACTTTGTCACAACGATATTCCTCTCAAGTTTTCAACCACAATATGATCTTTGTAATATGCAACTTAAAGTGTATATATATATTACCAAAGATCAAAACTTAATATAAGATTTTTAGAAAATATCCTTCAATAATATATATAATTATGAACTTCTAAGGATATCTAATCAAATGGTTTTGAAGTATCCAAAATATCAAGTCTTTAACTAAGAACACACTTAAATGATAACTATTTAATCAATGGCAAAAGAAAAACTTTCTCAAGTAATGAACTTGTCAAACACAATCTCTATATGGATATGAACACTCAAGATCAATCTCTCTAATGATATTCAATAACAGATGATGATATGAGAAACTCTTGAAAACACTAAATGGATTAACCAAACCTCAATACCAAGTTGAAATCAAGATGTGTAAATGAATCCCCTTTGATTTTCTGAGTTGATTTGCCCAAGCTTGATGAGTATGAGTTAGAGTGCAGGCAATCGTATAGCTATATGCTCAAGTTTCTCAATTCTCTTTCAAAAGCAATGTTTTCTTCTTTTCTCTTTGATCTTAGCTTCAGCACTAGGGTTTAGATGTTAAATATATAGGTGTCTTACCCTTAAAATCAATCTTGACAGATGGATCAAAAAATATCTCGCGAGTTCTCTTATTAAAAATTATATTTTTAAGTTTTCCCGCAAGTTTAGATGACTGAAGTTCCTTAAAGCTTCGAAAAAATAACGTGGACACAAGGTCAGACGACTAAAGTTTGGGGTTCAAACAACTGAAGTCTGAGTTCAGTCTTCTGAGGTGCCTCTTCCAAGTTTTGAGTTTCACCATAAATTCTTTAGGCGACTGAACTTAATCTTTGGTCTTCTGAAGAAATTCTTCAGATTACTGAGGTTAACTTCGGTCTTTTGAAGTGGCAACTTCAGGCGACTGACCGCTAAGTTCGGTCGTCTGAAGTTCCTATTTCCTGAATTTTTTCTTTATACTTTGAAAAACTGCTTTCCTCTCTTTCTTGGCTCTTTTATAAAAATATTTTCTTGGGTTTTAAAAATATTTCTAAATCCATGAATGTCCCCTAATGATGTTCATGAAATGCATGAGTCCTAAGGTCATTCTAGTTTATGATTTGAGCCTCAAATTAAATCATATGAAAATATAAATACATGAGTTCTAAGTACCCATTCCCATGATGCTCTTGAACTTGTTGCTTGCATCTTCATTCTTATATTCTTTGAGTTCCATGGATCTTTTCCAAATATGTATGCTTTATTCTTTATGGCTTCTATGACTTGTTATCCTTTCGTGTATGCTATATATAGTTCTTGTTCACAATCTCAATGCACAGATCAAATACCAAGTGATTTGTCATTATCAAAACAGGATTGGACCCATAGAGTCAACAAACTGGGTTAGCAATCAGATACCTTGGGGAACCATCCAGGCGAACATAGCTCTGGCGAGGGTATATTCTCTTACTCCAGCGGATGACCATGCGGGGAATGTAGTGACAAGTACCTTGTTATTACTTTCAAATAGAGCTGTTGTTTTATTTGATTCGGGTGCAACCCATTCTTATATATCTGTGAGCTTCGTAAAGTTGTGTGGGGTTAAGACTCAAGCTATGAATAAGGGGTAATCTGTAACTACACCATTTGGGAGTATAACGTCTTGTAGGAGGATGCTAGGAGACTGCCCAGTGGAAATTCAGGGAAGGCTGCTACTGGCGAATCTTGTGGTGTATGATGTGTCTGGTTTTGACGTCATACTAGGGATGGATTGGTTGTCCTCCAGTTATGTTGTGATCGGCTATCATGGAAAGGTAGTAGTGTTCATACCTCCTAGGGAGCAAGAGTATAAGTTTGTAGGATCGTGTGTGCGTTCGATGCCACAGATTCTATCGGCATTACAGGCGAAGAGGTTACTCTTGAATGGATGTTAGGGGTACCTAGCTTGCGTGAAGGAACCATCGCGGGATGAGTTAAAGCTTAAGGATATTCGAGTGGTTAATAAGTTTTCGAATATTTTTCTTGAAGACTTACCCGGTTTACCTCCAGATCGTGAGGTGGAGTTTGCGATAGAGTTGCTGCCTGGCAAGGCACCGATCTCTAAAGCTTCGTACTGGATGGCTCCAGCAGAACTTCAAGAGTTGAAGGAGCAGTTGCAAGAATTATTGGATAAGGGCTTCATCTGACCTAGTGTTTCATCTTGGGGAGCTCCATTTTTGTTCGTAAAGAAGAAGGACGAGTCGATGCGCTTGTGCATTAATTACCATGAGATCAACAAGGTGACGATCTCTTTGATCAGCTTCAGGGGATGCAGGTCTTTTCAAAGATCAACCCACGGTCAAGGTATCATTAGGTGAAGATTAGATCTGAAGATGTTGCGAAGACCGCTTTCTGAATTAGATGCAGCCACTACGAGTTCTTAGTCATGCTTTTTGGGTTGACTAATGCTTCGGCGGTGTTCATGGATTTGATGAACAGGGTTTTCCATGAGTACCTAGACCAGTTTGTGGTGGTGTTTATCGACGACATTCTAGTATATTTTAGGAGTATGGAATAGCATGCAAACCATCTGAGGTTGGTACTACAGATTCTGCGAGAGAGGAAGTTGTATGTCAAGCTAAAGAAATGTGAATTCTGGTTGAATCAAGTTAGGTTTTTAGGCCATGTGGTGTCTAAGGGTGGTATCTCAATTGATCCTAGCAAGATTGAAGCTGTGGTCAACTGGGTGAGACCAAAAAGTGTGGAGGAGGTTCAGAGTTTTCTGGGACTGGTGGGTTATTATCGTTGGTTCGTAGAGGGATTCTCTAAGTTGTCTGGACCTCTAACATGATTGACCAAGAAGGGTGTGAAGTTTGATTGGACCGAAGATTGAGAGCGGTGTTTCCAGGAGTTGAAACAGCGATTGGTTACTGCTTCGGTCTTGACCATTCCTTCTGGGGATGGCAATTTTGTGATTTATAGAGACACATCTCTAAAGGGTTTGGGATGTGTGCTTATGCTACAAGGCAAGGTAATAGCTTATGCTTCTCGGCAACTCAAGGAGTACGAGAAGAATTACCCTACGCATGATCTGGAATTGGCTGCTGTAGTTTATGCACTGAAGATCTGGAGACACTATTTGTATGGTGTTTAGTGTGAGATTTTCACTGACCACAAAAGCTTCAGGTACTTTTTCAAGTAGAAGGATTTAAACATGAGGCAAAGAAGGTGGCTCGAGCTTATCAAAGACTACGATTGCACCATCAGTTATCACCCGGGGAAAGCTAACGTGGTAGCCGATGCATTGAGTCGAAAGTCAGAGCATATGGAAGTATCTACAGTTGTAGCTTAGCATCATATCATATGGGATCTAGAAAGCCTTTGCATAGAGTTGGTGACTGGTGATCATCAGGCTTTCATTGCTAGCTCGGTGATCTAGCCGACTTTATTTGAGCGTATTAAAGCCACGCAGGCTAGTGATGCGAAGTTAGTTGAGACTGTGGAGATAGTGCAGCAGGGGTTGACTGTAGATTTTAACATATCTGAGGGAGGTGTGTTGAGTTTTAGAACTAGGTTGTGTGTTCCGATCGACGATGAGATTAGAAGGATGATTCTAGAAGAAGCGCATCGTTCTTTGTATACGGTACATCCAGGTAGCACGAAGATGTATCGAGATTTGCGTGAGTCCTTCTAGTGGAGTGGTATGAAAAAGGAGATTGCTCGGTTCGTGGAGCAGTGTCTGACGTGTCAGCAGGTGCAAGTTGAACATTAAAGGCCAGCAGGGCTGCTACAACCCTTAGTTATTTCAAAGTGGAAATAGGAGCACATTTCCATGGACTTTGTTACTGGATTGCCACCAGCGCTTCACGGGCAGAATGCCATTTGGGTAATCACGGACAGGTTAACAAAATCTGCTCACTTTGTATGGATGAAGGTTAGCTACTCTTTGAGTAGGCTAGCAGACCTTTACATGCATGAGATAGTTAGAATGCATGGGGTACTAGTGCCCATTGTGCCAGATCGAGATCTGTGGTTTACCTATCGATTCTGGAAGAGCTTGCAGGAAGCACTGGGGATGAAACTTACTTTCAGTGCAGTGTTCCACCCCCAGACTGATGGACAGTTGAAGAGAACAATACACATCTTGGAGGATATGTTATGGGCTTGCATGTTAGATTTCGGTGGTGGTTGGATGCAGTTTCTGCCACTAATAGAGTTTGCCTATAACAATAGCTTCCAGACTAGTATTGGGATGGCACCGTTCAAGGCCCTATATGGTCGAAGGTGTCGGTCTCCTCTATATTGGGATGAGGATAGTGAACGTCAGGTTTTAGGACCTGAACTCGTACAGCAGGCATCAAAGAAGGTGGATTTGATCCGGGATAGGATTAAATCGGCTTAAAGTCGGCAGAAGAGTTACGTGGATGTTTGCCGTCGTGAGTTGTAATTCGAGGTGGAGGGTAAGATATTCCTGAGAATCACTCCGATAAAAGGGGTGATAAGATTCGAGAAGAAAGGCAAGCTGAGCTCAAGGTATATCGGACCATTCGAGGTTCTTGAGCGAGTGGGTCCGGTAGCTTACAGGATTGCACTACCCCCAGCGCTCTCGAGGATCCATAATGTGTTCCACGTATCCATGTTGAGGAGGTACGTGTCGGATCTGTCGATGTTGTTGGTTACAAGAACTTGGAAATTAGGGATGCTTTAGCATATGAGGAGGTACCCGTTCAGGTTCTAGACCGTAAAGTTCAGAATCTACGTATCAAGGATATACCATTAGTGAAGATATTGTGGCAAAACCACGAGGTTGAGGAAGCTTCTTGGGAATTGGAAGCGGAGATACGCCGAAAGTATCCACAGTTGTTCTGAGTTGTAGTTTTGATTGTAGAATCAGTTGAGTATGTGTGTATTACTCTACTATTGTATTGTGATAGGTGGTTAGTCTCTAGGAGTGTGTGTTATTGTGAACTCCCGAGACGGTTTATGTATGTAACCACGGTATTCCTCAGCCATAAGTGAGGGTATGTATGTATTGTGGCCACTGACTCTTCCTAGAGTCATGTGTGTGTATTCAGTTGTGTAGATGAGTTCGTAAATGAGAGATTACAAATTTCGAGGACGAAATTTTTGTAAATAGGGGAGGTTGTAAGAACTCGACCCATGAGATATAAGATAATAAATAAGAAAAGGGCAAAACAGTAATTTGAGCAGGCTTCGTTAACGAAGCCAACGTTTTCGTTGACGAAGGCCCTTCTATTGTTTGGTGATGAAATGCAGAGGCTCATCGATGAGGAGAAGTTGAGAGATTTTGGGCAATCTTGAAATCTCACGCTCGTTGACGAGGCCACCGCGATGTTGACGAACTTCCTTCGTTGACTCGTCGACGAAGAAACTGCCTCGTCGACAAGGTTGGCCGAGTCAAAATCTCTATAAATATCTTTTTCTTTGCTTCTTGTCTAAGATATCAAAATGCTCTCTCTCTCTAGAACTCGAAGCTACTCTCTCTGTAAAGACCCAAAATTTTAAAAAGGATGAAAATAATTAGAATATATATATATAATAACAGATAAATAAATAAAAGGAATGGTGTGGGAAAAAGAAGAAAAAAATTAAAAATAAAGAAATTAAATTAAATTAAGATGAATTAAATAATTAAATAATTAAATAATTAGTCATTAAATTAAATATTTTTACATTGGATTTAAAAAAAAACCTAAATGAAATAAGAGAATATATATATATATATATATATATATATATATTTATATATAAAGTAATTTGAAAAGATAAGAAAGAAGAAAGAAGAAAGAAGAAGAAAAAAAAAGAAAGAAGAAGCCCAACGCAGCACACCTCCCCCCCCCCCCCCAAACTGAATATATTTTCCTACGTGCTCCACATCCGTCTCCATTTCTTTTTCTCTCAATTACTCGACGAGTTTGCAACGGATCGGGAAACGGAAGGTGCCGTTAGAATCCTGGTTCCGCTGCCGACATTTCTATTGGAGCAGATTTTTCATGGGAACAACTTAGACACTGCTCCTGGGGAAAGGTAATTTTTTCCCCATTTTCTCAATTTCGCTATTAATATGCGGTTAAATCGACGAATGGACACCACCACGGGATCCTAGTCATCGTCGTCGTCATTTTGACGTAGGTAATTTTTCAATTGGGATTTTCTAGACCCTACTCCAAAGTGAGAGTGGAATTTGAGAATTTGGCTAAATTTAAGGGTATTATTATTTATTTAGGAATTATGGCCCTAGGAAATATTTAAATAATATTTTATTTATGAATAATTTATTGGAACTAGGAATTTAATTTCAGGGTCCAGGTGAGCGCCGCAGGTATTTTTCAGAGTCCTTGTTGGCGTAGTTTCAGAAACCAGGTAAGGGGAAAAATATATATTAAATCAAAATTTTTATGAATTTAATGGAAAAATGAACTGTGTTATATGTACATGTATATGTTTCAATATGGGTAAAATGTCAACTGTTTAAATTATATTTTTTTTGAGTTTAGGGTTGTTTATTAGATATGTATGTGTGAAAATGAACTGATGAAAGTGGAAAAATATTTTCAGAATATTTATGTAAGACATGAAAGGTATTTTTAGTATATTAACATTAAATGTTGGTTGGCTTATTTTACAGGCAGTGTATGAATTTTATTGCTAAATTGTGTTACATAAGTAAATAGAATGTTGTGTGCAAATATATGTTAAATGTATGAGATGCAGGCTAAGTAAGTAAAGTAATGAAAATAAAATATGATATGGACAATGTTGTCTGTGTATGTTAAATGCAACCATATAAAGGTACAACAGCTAAAAGCCGGGTTAGTAGATCTATCTCATTTCTATGTGGACTAACTGATGACAGCTAAAAGGAACTATGTTAGATTCTAGCGCATTTCTATGTGGACTAACAAATGACGCCTAAAGAGCGGTTGTAGTACAAATGAACGAAATGAAAATGTTATAAAATGAAATGACAAGGAATGACAATGCAATGAAATGAAATGTAAAATGTGAATGATACAAATGGGAAAGAGTCACTTAAAGTGAAATGTAATGCAATGTTAAGCCATGAATATGAACAAATGTGTATGATTGAATAATGATAGAAAGAATGATGTATTATGATATTAGAAGTATGCATGTACATAGAACATGTTACGATTGGGCGAAGTGTACCTTTCGCCTGAGGGCTTGCTGAATAAGGCGAGTGCACTAGTAGCTACAGATGTGGCAGTAGTCGCATAACGTACTAAGGCAGAGGGAACCTACTTGTATGGGCGGGTAGATTTCTCTATCTATAGGACCTTCGCCGGTAAACTTTTGTATGAACTGTGTGAGTACGAGATCAATTTATCACTTGAGGGCATACTGAGTAAGGTGAGTGCCTTGGTATGCTTTAGTTGTGACCTTTGGGTTGTCAATTGTATTAGAGTAGAGGGGTGCTACTTGTATGGGCGGGTAATCACCCCTATCCTCGGGTAATCTCATGGGTTAAACATTTGCATGTGTTTGATTAGGATCAGGGAATGATTTCATAAATTATGTTAAGGATTTTCAAATGTTAAATATTATGTTATGTATAAACTCATGTTGGCCACACACTGTTTTAAAATATGATTTCTTCCCTTACTAAGATGTGTCTCACCCGAATATGAATTTATTTTTTTTTCAGGATTTTCTTGAGATCGAGCTTTGAGAGCTCGAGGTTTTTATAGCATTGTTGGGAGATATAAGAAAAAGGGTATAAACATTTTAATGATGTTTTTGGAGAATGTAAATATTTAAGGTGTAATAACCCGAAAAAAAATTTTAAAAAATAATTAATTAAAATAATTAAATAATTAATTGGTTAAATACAATTAAATTAATGTATTAAATAAACAAATAAAAATAAATAGTATGAAAAAAAAGTAATTATTAAATAATTAATGAATTAATTAAATATTATTAAATTAATTAAATAAATAAAAGAATAGTTAAAAAAAATTGGAATAAAGATATATATATATATATATATATATATATAATATGTTAGTTTAATGTATATATATATATAATAGTATTACGTTAATGAAAGTAAAAGAAAAAATAAATAAATAAAGTTAAAAAGTTACCTAAAGCATCACCTTCTTCTTTAGCCTCTCTACGTCTCTGTTTCTTGCGCCATCCACTCCTCCGTCTTCACCTCTCTCTCTCCCCTCATTTCTCGATGAATACTTAACCGATCGGGAAATGGAAGGTGCCGTTGGATTCCTAACTCCGCCACCGACATTTCTACTGGAGCAGATTTGTCGTGGGAATGGCTTAGGCACTGCTTTTAGGGAAAGGTAATTTTTTTTTTCAATTTCTCAATTTCTGGTTAAATCTGTTGTTGAATCGACGATCAGGCACCACCACGGGGTCCTAATCGTCGTTGTCGTCATTTTGACGTAGGTAATTTTTCAATTGGGGTTTTCTAGGCTAGACTCCAAAGCGAGAGTGGGATTTGAGAAATTTGGCAATTTGGCTAAATTTAAGGGTATATTTATTTATTTAGGAATTATGGTCCTAGGAAATATTTAAATAATATTTTATTCAGGAATAATTTATTGGAGTTAGGAATTTTTTATTCAGGGTCCGGGTGAGCGCCGCATGTATTTTTCAGAGTCCCTGTTGGCGTAGTTCAAGAAATCAGGTAAGGGGAAATATATATATTAAATCAGAATTTTTATGAATTTAATGAAAAAATAAATTGTGTTATATGTATGTGTATATGTTTCAGTATGGGTAAAATGTCAACTGTTTAAATTATATTTTTTTTCTGAGTTTAGGGCTGTTTATTAGACATGTATATGCGAAAATGAACTGATGAAAGTAGGAAATATTTTCAGGATAATTAAGTAAGAAATGAAAGGTATTTTCAGTATATAAACATTAAATGTTGGTTGGCTTATTTTATAGGAAGTGTATGAATTTTATTGCTAAATTGTGTGGCATGAGATTCTGTACAAATATATGTTAAATATATGAGATGCACGCCAAGTAAGTAAAGTAATGAAAATAAAATATGATATGGACAATGTTGCTTGTGTATGTTAAATGCAACCATGTAAATGTAAGACAGCTGAAAGACAGTCATGTTAACAGATCTAGTACACTTCTGTGTATACTAACTGATGACAGATAAAAGGAGCTGTGTTAGCAGATCTAGCACGTTTCTACATAGACTAACTAATGATGGCTAAAGACTAGTTGTAGTACGAAGTAATGAAATGAAATGTTATGCAATGAAATGACGATGAAATGACAATGAAATGAAATGACAAAAGTAAATGATGTAAATGGGAAAGAGTTACTTAAAGTGAAACGAAATGCAAAGTTAAGTTATGAACATGAGTGAATGTACATGAATGTATAATGACAGAACCAGAATGATGTATTATGATAATAGAAGTATGTATGTACGTAGAACATGTTACGATTGGGCGAGGCGTACCTTTCGCCTGAGGGCTTGCCGAGTAAGGCAAGTGCACTAGTAACTTCAAATGTGGCAGTAGCTGCATAATGCACTAGGGCAGAGGGAACCTACTTGTATGGGTGGGTAGAATTCCCTATCCTTAGGACCTTTATCGGTAAACTATTGTTGAATGCGTGAGTACGGGATTGATTTAACACTTGAGGGCTTACTGAGTAAGGTGAGTGCTCTGATATGCTTAAGCCGTGACCTTCGGGTTGCTAAATGTATCAGAGCAGAGGGGTGCTACTTGTATGGGCGGGTAATCACCCCTATTCTCAGGTAATCTCGTGGGTTAAACATTTGCATGTGTTTCTTTAGAATCAGAAAATGACTTTCAGTATTATGTTAATGATTTGCAAATATTATAAAATGATATGTATAATCTTATGATGCCCGCACGTTGAGTTTAATATATTGTTTCTTCCCTTACTGAGATGTGTCTCACCCAAATATGAAATTATCTTTTTTAGGAGTTCCTCGAGATCGAGCTTTGAGAGCTCAAGATTTTATAACATTTTATTCGAAGATATAAGAAAAAGGGTATATTTTTATGTTAATTCTGATATGTATATTTTATGTTTTACGTCTTTATGTTTTAAGTCAGTTATGAAAGGATAGTTGTGAAACTTACTAGTATTAGTGGATAATGTTTTGGAGACATGTATATAATTAAATACTGGTGAATGATTAATTTATTATGGTTGGTAGTTAGAATTAGTAAACTCTGGTATTATGTTATGTGGAGACTATGGTTATGTTTCCCACTACGTATATTATGGATTATGAATTATCAGGGAGCTGGACCCAAATTTAAGGGTTCGGGGCGTTACATAAGTTTTATGTCTTTATGTTTTAAGATTATTGAGTAAGGAATGATTGTGAAAATACTGAATTGTTTTGGGAGTTATGTAGATTTATGGAAATGCAAGTGATGGATAATTTATTATGGTTGGTGGTTAGAATTAGTAAAGTCTGGTATTATGATATATGGAGATTATGATTATGTTTTCCGCTGCGTATGTTATGAATTATGATTTATTAGGGATTTTATCAGGTTTAATGCGCCGGACCCGGGTTTTAGGGTTCGGGGCGTTACACTCTCTCTCTAGATTTATTCACCGTTCGTAGTTAGAATCGACGATCCTATGTTATTACGACGATTAGGGAAGGATTCTCTTCGTGATTTGTGGAACAGATCTTCGTTTTGAGGATTTTCACGTTTTGAGCCAAAATCGAGGTAAGGCTCGGTTTTATTTTTTGTTTCGATAGATCTGTGGAGAAGGGAATTGTAAGTATGTATTGTACTGTGATTTATAGGTTTTGGGAACTCGGTTCGCTGTTCAGGAGCCGTAGAGTTCATGTTTTGGTTTTTGGGTTAAGGTAAGGGGTTTCTATTTATATTAGTTATTTTTGAAATTGGAATCAATGAAACTGTTATTTACAATTATACGTATGATTTGGCTACTTATTTGGGAAAATCTGACAGGTGAAATTAAGGGGTTTTTGAGTTACAATTTTTGGGAAAAAGGGGGTTTGGGTTGCATCTCTGGTTTCGTAGGAAAACCGTATGTATATTGTTAAGTATATTGTATGGAGATGGTCGTACCTTGACTTGTTTTTAAACTGTATTCTTGAAATCGTAATTATGTATTTATCAAATAAGTGTGGAATGAACTATTTTATTGGACATGTTCCAGGTTTGTGAAAGGCCAAACCGGTTGTGTACCGTAGGCTATGTTTTATTGAAATGAGTTATAGGGACGTGAGTTCCCAAAATGTTCCAGGTTTTGTGAAAATGCCGAGTCAGAATAAGGTCGAACGTTGATGATAGTCAAAGCGCGCCGGCTTATCCTTGAAGGCTTAGATGTGGAAACGGGTCGGTATAATACCGTAGGCGGAATGTGTGAAATATCAAATGTCTATACCAATTGATCACCGAAGGGTGTGAGTTCACTAGATATCGTATCGACAACCCATGGGAGCCTAGGGTTGCGCCATATGTTGGGGACGCCGTGTAATGCGGACCAGCTCAGGCCGAAGAGTGTGACGACAGTGGATATGGATCGTGTGTTTATGAGATATACTAGAACTATATTGTGATTATACTGTAACTGCATTGAGAAAATACTGGAATTGTGTTATGTTTTATGTCAAAATAACACTCATATGCCACACATTGATATAACCTGATTCGTCTTTACTGAGAGGTGTCTCACCTCGATTATACAAATGTATTTCAGGTCCCTCGAGTAGCCAAAACTAACGTCCTAGCGTTGGGAGCGTGGCTGTCGGTCTAGCTACGTTTAGTACTAGCGTAAGTACTAGTTTATGAACGGTTTGTCGTGTTGGGTTTTGTAGACACCTAGGGCTTTGTTTCGTACTATGGGACTTGGATGTTGGATTGGTATAGACTCTGGTATGGTATGACATGTTATTATAGTTTAACTATTTTCCGCTGTATAAACTGTGTTAGTAAATGTGATTAGGGTGTATGGGAACCCTACGGGGTCGGACCCTTACATTGTATAATATCATGTGTGTTTTGTATGATATAGGGACATGTTAGGTTACTAAAATCACACTTGGGACCCATTGTCGGGTTCGGGGCGTGACGGTAATATTCCGACACGCCTCATATCTCAGCCTTCGGTAGTTGCTCGACACGCTTCGTGTAATGACTTGCTATATTTTATTTATAATTTATAACTTTACAATAATAAATACTATGAAATTCCACTAATCCGATACCTTCTCATATATATATATATAACTATCAACCAATGCAGCAGAAAGCTGAATTCGTATAACTAAAAACGCAAATATACAATACCAGAGTGCTAAAATGCTCCCAAAATATACATATACTACTGTTCCTAAAATACACTCAACTGAAACAAGGCTATATAGAAGTGACCTCCCAAAAATACTCACTCCACTGACAGGGCAGCACTGTAGCCCCTCTACCTGCGAGCCTGATCTACTCGCCTAGCTGGATCACCTGAAAAATGTCAATTTAATGGGATGAGATGATGCTCAATAAGACGAAATATGCTATTGCTAGTGTATGGCAAGTGAGTTACATTTCTATAAAAATATGATACTATAAAAACATAAATAACTAAATCTGGGAATACAGGTACAAATAATATATAACATCACTTTTAACCACGTTGCTTAACATATCTGTCTTTTTAAGTTTTCTATTCATAATACTTCTAATATACATAAGTACATCCTCTATTTCTGTAAACTATATATACATATAAATACTGAAAAACTTCCCTATGGATAATTGTATGTCATGATTTAACCCCTCATGACAGGGTTGTGCGACTCGTAGGCGGGATCTATCACTGGCTGGCCTACTAGGATAAATCACTATACTTCGATAGTCAAATCGGCCCCCTCAACCCATATCTGATGGGGAGCCTATCCACAACATAGGCACGATCAACTTCTATATACCACATATTATTTGAATATGTGGTTGCACTCTGAATTGTATATAGCTACGGTACCGTGCTCTGTAAACTGTATCTGTAATGGTCCATTAGGGTCTGATACTATATAATATGTTTCTATATACAACTATCTATTTTACCATGATTCTTTAGTAATTGTATTAACCATGACACTATAATAAAATGTGTTTTATCAACTGTGCTTCTGAAATTAACTGTAAATATGTATGTCATGGTACTATAAAATTGTATAATCATGGTATTCTGAAAAAATACTATAAAACATGTTCCCTGTTTGTATATTCTGTAAAACATAATTCTGAAAATACTATAAGACATATTTCTATACTGTATCCATATTCTCATGCCACACAATAATTAAAACATCTTAAACATAATTGATAGCTATATAAAATTCCTGCTGTGAATAATAATATGGTAAAAATACATATTTTATACTGAAAATCTTACTAGAACTACCTAGCATATCATATTTCCCTTACATGTTTCCTACAAAAATCCCCTATCGTGACAGGTCCTACACCCGCAGGGTTTCCCACTCAACACCCTGAAAACCATATATCCTAAAATAAAATATCATTATTTCTACGTCTACTACATTTCCTACAACTGCTGGAAAGCCTAATTTTGAATAAAATGCCTTACCCTGAATCTGGAATGAAATTCAACTCAACCCCACCAATGATCTGCTCTGGCAAACTTGGAGAGAACTTCCCCAGGAGCGTCGTGGTGGCCTCAGATCGTTGATCCGGCGAACGGTGGAGCTGAAATCAAAGTGAGAAGAGACCGTAGAGGAGAGGGAGAGAGAGAGAGAGAAATTTGTTGATTCTACAAGTCCAATCCTGTTTTGATAATGAAAAATCACTTGATATTTGATCTGTGCATTGAGTTTATGAACAAGATCTATATTAAGCATGCACGAAAGGATAACGAATCATGGAAGCCACAAAGTAAAGCTAACATATCTTGGCAAGATCCATGGAACTCAAAGAGTACGAGAATCAAGATGCAAGCAGCAAAGTTCAAGAACATCTTGGGAATGAGTATTTAGAACTCATGTACTTATATTTTCATATGATTTAATTTGAGGCTCAACATAACTTAGAATGATTTTAGGATTCATGCATTTCATGTATATCATTAGGGGACTTTCATGGACTTAAAAATACTTTTAAAATCCTGGAAAATATGTTTTATAAAAGACCCAAGAAAAAGAGCAAAGCATATTTTTAAATTGAAAAAGAAAAATTGAGAAAAATGGGACTTCGGTAGCCTAAACTCAACCTCAGTCGCCTGAAGAATTTCTTCAGGAGCCTGAAGATTAAGTTCGGTAGCCTAAAGAATTAATGGGAAATTTAGCAAGTTGGCCGAGGCACTTCGGTCCCCTAATCTTGGTACCTCAGGCGCCTGAACTGGCTTTAGGAGCCTGAACCTCTCTTTAGGCGTCTGACCTTACTTTCCAAGTTAATTTTTTAAAGGTTTAAGGAACTTCGGTTGCCTGGGCTTCAACCTCAGGCGCCTGAACCTACAGGAAAACTTAAAATTTTGATTTTTATTAAAAGAACTCGCGAGCTATTTCTTTGATCCAATGGTTGAGATCAATCCTAAGGGTAAGACACTATATATACTAAATATCTAAACCCTAGAACGAAGCTAAGACACACAACAAGAGAAGAACATATCTTATTGCAAGAACATAGAAAAACTTGTGCTGATTGCTATACGATTGCCTGCACTTCATTCTTCATTCATCTTCTTTGGGCAAATCTACTCCGAAAATCAAAGGGCATTCATTCATTCAATTGATTTTCATTCTAATATTGAGGTTTGATCATTCAAGTTATTATTTTCAAGAACTTCTCATCTTATTACTTGTTATTGAATATCATTAGAGAAGTTGGTTTTTGAGTGTGCACATACATATAAACACTGCTTTTGAAAAGATCATTACTTGAGAAAGTTGTTTAGCTATTGGTTGATTGGTTTTTGATTCAAGAGTATATAAATATATATATATATATATATATATATATTGTTCATAGAGCTTATTATTGAAAAATCTATTTTGATTAAGTATTAAAAGGTTGATCTTGAATGTGCATATACATATACATATTTTCTTTAAACAAGATCATTACTTGATTAAGGTTTTGTCATTGATTGAATGGTTTGATTCAAGTGTGTATCTAGTTAAAGGATTCATATTTTAGATATATTAAAACACTTGAATATATATTTTTTTGGTATTCATGAATATTTATTTTATTGAGGGATATTTTGTTTGGAAAACCGTATACTCAGCATTTTGATCTTTGAATTACATATCGTATATATTTGCATATTACAAAGATCGGATTGTGATTAAATATTTGATAGAAAGCTTTTTGATATTAATTAACAAAACATTCAAGATAAAGCTTTTAATAAGTTCACATTAGATATATTTGTGCATCTATACAAAGTGAACTAGAACCCTAATATACTCCAAAGCATTTCAAATATTTCTTTACTTGGGAATTTTTAATAAAAAGGGTTTTGTGTGTTGAAGCATATCATACATAAAATGATTGTAACGTTTTCATACATTCTGAGCTTCAAGTTTAATCATATGTTAATGTATTAGGAATTTGATTTGTACTCACAAGCTTTTATTAGAAGCATTTTTGAGTGTTGTTTTTCAGATTCTATTGTATACACGGTTCTGTGTGTGAACTGGTGTTTGAGGAGAGAGTTGTATCTCTTGTAAGTAGCGGAGTAGGAGGGAGCTGTGCCTCTTGAAAGCAGCAGATTGTAAGGGAAGCTCCGTACCAATTTAAGGAGTAGGGATTTAGCGAAATCCTTGAGTGGTTGCTCAAGGTGAGAACGTAGGCCAAGTCGGCTGAACCTCGTAAAAACTGTGTTTGTCTTCTCTTTTCCCTTTACTCTTTACTTTCAGCACTGCATTTAAATTGTTTATATTGCATGTATAGGTTGGATAGCATTGCACATAAGTAATTGAGTAACAAGAATTCATTGGTAAATATATAAGAAGGGTTTAAGTGGTAAATAAGTGGCAAATTTTTTTAAAAATACCCAATTCACCCCCCTCTTGGGATTACACCTGACTCAACAAATTTTTTATTTTTTATTTTTCTTGCTTCAAAATTCAAGTTTAACACTATTTATACCATGGGCTTCGTCGACAAGCCACATCATCTCGTCGACAAGGTCAAGAAGGAGGTTCGTCGATGAATGCTATCTCCTTGTTAATGAAATTTAGATTCGAAAAAAAAAAAAACAACCCCTCGGTATCTTCTCATCGATGAAACATGACTTCATCGAATAGACCCTCTTGTACCCTTATCGACGAATCCCCTTTGTTCGTCAACAAGGACCTGATAAATTTTTTTGGGTCATTACATTCTTTCCTTATAAAATTTCGTCCTCGAAATTTACTTATCCATATGATTCCTCATTCTTTAAAATAAATGGTCTACTTATTTTATTACCGACCCTTACTTATGGCGAAGAAATACCATGGTTACATAGGTAGTTCTAGGAGATTACAACTATAAAAGAAAAATTCCCCCAAAACCAAAATACTACCTATCCTATGCTCTACATTACAATTACACTGTACTAAACAAAATAAAATTACTATTACCTTAACTGATACATCGTTGCTATAATTCACTAAGCAAGTGGGGGTATTTCTGTCTGATCTCATCTTCGAACTCCCAAGAAACTTCTTCTATTGCGTGGTTTCTCCAAAGGACTTTCACTAATGGTATCTTTTTGCTGCGCAATTCCTACTCTTTCCTATCTAGGATCTGTACCAGAGCTTCCTCGTATGCTAAAACATCACTGAGTTCCAGTTCTGTGTAGCTGATAATATGGGAAGGATTTGGGACGTATTTCCTTAACATAAAAACATGAAATATGTCAAGAATCCTGTATAAAGATGGTGGTAAAGTTAGCCGACAGGCAACTGACCCAATCTTCTCAAGTATCTCAAATGAGACAATAAACCTAGGGCCCAACTTACCCTTCTTCCCAAACATCATGATTCCCTTCAGTGGTGCTATTTTCAGAAATAAATGATCACCCACTTCAAATACCAATTCTCAGCGGCGAGTATCTGGGTAACTTTTCTACCGACTCTGTGCTGCACTGATTCTATCTTGAATAAGTCTGAATTTATTGCACGCCTACTATACGATTTTTGGCCCCAGAACTCGCCTCTCACCCAACTCACTCCAATATAAAGGAGAACGACACCTCCTACCATAAAGCGCTTTATAAGGTGTCATGCCTATGCTAGTCTGATAACTGTTGTTGTAGGCAAATTCCACTAATGGCATATACTGGGTCTAGCTACCCCCAAAATCTAATACACATGCTCGCAGTATATCCTCAAGTACCTAGATCATTCTCTCTTTCTGTCTGTCTGCCTAAGGATAAAACGCTGTGCTGAATGCCAATTGAGTCCCCCAAAGCCTCCTGCAAGCTCTTCAAAAACCGTGGTGTAAAGCGTGGATCATGATCTGAGATTATAGATACAGGCACTCCATGGGGTCAAACAATTTCCTGTATGTAAATCTCTGCTAATCTGTTCATAGGGTAGCTAACTTTAATAGGTGGGAAATGAGCCGTCTTTGTCAACCTATAAACAATTACCTAGATGACATTCTAACCATACGGCACCGGCAGTAACCCAATAACAAAATCCATAGATATGTGGTCCCACTCCCCTTTAGGAATGAAAAGTGGCTGCAACTGACCAGCCAGCCTCTGGTGCTTAGCCTTAACCTGCTGGCACGTCAAACACTACTGCATAAATTCTACTATTTCCCTCTTCATGCCACTCCACCAAAAATACTCCCGCAGATCCCTATACATTTTCGTACTACCAGGGTAAACAGTGTATATAGATCTGTGAGCCTCTTCAAGAATGGTTCTCCTAATGCTATCATTCGCAGGCACGCACAATCTAGTGCGAAATCTCAAAGCCTCATCGTCAGAAATGCTGAATTCCTCTCCCTGACCATCCTGTATTATGGCTGTCACTTTTGCTAATTCTGGATCATCCCCCTGAGCAGCTTTAATCCTTTCATATAGTGTAGGCTGTACAACCAGACTGGCAATAAACGCTTGAGGATCATCTTCAACTAAGTCCACACCAAGCCTTTCCACGTCTATCTGAATCGGGTGCTGAATTGCTACTGCTAACTGCGTTGTATCCTTTGATTTATGGCTTAGTGCATCAGCCACCACATTTGCTTTACCTGGGTGGTAACTAATGGTGCAATCATAATCCTTGATGAGTTCCAACCATCTCCTCTGGCGTATGTTCAACTCTTTTTGTGTGAAGAAATATTTTAAACTCTTATGATCAGAAAATATTTCACATCTCTCACCGTATAAGTAGTGCCTCCTGATTTTCAATGCGTACACCACTGTAGCCAATTCCAGATCGTGAGTAGGGTAGTTCTTTTAATATTCTTTCAATTGCTTGGACGCATAAGCTATCATCCTACCATGCTGCATCAATACACAACTGAGCCCTTTTAAAGACGCGTCACTGTAAATTACATAACCATCGCCTCCTGATGGAATTGTCAATACTGGTGCAGTGACCAGCCGTTGTTCTAATTCCTGAAAACTCTGCTCGCATTCTTCATCCCATACAAATCTGGCATTTTCCCTGGTCAATCATGTGAGAGGTCCTGATAAAACTGAAAACCCTTTAACAAATCAACGATAATAACCTTCCAGTCCCAAGAAACTTTTAACTTCTTGCACATTCTTCGCCCTGACCCAATTTACCACCTCATCAATCTTGCCGGGATCCACTAAAATACCATCTTCTGAGATCACAAGGTCCAAAAATGCCACCTTCTCAAGCCAGAACTCACACTTGCTAAACTTGGCATAGAGTTTTTCCTCCCTGAGAGTCTACAACACCTATCTCAAATGCGCCTTATGATCCTCAAAACTCCTTGAGTAAACTAGTATATCATCAATAAAAACCACTACAAATTGGTCTAGATACTGGTGAAAAACTCTATTCATCAAGTCCATAAACACAGTTGGGGCATTCGTCAAACGAAATGGCATAACGAGGAATTCATAGTGCCCATACCTAGTCCTGAAGACTGTCTCCACAACATCCTCTACCTTTACCCTTATTTGATGATAACCTAACCTGAGATCAATCTTAGAATACACCCATGTACCCTGGAGCTGATCAAATAGATCATCTATACGGGGGTAGAGGGTATTTGTTCTTAATAGTAACCTTGTTTATCTCCTTGTAATCAATACACATCCTCATAGTCTCGTCTTTCTTCTTTACAAATAGCACTGGAGCTCCCCATGGCGATACACTGGGTCGTATAAATCCCCTATCCAACAAGTCTTGCAACTAATCCTTCAATTCTCCTAATTCAGTTGGAGCCATACGGTAAGGAACCTTAGAAATCGATGCTGTCCCTAGAGGTAAATTTTATAACAAAATCCACCTCACGTTTGGGAGGCAACCCAGGTAACTCTTCTGGAAAAACATCTGGAAATTCTCGTAGTACTAGTGTATTATCAAGCTTCGATTCATTTTCTAATAATTCCTTTATAAAAGCCACAAACCCTAGACCTTCGTCTAGGAGCAATCTGCTCGCCTTAATAGCAGACACTATTTGCGATGGAGCACGTACACGTGAACCGGTGAATCTGAATTCCTGCTCACCAGGGGGTCTAAAAATCACTTCTTTCTAATGGCAATCAATACTGGCATGATTATTTGCCAACCAATCCATACCCACTATTACATCAAATCCACACATATCTAACATGATCAAGTCAGCTGGTAACACTCTCCCTTGAATCTCTGTCGGATAGCCTCTGAGTATCCTTTGACACCTCATCACTGACCTAGACGATGTAGCTACTGACAATTCTATACCTAATAATTAGGTCTCACTTCCAGATAACTTCACATAAGATGCAGAGACAAAGGAATGAGTGGCACCAGAATCAAACAAAACAACAACTGGATATGATAAAATAGTAAATGTACCTGTCACCACATCCGCAGCAGCCTCAGCATCACCCGATGTCAAAGCGTACACTCTCATCGGGGCCACATTCCTTTGCTGACCTCCCCAAGGAGCCTGATATCCACCACGATGGAGCCTGGGAGCTAGGACCTGGTTTGGCTGTCCTGGGCATGCTAGTGCCATGTCGCCGAGTCTCCCACAATGGTAACAAACATCTCTCCCTACTCAGCACTCCCCCAAATGTCGTCTCCCACAAGTCTGACATACCGAGTAGGTATGCATACCCTAATTCTCTCTAGGTCCTGTCGTCTGTCTCTGATCTCCCCTGTCACTGCCTCCTCTCCATGGGCCCCTGCCGGAACCAGCCTGAAAACCCTGAGGTGCAGGCCTCTTCCTCTAACTTTGAGCTGCTATACCTTTCTGTATACCACTCTCGATAATAGCAGCTCTGTCTACAACCTCTGCAAATTTCTGGGCCCTGAAACCAATCACCTGCTCAAAAAAGTTCTACCTCAGACCCTCTTGAAACTTCCTTGCCTTTTTCTCTTCATCTAGTGCTAGATGTGGGACAAAACGCGACAACTCGATAAATTGAGTTGTGTACTGAGATACTATCATCTGCCCCTGTACCAGGTGCATAAACTCTGCTGCCTTCACACTCCGAATGATAGCGGGGAAATATCACTCAAAGAACAACTCTTTAAATCAATCCCACATCACTGGCACTAGAACCGACCTCTACTCCTCAATCAGTCGTGCTGATCTCCACCAACGCTTCGCCTCTCCTGTCAGTTTAAATGCTGCAAATACCACTTTCTATTCATCCGTACAAGGAAGCACAACCAACATCTCCTCAATGTCCTGGACCTAATTTTCAACTATAACTGGGTCATCTCCTATAGAAAAAGATAAGGGCTTCATCTGCGTAAACTGCTCTATTGTGCAGCTACACTCCCTAGAGCTCATGGCCATCTCAGCCATCACCTGTTGGGTGATGCTGCATAGTACGACGTCAGTATCTCCACCTCCCATACTAAAAGGTCCTGGCCTGTCTTCCCCAGCATTTGTGCCACTACTTCTTGGGCCCATCCTGAAAAATAAGAAACACACTTTAAGATCCTTATCTCTGTTGCAAACCTATTCTATTCCAATTCATAATTAACTACCTTTCTTGATCTTAATTCAAAATCCAGTTCTGTAACCTAAACATACGACCCAACAATAGTTTACTATGGTTTTCCTGAAATCGTCACCATAGGAAAAACACAGAAACCACCACGGAAATCCTGTACCCAAACTACAGAACAATCCTCAAATCCTTTCCTATACTCTGGTATTGCTTCCGCTGCATTTTAAAGTTTACAGAACCTAACAATCTAGGCTCTGATACCAAACTGTAATGACCTACTATATTTTATAAATATTTTATAACTTTCCAATAATAAATACTATGAAATTCCACTAATTCGATACCTTCTCATATATATATATATATATATATATATAACTATCAACCTATGCAACGGGAAACTAAATTCATATAACCAAAAAAGCAAATATACGATACTAGAGTGCTAAAATGCTCCCAAAATATACATATACTACTGTTCCTAAAATACCCTCAACTGAAACTGGGCTATACAGAAGTGACCTCCCAAAAATACTCACTCTACTAACAAGGCAGCACTGTAGTCCCTCTACCTGTGAGCCTAATCTGTTCGCCCAACTAGATCACCTAAAAAATGTCAATTTAATGGGATGAGACGACGCTTAACAAGATGAAATATGCTATTGCTAGTGTGTGGCAAGTGAGTTACATTTTTATAAAAATCTGATACTATAACAACATGAATAATTGAATCTGGGAATACAGGTACAAATAATATATAACATCACTTTTAACCACGTTGCTTAATATATATGTATTTTTAAGTTTTCTATTCATAATACTATTAATATATATATATAAGTACATCCTCTGTTTCTGTAAACTGTATATACATATAAATACTGAAAAACTTCCCTGTGGATAACTGTATGTCATAATTTAACCCCTCATGACAAGGTTGTGCGGCCCGTAGGCGGGATCTATCACTGGCTGGCCTACCAGGATAAATCACTATACTCTGACAGTCAAATCGACCCCCTCAACCCATATCTGATGGGAAGCCTGTCCGCAACATAGGCACGATCGACTTCTGTATACCACATATTATTTGAATATGTGTTACACTCTAAACTGTATATAGGTACGATACCGTGCTTTATAAACTGTATCTGTAATGGTTCATCAGGGTCTGATACTATATAATATGTTTCTATATACAACTATCTATTTTACCATGATTTTGTAGTAACTGTATTAACTATGACGCTGTAATAAACTGTGTCTATATCAACTATGTTTCTAAAATTAACTGTAAATCTGTATGTCATGGTACTGTAAAACTGTATAATCATGGTATTCTTAAAAAATACTGTAAAACATGTTCCCTATTTGTATATTCTGTAAAACATAATCTTGAAAATATTGTAAGACATATTTCTGTACTGTATCCATATTCTCATGCCACACAATAATTAAAAAATCTTAAACATAATTGACAACTGTATAAAATTCCTGTTGTGAATAATAATCTAGTAAAAATACATATTTTATATTGAAAATCTTACTAGAATTGTCTAGCATAGCATATTTCCCTTACTTGTTTCCTGCAAAAATCCCCTATTGTGACAGGTCCTACACCCGCAGGGTTTCCCATTGAACACCTTGAAAACCATATATCTTAAAATATAATATCATTATTTCTACGTCTACTACATTTCCTACAACTGCTGGAAAGCCTAATTTTGAGTAAAAGGTCTTACCCTGAATCTGGAATGAAATTCAACTTAGCCCCACCAACGATCCGCTTTAGCAGACTTGGAGAGAACTTCCCCTGAAGCGTCGTGATGGCCTCAGATCATCGATCTGGCGAACGGTGGAGCCGAAATCAAAGTGAGAAGAGAGAGAAACCGTAGAGGAGAGAGAGAGAATTTTTTTTTTATTTTTCCTGCATCAAAATCTGAGTTTAGCACTATTTATACCATGAGCTTCGTCGACGAGCCATGTCATCTCGTCGACGAGGTCAAGAAGGAGGTTTGTCGACGAATGCTATCTCCTCATCAACGAAATTAAGAATTAAAAAAAAACAACCCCTCAGTATCTTCTCGTTGATGAAACATGACTTCATCGACGAGACCCTCTTGTACCCTCGTCGATGAATTCCCTGTGTTCGTCGACGAGGACCTGATAAATTTTATTGGGTCATTACACTTTGATTGTCCTAGGCCTTTGGTTTTATTCCGACTTGGCATTTTCACAAAACCTGGAATATTTTGGAACTCCCGTTCCTATATCTTATTTCAATAACTCACAGCTTACGATAGTTAATCGACACGCTTTTTCACAAAACACATCATTCAATATATCAGCTCATTCCACACTTATTTGGGTAAACAAATAATCTCGTATCAGATACTCCGAAAATACAATTTAACATAATCAAAGGTATGATCACCTTCATATTACAATTTAATCATGTATATAATTTTCCAACAAAAAAGGAGATGATACCCAAAACCCTCAATTTTCCCAAAAACTGTAAACCCAAAAAAATCCCGTAATTTCACTCGATAGATTTTCCCAAATAAGTAACCAAAACATTCGTATAATCGTAAACCATAATTTTACTAATTTAGATTTCACAAAATAATTGATATAAACAGAAACCCCTTATCTCGATTTTGGAACAAAACCCAAAAATCCTCGAAACGAAGATCCGATCCGCTATAAACGTAGAGATTCTCCACCTGATCCATGTGGTCACGTCAGATCGTTGATTCAGGTAACAGACGGCCCGAAACCTTAAAGAGAGAGAGTGGTTTGAGTTCTAGAGAGAGAGAGAGAGAGAGAGAGAGAGAGAGAGAGAGAGAGAGAGAGAGAGAGAGAGAGAGAGAGAGTCAACTTATAGACCTTTGACTCGGCCAGCCTTGTGGACGAAGTGGAGTGCTCGTCGACGAGCATAAGAAGGGCGTTCGTCGACGACAGCGTGGCCTTGTCAACGAGCTTGAGATTTTAGAATTAATTTCTCGGTATCAACTCATCCACGAACCTCTGATTTTTGTTGCCAAGCAGTAGAAGGGACTTTGTCAACGAGAGAAGGAGCCTCGTCAACGAGCCCTACTGCTTTCACCTTTTTAAATTCCTTCCCTTTTTTCTCATTTATTTAATCTAAAAATCTCGGGTCGGGTTCTTAACATGTATCCTGTGTGAATGAACTGTGGTGTATATGTTTGCAGACTATGCGGAATGATTGATGTGAATGTGGGTGTATACTGGTATGTGAATTTAAATATATAAAAATTTATGGCAAAGTAAATCTCTTCGGCCGATGGCTTGCTGAAAAAGCGAGTGTCCTTGTAATTATAGTTTGGTATCAGAGTAGAGGGAAGTTACATGTAATGGGCATGTAAACTTCTCTATTCTTAGAGACTTTGCTTATAAATATAACCCCGAGAGTTCACAATAAATATTGATTTTGTTTGTGTGACTGCAGTATATAAATGTCTAGCCAGTTGTTGTTGATTAATTGATAAGTTTATATTATATATATATATATATATATATATATATATTTATTTATTTATTTATTAAAACTCTTCTACCACACACTACTATAATATATTTTTTCCTTACTGAGAGGTGTCTTACCCCAAAGAATTATTGATCTTTTCAGGTCCTTTAGGTGATCGAGTTTAGAAAGTTTCAGTGCAGGGTTTAGAATTTTGGAGACTTATGAGTGGTAATGGAACTGAAATATGTATAACAATGTTTTAGAATTTCTGATTATATAATATATGTGGATGGATATACCTTTAGAGTTGTATATAGTACTTTGTATTTTATTTGAGATTATCCTTTATTTTTCTGCTACGTGAATGATATCGATGATTGGTCTCATCACATCTCGGGCCCCCATTTGGCTGGTTTGGGGCGTGACATCATATGTTACTCTTATTTTTATTTTAAATTTGAATTTAATAATGATAACATATTATTAATTTATTCAGAAAACACCAAAACTATATCTGGAAAATATTTAAATATATCAATCAAAATAATATATTTATAATAACGTGTGTCATGCTCCCTAATACAATAAATCCTTAAACCCAATTAAGGCTGCCGCCACTGCTATCCCTGCCGAAATCCAAGATTTGGGTAACTTGCCGCAGTTGAATCTCCCTGCTACTGTTACTAAATTCTGAATCAAAAATGGTAGATGGAATTTGCGCGAAGCTGGCGTATTGTGAAACATAACTTCAGTTATGTAGAAGAACAAGAAGTCGTTTGATTTTCGATTTGGTAGAGAACCGTCAAACCTTGAACGTTGGATTGGGGGCGGTGCACTGTAGACTACGGTTTAGGGTTTTGCCTTCTACCTTCTTTACCAGGCCGTTATCCAAGCAATCTTCCGTCCAAACGATCTCAGGTCTTTCTCTCTTTGTTGCTTATTTTCTCGGTTTCCCCCTTGTTTTTGCAAGCATGCATGACGGTTTGAGCACACATTTTCTTTTTCTTTTTCTTTTTCGAAGTTGTTTTCGTATACCACTAAAAATTGTTCTTCTTCCAAACATTTGAACGTTTTAGGCGCCAATATGCATATGTTCACTGGTGTGACTGATACCTACAACGCTTCCCGTCTTTGCTTGATCAAAACAAATCCCAGTTTTGTGCATAGAGCTAGTCAATCACCTGAAGGAATTCATAGACGGGCAATTTGTATGGCGTCTACCATACCGGTAAAGCATGTCAGGGAGGGCCAAGAGCGGGTAACTGGTGACTCTTTTATCCGACCCCATCTACGCAAATTGTCTCCTTACCAACCCATTTTGCCATTTGAAGTAAGACTGAAAATCATTTGAGAATTTTCATTGTATCTGCTGCTTTAATGATGCAATAAATGCGTACTTGTTCTTCATTCGCTAGTTGGCTATATAGGTCAATGGACAGTTATTATCTATTTGTTCTTGGATTGTAAGAAAAAAAAAAGGAGTATGAATTGTGTGATGTTGTCAATTGATTTTTTGATTTTGATTTTAAGTTTGATCTATCATTTTGACTTTTCTTGTAATTTCTTTGAATGTATGTGGATGTATAATCGTGTCCAGAATTCTAGATTTCTATTTGTCTTTGGCTATGCATTTTATCAGAATGGTGAAGTTTTTCGTAGAATATATCTGACGTTTTGATTGTATGTTGTTGGTTAATTACATACTCCCTGGTTAGTAGTTTGACTCCATTACCAGGATCTAGAAGAAAGTATAGTCATGTTTACAAATGATTCAATGTGGATGGATTGAAATTGTGTATGTTCTCAAGTCTGAATTTTCTTTTTTAATGGAACATTTTTCTAGTCAACTTATTTTTGAATTTCTAATTGTTTCTGCTGATTCAGTTGATTTTGCATGCAATCTGTTTGGCTTGTTTAAGTTTTGGTTGAATGAGCCACAAGTCAATTATGGCCTGCACTTCATTTATATGTACCCCATTATTAGCTACTTGGAAAAATGAAATAATGTAAACTATGATTTGAGTTTTAGTTTTTTATTTTTTTACAGGTTTTGTCGACTAGATTTGGAAGAAGCCCTGAGGATATCATTAAATTAGATGCAAATGAGAACCCTTATGGTCCGCCACCAGAGGCAAGCCATTTGCACAATTAGATTATATGATAATTGCTGTTGAAATCATAGTTGTATCTAAGATACACAATTATTTCCCCCAGCTTTTTAATCTTGTGTAATCTGTTTGTTATTATTATGTCTTATATACATAATAATTCACGTTGTTTGTAGGTTCTTGATGCTCTGGGAACATTGAAATTCCCTTATGTTTATCCTGACCCAGAAAGTCGTCGATTGCGTGCTGCCCTTGCCAAAGATTCAGGCCTTGAGTCTGATTATATTCTTGCGGGTTGTGGAGCTGATGAACTTATTGATTTGATTATGCGGTTAGAAATAGAAGATGTTGTGATTAGTTCATTTTTTCATTAGCTTTCTGCGTCAATGTTTTTTTTTTCCTAGCTGCCCCACTCCTCAAACTATCTTCAGTTCATGGTTTTAGTTTTATCAATTCATTTATTTTGTGATTCACCTTGTAGATGTGTACTGGACCCGGGCGACAAGATTGTGGACTGCCCTCCAACCTTCACAATGTATGAATTTGATGCGGCTGTAAATGGGGCACTTGTCATCAAGGGTAAGGACAAATTTCTTGCTGTAATGTTTTAATATTTATATTTTTTTGTGTTGCCTGATACCTGGCTTAGTTGGTAACCAGTTTGGGTTGGGTAAGGGAGATCGAAGGTTCACTACCAATTAAAAAAAATGTGTTTTATGCCTTACTATGGTGTATATCTGCATTTTCATATTTTTGTTGATATGCATTACCTCATTACATGTTTATCTGACTGTGCAGTACCAAGGAAGTCAGACTTTAGCCTGAATTTAGAACTCATTGCTGAAGTTGTTGAGCGAGAGAAACCAAAATGCATATTCTTAACTTCTCCTAACAATCCAGATGGGAGGTAGCACTCAGCTGTACCTCTTCTTTCAACCTTATCACTTGAGATCCCTTGATGTATTTTTATTCGTGTGATGGCAAGTGCTCATCCACTCAGCACTGTGGTAAAGGTTTGAGGCCTCTTTGGAAATGAGGGGTAAGGTTGCCTACTGATTTACTTTTCCTGGGCCTTGCTGCAAGCAGGAGCCTTTTGCACTGGGCTGACCTTATGGTTGGCCAATTACTGTTGCTCCAGTTTATTGAAGATCAGCAGAATGGTTAGACAAATGAAATTTGACAGCCTAATGTATGGTTAGTTTGGGTTATGCAGATCTTCTTGAGAGCTGCTGAGAGTATGGTGCAAAATGGTTGATCCAATTGTGACATGATTGATTTGTGGACTTGACTAATGTGGGCTTTCTAAATTACTAAAGCATGTAGAAACAAGCCCCTTTTCTCTTATTATCTAGGAATAAGAGTAAAATCCTGTCAAGCTTGTCTATCTTTAAAAAAAAAAAATGTTTACTTTGAGAAAAACTGTCCAGCTTGCTCATCCTTTTAAAAAAATATTGACCTCTCTCAAGATCTTTTAATATGAAAAAAGAATTGTGGTTACTACTTGACATGGACATGAGATTCCCAACATCATGACTAATAAACAAGATTTACTGCTCTAGATGTGTGAGTTCTTTGCTATATAGCATGCACACTTCTCTAAGGAAGTCTTTTCATGCATATGCCTGAGATGAACATTTCTTGGTCAGGTACTTGGCGCTTAATAAAAGTGTGTGATTTAAAATAGATTTTAAAATTTGGACACTTCTCTAATGCATCTTTACACTCATTGGACAATGCTCTGGTGTTTCTTTTGTTCTTTTGCGGCACATTATCGACACATTAACCACAATGAGGGTTTTTTTTTTTCTTTTTTTCCCAGGAATTAAATATATATATATAAAACTTGTGTACTCTTACAATGAAAGAGTGGTATGTCGATTTCTATGGTATGAAATAGGAAGAATAATAACATAGGCTTTTGCAGTGTACTGCTGGAGTATGTTTTTTCATTTTGCTTTATAGTTTTGCATGGATTTATAATGTTGTTAGAATGTTAAATATTTAAATTCATCAACCCCCAACACACACAAATTCATCAACACCCAACACACACACACACACACACACACACACACACAGACACACACATGGGTTCATAGAGACACAGATATTTATTAACTGTGGTGTCGCTGCATGTCGTCCCCATTATTTTTTGTTTTTTTTTATTTATTTCTTCAATGGGTGCCCAAGGTGCCTATGCTCGCTGTTGCGATTAACATCGAAATAAATGTTGAATCCTTAATGTTTTTGTTTGATATGTCAAGAGGATCAATGGAGCAATCACTCCTATGTTTTTATTTGTTTATGTGACCAAGTGATGCTTCAGGTGTTAATTTCTCATTAAAATTCTATTGTGGTTGGTAGACTGTATATTTTTAATGTAGAATGCTGAAAACTACAAGCTCAGTGGATTTTATTATGTTGAGGTTATAAATGTTTGTTTGCAGCATAATCAACAATGAAGTTCTCTTGAAGATACTGGAGCTGCCTATACTGGTGGTGTTGGATGAAGCATATATTGAGTTTTCTGGGCTTGAATCTAGGATGGCATGGGTGAAGAAGCATGAGAATTTAATTGTCCTTCGAACATTTAGTAAACGAGCTGGTATGTTTATTATAAGTTTCCTAATTTATATAGCCATTTTTATGCTGAAAATTACATGGTCATCCATGTAAAAAACTTTCCCCTTTTATTGTTGAAGTCATTGGTGAATCCTTGGTGTCAATTTTTGGTAACATTTGATGTTTATTGTTGATCTCTATGGCACATCTTCATCAAATTGCTTTATTTTTTAAACTGTGATACGATATGGGCCCTAAGAAGGAAGAAAGATGAGTCAAAGGAGAAATAAGTTTCAGAGAGAATGAGAAGTAAAATAACCCTGTGTTTTTTTAATATTTATTAGTGATACAATACAACCTCAATCCTTACCAATAGTGTGTGATTATATGAGTATCATATCTTTGCTGCCTCTTTTTGAGCTTGTTTATACTGATGTCCAGACTTTTCTTCCTATAATTTTCAATAATATTCTTACTTGTGAAGAACTATTTTATTTTCCATTTACAGTTTTCCAAATAACTACAGAAGAGCCACCTTGTTTTCCAGTTTTCCAAATTTGTAAAAGAAAGTAGGAAAACATCTTTCTATTATTTTCTTGATTTCCTGTATACTTCTTAGAAAGCTGCAAAACAAAGTGGCATTTTTGTAATTTTGAAATCTATAAATGGAAAATGAAAATAGTTTACCACAATCAACAGGTCCTTGGCGTTTCCCCCTGCACATGAAGCACCTACTCATTATGAACATGCCTCCTGTTTTCAACATATCCCAGTTAGAGCTTCCTAAGGACACTTTTCGATTGGTGCTTTTGACATCCATACAGCTTTCCAATGGAATTTTGTTTCACATAGGTTCCATCTCTCCAGACATTTCTGCCATCAATGGCTTCTCATTACCAAACCATGCAGCCTGATCAACAATGCTATTCACCCAATGTCCCAACCCTGAAAACTTCTATGATATTGAGATTACCTGTCTGATGTGAAGCTGACCACATCAGGGACAAGCACATTTTATTTACCAAAATCTGAAATATTGGGGCATATATTTACACCAAAATCCCACTAGAACAGATCCGAATTCCCTTTCCCTTAAATAATATTGGCAGTGATTGTTAATCCCCATAAATTGTGCACAAACAATTTTGAGTGAGGATTCGGAGCATGCCAATAACATAACCTTCTCTTCTTCGGATCTGTTGTAAGAACTGCAAGTTTTTTAGGCTTCATGACTGTACCCAGATATACTTGGACAACTTGCAGATTTAAGAGTGTCACTTATCGTCTACGCTTAGATTTTCATTGTTGATGCTCTGTGTATTTCTAGAACACACAACCACTGAACTATTTTTTAAAGATGAAGAAAATTTATTAAGAGAGGAGCAATTCGAAGAGGAAGATAAGGTGCTGTATAACTTTTCTTTTCGTAGCAAAAGAAGGTGCTATGTAACTTTGATTATTGTCTCTTGCGTATAAAATATAATTGGGAGACTTTAGTCATCTGTTATTTCATGACTCCATGGTGTGCTTTAGTAATATACCTACTCATCATGCAAAATTTTGCTGAAAATTATATTCTGCAAAGAATATGCTGTGTGGTTTTCATTTACTTTGTAACAACACATTAGAACACAGCATAGCAGCGGCCCTTTGGAATTGAGCAAATCTATTTTAGACATGAATGCTTAATAACATTAAGGATTAGTTGCTTTCTGCAAGCATATTGTTGTACATTCATCATGGTTTCTTGGGCAAAGATGACCTTATTTCTGTACAACAACCAAACATTGACCTATTGACACTAGACAGTGAGGTCAAATGTGAAAAGCCCAGTCCTTGATCTGATCAAAATGTAAATTTTAGATGTGCTCAAGTTAACAAACTCTATAGACACTAGACAGTTAGGTACCTAAATCTAGAAAACTAGCTGGTTAATCCAAATATATATAGGTTCATTTATTTTATATTTTTATTTCTGCCAAAATCCATTGCCACTACATTGATCCTGGAAATCCAAGCCCATGCCAATGACTGTCTGTGTTCAAGTTTTCGTTCATGCCTTTGTATTGTAATCCTAGTTGCCCCTAAATGAGCATGTATATGACTTCTAGTTAATTTTATGGGTTTTGTATTATGAGATATTGATGGCTAGTGTGAACTCTACCCTGCGCTTTAAGACCAAAAAGAAAGCCCTTGGGTTAAATATGCTGAAAATTTAGGAGAACATTGTGCAAAATAACCATTAGAATAAAAAGTGGTTAAATTGGAGCTGATTAAGGTTTAAGTGAAACTAATAAAAAAGTCAAGAAATGATCGTTTGTATCTTAGTCAGATTATGAAGAGTCATGCATGCTGAGAAATCCCTAGTATGCATAATTGTGAATAAACTGACTATCATAAAGATAAAGGAATCCTAGGATAAGGGCTTCTATGAATGTAAGGTGGGAGATTTCTATCAAAATGATTCAAAAACTATGAGAATTAGTCCAATTTGGCTGTTTGTAGATATTTCATTAATTCATAAGGACGAACATATAACAATATAAAGAAAAAAAGATATGCTGATAAGAGGTTTGATGAACATTGATAGATTGAAATTTTCTGTAAAGATTTATAAGATATTGAAGTGCAGGTAGGGAAGACTATAAGGAAAAGATAGAAGATAAAAGATTTGGAAGGATTATAATGGAATGGTCATGCCATTATCACAGTGCATATGTTCTATAATCTAGGAATGGAGTAGCGTGTTGTAAATTACTGTATTCCTAAATGTTCTATCTCCACCCTGTTTGATTATGTAGACAAAATGTAATGTAAAAGAATGTAAATATCTAGTCTATGTTGGACTCAAACCCCCTTCCTATTCTACCATTCCTTCAAAGTGTAAGATTTCCCCCCTCTTCCCTACGAAAATAGAGGGTATCTTGATCATTTATACACTGTTTAAGGGAAGTAGGGATCAAGAAAAAATAATAAAAGACAGAACTTTTGGTGTTTATCAACAATTAAAAAATAATGATATTTTGCATATTCTTTCTCGGATCAAAATTAAAAGAAGAAATAATTAAACTAAAGAAATGACAATAACTGAACAAACTACTAAAAAACCAACCTTCGGCAACCCGAACAAAGCACAAACAGCCATCAAACAAGAAACAACTTGGACAAATCACAAAGACAGCAAATTCCTTGTTTCAGGCCCCAATGAACTCAATAAACATTGACAAACAGCTTTGGGCAGTACCAGACTATCATCCCAAGAGTGCTGCACATGAGCAACTAAAAAGTTGAGATCTTTGGACCAAAAAAAACATGGCAAACAACTTGATATTATGGTGTAGGGAAGGTTTCAAGGCATTCAGGAGGAAATTGCACGTGCTGGTGCTTGGAGTTGGAGCTGCCTGCTTTTGGCCGGCACATGAGGGCTTCTTCTGGTGTGAATTTTACAGGCCAGTGGATTGGCAGGTTCTGTGGTTGGTTTTGCAAAATATGAAGGGTTTCTTGAGGTTTTGAAAAGATAGCAACGTCCAGGATTTTTTCAACGACTACAGCATTTTCCGGCAACTCCTAACCTGCTTCTAGTCTTTGATGATGCGGATGTTCCTTCTTCTATAGCAACAGGCTTGCATAGGGTTATGATGTTTAGGTTTTGGTTTGGTGGTGGCTATGTACTTGGGTATAAGATTGGATCTTGCTTGCTTTGATACCATGTTGAAGAATTGGGTAAAATGGAAGACCTAATCACAACGATAGGTCTTTCCCTCTACTTATAATATATGTCAAGTACATACTAATGATCATAATACCCTTACACTTACTAACTTAAGACTAATGCTAAATGACCAAAATACCATTATCATTTTCAATAAAAAATATTTGTTGAGGCATAGTTTCAATTTGGAGGGTTTTCAATTTCCAGGAAATTTTGTGCTATAGCCAAAATGTCAATAAATTTTTTAGATTTTTGGAAGTTTTTATGGGAATTCTGTAAGATAGAAATTGCAATTGTTTCAATTTCAGTGATGTGGAAAGTGGAAATTTCTCACAAAATTTCAAGAATTGCGTATTTTGTGAAGAATTTAAGACCATGATCATCCTTTTACTGTGCCCCATTTATGTTTTCACTTGTTCATTAGTTGGTTTAAAGATGGTTAAAGACGGGTGTCTGGTTAGTATTCTAGTATGGCTTTCTTTGATATCCGGTGTACACACTTTTTTTTTTTTAATTTTTTGTCATTTGATTTTGTATTAGCTAACTCTGCTTATGATGCACTTAATGTCCTAATTTTTTCACACACAGTTGGTCCCAAGCCCGGGTTAAGGAGGAGGGTTGCGTTAGGTAGCTGACAGTCAGCGTAAAATATGTCAGATTACTATGATATGAACCCTTACCAAATATTTGTTGGGGCGTCCTCTATAAGCGATGCGTTGCACTTGAACCACTCGAGTGTAGCGAAAGGTGGGCGAGGGTGGGCTAGGTCGTCGGCCCGAAGCGACGCGGCGTGTTGGCGCCCAGGTACGGTGTCAAATATGCGAGGGTTCCTGCATCATTCTGGACGTGGGTAGGTAAAGATGTTAATTCAAGAAACTAGGATTAGATTAGCAACTTGGAATATAGGGACACTTACGAGTAAAAGCATGGAAATTGTGGATACAATGATTAGAAGAAAAATTAATATAATTTGCCTTCAAGAAACTAAGTGGGTGGGGGAGAAAGCTAGAGAAATTGATAAATCAGGATTTAAACTTTGGCACACTGGAAAAGAAAAACATAAGAATGGAGTAAGCATTATTATAGACAAAAACTTAAAAATAGCGTTGTGGATGTAACTAGAGTAAGGGATAGAATTATAAAAATCAAGATGGTATTAGGACAAGAGATAATAAATATCATTAGTGCTTATGCTCCTCAAGTTGGCTTAGCAGAAAATCTTAAGAGACAATTTTGGGAAGATATGGATAATATGATACAAGGCATACCAGGGACGGAGAAAATATTTATAGGAGGAGATCTGAATGGACACGTTGGAAGAGATAATAAAAATTATGAGAGAATACATAGAGGATATGGACATGGAGACAAAAATGAGCCTGGGGAGATGATCTTAGACTTTGCTATGTCATATAGTTTTAGTATAATGAATACTTGCTTTAAGAAGAGAGAAGAACACTTAATAACCTTTAAAAGTGGACAAAATAGAAGTCAAATAGATTTTTTTTTTTAACTAGGAGGGTAGATCGTTTATCATGCAAGGATTGTAAAGTTATTCCAGGTGAAAGCCTAACCATACAACATAGTCTTAGTGTTAGATATATGTATTAAAAAATGGAAGAAAAAGGATAAAGTGAACTAGTGCAGGAGAACTAGATGGTGGAACCTAAAAGGAGAATATATAATAAAATTTAAAGATAAAATGATCAAAGATGGGGATTGGACCTTAGAGGATAGGATAGATACAAATACTCTTTGGAATAGATTAGCTAGCTCTATTAAAATGATAGCAAAAGAGATTTTAGGTGAATCAAGGGGAAGATTCTCGAATAGCAAAGAAAGCTGGTGGTGGGATAAATATGTACAAAAAATCATAAAGACAAAAAGAATTTGGTATAAAACGTGGCAAAAATGTAGAAATAGAGATAACTTTGAAAAATATAAGGAGGCAAGAAAAGATGCAAAAAGGGCCGTTAGTGAAGCTAAATATAGATCATTTAATAGTTTGTATGATAAATTAGGTACAAAAGAAGGGGAAAGAGATATATTTAAACTTGTTAAAGCTAGAGAAAGGAAGAGCAAGGACTTAGGAAATGTAAAGTGCATAAAAAGTGAGGATGATATTGTCTTGGTTAAGGATGAAGATATTAAAGAAAGATGGCGAAGTTACTTTAGTAAGTTATTTAACAAAAATCAAATAGAAGGCTTAAACTTAAAATTGTCAAATGAGGAAAAGACTAAAAATATAAGATTTATTCGCAAAATTAGAGTTAACGAAGTTAAGTTTGCACTAAAAAAGATGAAAAATGGGAAAGCCATGGGACCAGATAACATCCCAATTGAAGTTTGGAAATGCTTGGGTGATAACGGAATTATATGGTTAACTAATTTATTTAATACAATTGTAAAAGCTAAGAAAATGCCAGATGAATGGAGGAAAAATACTTTAATACCTATATAAAAAAATAAAGGAGATATTCAAAATTGTAATAACTATCGTGGAATTAAACTTATGAGTTATACGATGAAACTATGGGAAAGAATAGTTGAACAAAGATTAAGGTTAGAAACGAAGATCTCAGAAAATCAATTTGGTTTTATGCCTGGGAGATCTACCATAGAAGCTATTTATCTTTTAAGAAGATTAATGGAAAAGTTTAGGGAAAAGAAGAGGGACTTGCATATGATATTTATTGACCTTGAGAAAGCATATGATAGGATACCTAGGGAAATTCTATGGTGGGTTTTAGAAAAAAAGGGTATATGTTGTAGGTATACCGATGTCATTAAGGATATGTACGATGGGGTAATGACTAGTGTAAAGACTATAGATGGAGAAACTAGAGAATTTCCAATTACCATAGGTGTACATTAAGGATCTGCTTTGAGTCCTTCTCTTTTTGCTTTAGTGATGGACCAATTGACTAAGAATATTCAAAAGGAGGTTCCATGGTGTATGTTGTTTGCAGATGATATTGTATTAATTGACGAAACTAGGGATGAAGTAGAGGCTGAGTTAGAATTATGGAGAGAAACTTTGGAATCTAGAGGCTTTAGGATAAGTAAAAATAAAACAGAATATATGAAATGTAATTTTAGTAATGATAGGAGGAATATTGAAGACAAAGTTAAACTTGATGATGAAGAAATAAATAGCACTTGTAGATTTCGATACCTTGGCTCTATTATGCAAGCTGAAGGAGAAATTGAAGATGATGTAGTGCATAAAGTTAAAGCAGGTTGGGTAAAATGGAGAAGTGCTTCAAGTGTGCTATGTGATCGTAGAATACCCTTAAAATTGAAAGGGAAGTTTTATAGGACAGCTATAAGACCAGCTATGCTATATGGATCGGAATGTTGGGCGACGAAGAAACATAATATCCAAAAAGTAAAAGTTACCGAGATGAGGATGCTTAGATGGATGAGTGGTATAACATTGAAAGATAAATTAAGGAATGAACATATTCGTGGTAAGTTAGGTGTAGCTCTTATAGAAGATAAGATAAGGGAGGGACGACTTAGATGGTATGGACACTTGCAACGTAGGCCTTATAGTACACCTGTGAGGAAGACTGACTTAGTTATTATGGGGGACAGTAGAAGGGATAGGGGTAGACCTAAAATAACTTGGGAGGAGATAGTGAGTAAGGATTTAATATCCTTGAATCTATCAAAAGAAATGGTCCATGATCGCATAAATTGGCGGAAATAGATTCATATAGCCGACCCCACTTAGTGGGACTAAGGCTTGGTTTTTTTTTTTTTGTTGTTGTTGTTGATTTTGTATTAGCTAGCTTTTGTTCCTCATTTCCTTTGCTATTGGAGGATTTCTCATCCTCTTTGTACTTTCTTCTTTCTTGAATTCCTTTTTTTTCCTATCGAGTGTAGCATGTACTTTTGATATAATGACTTGAAGGGTGGAGATAGTTACGTCCTTTGAACACACACTTCTCCATACGACGTTGGTTTTTCTTTTTTTGAGACAGTTTAATTAGCAATCAAGATTGCTATATCTCCGGTTCATGTGCATGGATATTGGTTGGGATTTGAAGATGATAAATTTCTGTTGTATTTTTGACTTCATTCTCTCCCCTTGAGATGAACTTCTTTTGCTTAAATTTCTTTTTGTAAACATGATTAGAATAATGGAAATTTAACAATGTGAAGGGGCTGTAGTGCAGGTTTAGCTGGACTCCGTGTTGGATACGGGGCATTTCCCTTGAGCATTGTTGAGTATCTTTGGAGGGCAAAGCAACCATATAATGTTTCTGTTGCTGCTGAAGTTTCTGCATGTGCAGCATTGCAGAATCCCATCTATCTAGAGGTTATTTCTATTTTTTGCATAACTATTTACTGATCAAATTAGTCTGCAAGAGTCCATCAAAATTTCTTTTGCTTGAAGACTGTTTTTAATCCTAGTTGACAATCTCTACCAGACGGTGAAAGAGGCTTTGGTACAAGAGCGGGATAGGCTATATAATCTTCTTAAAGAGGTGCCATTTCTCAATCCATATCCAAGCTACTCAAATTTCATTCTTTGCGAGGTTACCTCAGGAATGGATGCCAAGAAACTAAAGGTATAGAGCCTTATCTGAATAAAACTGTTATAATATTTTAAAGAAGGTTTTGTGTCAATATTCTTTGGTCATTGATTCTTTGTTTTCTTTTCTTCTTTATCCTCAGTTTATTGTAGTAATGGTTTGTATTGCAGTTTATGGTTTGCAGACTTGTTAATCTTAGATTTAATTTAATAAAATTTTGTGGCTGCCCAAAGGATGTTCTGTGATCCTACTTAGTTGGATATTCTGGTTAGGTTGCTCGAGGACTAAAAAAAGGTGTTGCATTACACCCTCTTTCAATTATTCAGTAACATAATCAAAATTATTTATTTTTTCCAATATTAAATGCATACTGCACAAATCTTGTACCCTAATTGTCATGTGAATGACTAACTAAATATTTGGTTTCCCTAAGCTAGCTATCCAGCAGATCATGTAATCCATTTAGTCAATAGGATAACTGGGAATTAATCTTCCAAGGTCGTGCATATTAAACTGTATTTTCCAATGTTTAGAAGGCACAATCTAGGTTTGCCTCGAGATGAGGCACGCCTAAAACGCCTTGAGGCGTAGTCTAAAATGCGTAACTTTTTAAAGGCTAATACAGAAAATAATAAGGCTTACACATTTGCGTAACAAGTAACCCCATTTGCTTTCTTGGTTGGGGCGCATCTTGAGTTTGTGCATTTTAAGTCCAATATGGTTTTAAACTAGCTAGTGAAATTTAATCATGTGTATATAAGATAGGTTTAAAAAATGTTTTAATCTTAGTGAACTCTTGATAACTTTTGAACCTAAGCCTTTCCAAGACAATTGAAAGTTACATCTTGGATTAAGAACACAATTTCATTTTTGTAATATTATGGTTATATTTTAAGATGGCTTACTTGAATGATATTAAGTTTGTATGCTTTGAAATGAAAAAGGATTATCTCTTGCTGTATTCATAAACGAAAGAAGCCGGGTCTTCTTTTTCAACAGTTTAAATTCATATTTCAAAATTTTATTTCTGATTCTTCTAATTTTTAGTGTGTGTGTATCTTTTATTTTTTATATTGCCGGGTGTCTTGGGCTTGTGTACCAGACTAATCCCACGCCTACGCTAGCCATGCCCTCAACCAACACGTAGGTGTGTGTGTTTGTGTGTGTGTGTGAAATTTATGTATCTATTTCTCTATAAAAAAAATTCCTGGAAGGCTTACACCTTGCCTCATGTTGTTTAAAATGCTCGCATTACACCTTTGCCTTTTAAAAAGTTGGTATTTTAAAACACTTCTCAAAGTCTTAGCCTTTTTATTGACTGAACCAAGTTTTATGGAGTAACCAGAGTCTTACTGGATAGTTGGAGATTAATAAATTATCTGCTGTATTTCTTCTTTCAACTCTATAGGTGGTTGGAGCTTGCATGAAGCAATTTGGGATATACCATATCTAAGTGTTATGTAGTAAAAAAAATTTTAAAACTCAAAATTTTGAACTTTCCCGTAGTGCAGTGTACTCTACTGTCTTGAAATGAAGATGAACGATGACAGATTAAGAGACTAAAAGTTTTATTTCTTGTGACCTAGTAGGCTCTGTTGCCTGTTGTGTACTCCTTAGTAATTCTATCATCTTTGAAGCATTGGTTGGCTAAGTCATTAGGATGGAGAAATAAAAGAAAAAAATAGACTTGACATTTTATGACTACAAATTATTGGGGTCTGTTGTCTCTTGTGCACCATCCAGTTCAGTCGTCCTTTCCACTCAGCCCTTGTTAGAGTTGTGATGACCTGTAGCTTGGTTCCCATCACTTGGCCTCATTGGCCTAGAAGTGGCAACTGGCAACTCATTGCTAGCCCTGAAATACTTGGGAAGAAACTCAAGTTTTCAAGAGATGAGTTTTTATTGAAAAAAAAAAATCTTAAAAACTAGAATTTTTTTTTTCTTTTTTCTTTTCAAGGGAATTTCCGAAGACAGAAAAGAAGAACAGTTTTCTGTGAGCCTCCAGGGCATGGAGTCTAGAAATTGACTCGAGGCTCATTTTGTATATCACATTTTTTTTTTCCTATATTTGTTTTAAGGACAACTGCTTCAAGGGACTGATTTAACTACCATGAAGAGAATCATTTGAACCCATAAACTAATGGGTTCCTTTTACCAAAATGCTCTTTTAACTTATTTGAACTCCCTACCAGTATATCTTGGCAGACCTCATGAGCTTTGTTTTAGCAAATTGGACATGTTGGTTGTCTGGCATATCAATAGGTTCAATACCAATCAAAATAGTCATCCATGTCATACAACCAGTCAGCATGTGGTCTAACCTGCCATCCAAACAAGGTGCTTAGTATTAACCCTCCAAGTAATGTCAACAAAACCATCTAATTATTCAGGTTGGAATAGTTCTCCGAGGATAGCACCGCTCCTACCAATTGCCTAACCTGATGTCTAGTCTGAACTTGAAATAGCTTACTAGATTCAGCAGTTCTTCCCTGACGAAACAGTCCAGCCTCAATAGTGTCATTGAATGCCTCAAAGGTGGGTTGGCGAAGTCTTCTTGGTGCATGACTAGCATGTTCCTTAGATGGGCAATCTGCCATTTTGCCTTTACAGCACTATCTAATTTGGAGGAAGACCCAATTTATGGTCATAGTATTAGGCTGCACCTGAGGGATTTCCAATGTTCTTTCTATCAAGTGTGAGAAGTCACTCTTCCCTATAATCTTGTATTGGCGTTTAAATACATATTTGGTCAAAGTCTCAAGGCCTCTTATTGTTGTGTCACTTGTCAGGACAATTCATCTTGAAATTCCGCACAATTGTTAACAAGTTTCTCCATAGGGAGCTTGAGAGAGAGAGAGAGGGAGATCCTGAAAACTCCAGTCCTGCTAGATCCTGAAAACTAAAAAGAGTTATCATATCCTGAAAAATCCTATCATTCCTCTCCACCCTCAAGACTCGAGCAATAGAAAAACTATGATAATGCCACAGAACCTTTTCCTTCTTTTTCCCATCAAATTCCGGTAGAACTTGTCATGAAAAGGTCTGCCAGTCAGAGAAACCCAAAACATCGAACAGCTTGGTCTATGACAACCTTGCACTCTTAAAAAAAAAAACTAAGCATTAGTCTCCTTTCAAGACTGCCACAAAACACACATCTGGATGAATGCCTTAAATGACTTTAACATCTGTAGCATTAGTTTCCTCGATAGGCTGTTCACATCCTACTCAAGAGCATCATGGGCTGCTTGCACTTCCTTACGAGTTCATGGTTTGCAATGGAAGAAAATTAGGATGGGCAATGAAAGTGCATGGTTTTTGTTATGCCATGTCGACTTAAATTGCTAAGCTGTCATTTTAGTCACAAACTAATGCTATGCAGCTGAGAACTAATAAAAAAAATGAAGAAACCATATGCTCAACTGAAGGTGGGTTCAAAGGTGAGCAAATAATTATATTTTTATTTTTATTTTTGAGAGATATGAACTAGTTTAGAATTTAATTGAAGGTGCCTGCCTTCTCCCAAAACAAATACAAATCCAAACTACAGTTTCCCTTTGAGTAATTCATTTGTGAGGGTCAAAGTACAGTATTTCCACCCTGCCAAATGGCAACCCCAAAAAATGCAATATCCCTATGCGTATTTTATTTTGATTTGTTTTTTTTGTTTTTTTTTTTTTCTTTTTTTTTTCTCTTTATTATTATTATTATTATCAAAATAATGGTTTGTTCAAATCATGGAAACAACCTCTCTGAATGTGGTGATAAGGTTTCATGCATCATGCTCTCCCCGTACTCCTGGTAGCCTTGTGACTGGCCATTTACTTTTTGCTTTTAGTATGTGCGATGAGCCAGCAGGTCAGTGACACATGTGAGAATGTGCCAAGGTGTCTGGATGCAATGGTGATGGTGTCAGACGAGGTTTGTTATGACTGAAGGGACTGGGTTTGAAGCAACTATAGGGGACTAAAATTTTGGGTGACTTAAGGTGTCTGCTGTCATTTCAGTATGACTAGCATGGATGGATAGATTACGAACTCTGTTTATGGGAATTAAATCAAAGGCGCATTTGGAATTTTGGTAATGTGAATACGCATTTGGTGGTGCACAGCTGTTAGGCTTTAGGTTCCCATCAGTTTGGTGTTTCTTAAGTATAGGGAAGAATTCTCTGGGTTTTGTTTCAAAGTAGGCAGTTATGCTTTGTCGGTTTTGATTCCCAGTGTCTTTGGTGAATTGTGGTAGGGATTTGGATTGAATGGACTCCAGAGCTATATGATTCACAAAGCAACTGGCTTTGATACCGTTGTGGCACCAAATAGAAAGGCGATTAGGCTGTGTTTGTTTTTGTAGGCCTAGGGTGGCTAGACTTTGCTAAGATCTTTATAGCCAAATTGTTTGGTGCAACCAAAATAGAGGACAGAGGCTAATGGAAGGGTCCTCAGCCCATGCACATGGGCTACTGCAGCCCGTCCTTACCCACCAGTCTGGCTAAGGCTGAGGCATCTTTAGTTATAAAAACCCAAAAAAAAAATAAAATCACTTGTGCCCCTCAGATGCTAGACACAGGATTTGATAATTATTATATACCTGCAAAACAAAATTTATTCCTTTTTTCCCATCAAGTGAAATCTCGGTTTTTATATTTTCTCAGCATTGTTTTGTATGTGCATTGAGGAAAACAGTGTTAGCTTTTGATGCCAGTGTCAACTTATGATTAGGGTGAACACATGGATTTTGTGGGAGACGACCTAAGGAAAAATTGAATTAGAATAGTGCATCCAAGTAGCCGATCTCTTTGTTACTAATATGCCCCATTTACCAAATCCATGAAGATTCTGTTATTTTGGATGCAAGAGCCCTACCCGAATCATCCAACCAGAAGGAGAGCACCACACATTCATGCTTTGAAGGGTGGTGTAAAATTTCTACAAGACAGTTTATTGCTTTTGCTTGACTTTGTGAACATCTATCAATAGTGACAATATCATGTATGATACAGGAAGACCTAGCAAAAATGGGAGTGATGATCCGTCATTATAATAACAAAGAGCTGAAAGGTTATGTTCGCATCTCCGTTGGGAAGCCTGAACACACGAATGTCCTAATCGAGTGTCTCAATCGCCTCTCGCAATTGCCTCTACCAACTCATTAGCACTGGTTCTGTTAAAATTCATAATTTGCCGAGGAAAGGAAATGGAGGTTGATCATGTGAAGAGCTATCCAAGTACAACTGGATTTATTCTACTCCCAAGATTTGCAGTTGGAATATGTTTTAAGCCGATTTTTTTCCATGGCATCTGGCAAATTTTGTCTTCTGAAGCTGGGGAAAATATTATTCACCTGTAATGGAATTGCTGGTGAAACCCATTTAAGTATTTATAGGCATTGGTTCTTCTTGTACTTTCTTCTAAAAACATATCTCCGTTTCTTGGCATGTCTTAACATCTTTTTTGATCCCGAGTGGGCCATTTGATGTTGTAATCTAAATTATTGTAGGAACAAATTGATGATTTAAAACCCATTTGTGGGCATGCTTCATCATTCCTTGCTTGAATCTTTGGAAAATTGTAAGTTGCTTCAGTGTCTGCATCCATATAAATCAACTTAAATGTCAAAGTAGGCTTTATTTGGATAAAAAATTTTGTTCGTCAGTTGAAAAAAAGGGGAATAAAATTAATTTTTCATTTTATTTTTTCATGTATTGAATATCATTGAAATATAATAAAAATCATATCAAATTAAAATTAGTAACATGTAAATAAATGTTTTTGTTTCATTCATTAATTTTATGCTATATTCTCATCAGTTTTTTGGGTAACTAAACCAGAAAGTAAAGATATGTTTAGCTGTGGTTTTCAACTTTTCATTTTTTAGCTTTTCAAAATGCTATAAAAATTTCAACCTTTTTTTTTTGGGGGGGGGGGGTGTTGTAGTTTTTATTTGCTATTAATATAAGTAATTACAAAAATGGCAATTTGTTTTTAAATTTTTTTTAAAACTTATATAAGGTAGCATAGATTTGGATTTGTGTGAATTTGAAAGATAATTAATATAAATTTATAGTATATTTTATCTAAATTCACACATTTAAAATTTCATAGTAAGAAACTAGAAATTTAGACAACAATAAAAATGTATTTTCAAATTTTCTATTTACATTTTAAGAACTAAAAAAATAAGGTGATATATTTGTAATTATTGAAAAATTAAAAATGACAAGAAAATAAATTTATTTGCATGAGATGATAGAGCCAAAACTCTTTTATATGAGTGTTCTAAAACCGAAAAATTAACAGACATTTTGTTATTGGTTGAAAACCTAAAAATGGAAAATAAAAATAACCTTCCACAACTAAATTGGCGTTAAAATTCTTCTTATGCCTTTTTTTCTTAAATATTTTTCAAGATGACTATCTAGCATAGGTGTTTATTTATTGGCTTTGTTTATCAGTCATCCACTCATCTGGTATACATTGTGCATCTAAATACCTAAAGAAAGGTAATATGGGTTTACGTAAGAGCCTGATGTTCAAGCAAAAGGTTGAAAGATTAGCTCGTGCATGCGAGAACCATCTAATAAATAATGAAAAAACAGCCCCTAGGCCCTACAGACGCGGTGAAAAGACATCAGTATGTAAGACGAAGTATCGAGGGTTCAATTTCAGGTAGATACACTCACAGAGCCAGCGATACCTATAGATGGTGAGAGTTTATTCTATGAGCCAACAGTGACCGTGGATGGTGAGAGTTCGCTCTATGAGACAGCGGGGATCGTAGATGGTGAAAGTTCTCTGTGAACCAGTGAGGACTGTAGATGTGCCTCGGGAGTCTGGTTGGTCGAATGTCCAATTGATACACGGAAGTCGTGTCCGCATCCGAACTTTACCCTGATCAGCGAGACTCGGAGGGCGTTGATCCGTAGGTTTGGTGCCACACTAAGAAGTCCGAAAGGATAGTTGGTGGCTCCTATGTAATAAAAAACAAGAAAACAACAGCCCCTAACTGAGAGGGAAACAAAACAAAGAGTACAACAATAACGACAGGAATACATAACACAAATTAATCCTCCCATGCGTGTCCATACTCCTAGAAATTGTCCCAATCCGATTATGCAAATTCCGAGTAGTTGGCATCAAGGGCCAGAATCGAAGGAGCTTTAATTTCCTGAAGTTATCGGAGCAGGGGCAGCAACATCAAAGAAGAATCTGTTTATCCACTCCTACCATATCTCCAAAAAGTTAATCACCAACACAGCGAACCTGAATTCTAGCTACGCAGTGCAAGCATGCTAACCTCAAGACTGAAGCTTGCTGGGATCCAACAGTCAGCCTCCCAAATCCGAAATAGAATACATGGAACTCCTCCCAGTTTAGCGAGGTCAGATTACTGTTTGTCCAACTCCATTCATACACAAACATGTGTCTGAAAGGAGTGACACGAGTATTTTTGTGGAAGATTCTCCTATTCCTCTCCTTCCAATTTCCAACCGCTGGTACTGTGAGTTTGAAATTTCTGCAAAACCACTCGAGGAGTTCCACATGCAAAGTAGTGAAGACAGCTCATTTGGCATTACCCAATGAAGGTTCAATTTTTGCCACGTGTCACTTAGATCGGTTTGTTAAAAGTACAATGCAGGAAGAGATGATCACTCCTTCATCCTCTCCTTCCTACAAAGAAAACATATTGAAGTCAACATCTACCCTCTTTTTTGCAAGTGATCAGTAGTGAGAATTTCGTTTTTAGTCGCCAACCAACAAAAGATACTAATTTTTTGAGGGATGAATGGGTTATCATAATGTTCTAAAAGGCACTCTTAACTTGGCATGTGAGTTCTTGTGAGAAAGGTATTTGTAAAGGCTACCCAATGAGAAACTTTGAGAGCTGGAGAGATCGCAAATGCACCCGCCAAACTCCTCCCTATTGATGTGTATATCATATAATAATTTAAAGAACTCAATCATTTGATTAACTAACTTGCCTCTAACTTGTTTAACGAAGGAAAAATCCCAAAAAATATTATTGTTGGAGATGCACACGATCTCGGCCATTCTAGATTTCTTCTTATGAGTCAAAAGAAAAAGATTCAAATAAAGCTCTTGGAGCGATGATTTTGCAACCCACTTGTCCAACCAGAATTTAGTCTTGCTCTCGTCTCCAATGCTAATCGTAATGTGTTCTTAAATAGTTGTCCTTAGTTTAACAAAATTTTACCATAATCCTTATCCTTGGCTACCCGAAGGCGTTGTTGGAGACCAATCAATATTGTTCCTGTACTTGATACATATCATCGATTTCCAAAGTGCCTTATCTTCCTTGAAAAATATCCATAGCCATTTTCCTATTAAAGCTTTGTTCATTAGCTACAACCTTTTAATGCCCAAACCACCTTGAATTTTAGGCTGCAAGTCTATGTTCTAGTTCGCAAGGGGGTATTTGAATTTCTTCGCTAACCCTTTCCATAAGAAATTCCTTTGCAGCCCTTTGCAGCTTCTCTAATACATGTACAACTTTTTTTTTTGGCATAGGTAATATAGACATGAAATAGATTGGCTGGTTGGAAAGAACTGCACATATAAGGGTCAATCTACCTCCCATTGAGAGAAATTTTATTTCCAGGTTGCCAAATTTTGCTCCATTTTTTCCACAATCAGGTCCCAAATATGAGGAGAGCTTGATCTAACCCCCAAAGGAAGACCTAGGTACAAAGTGGGGAAAAAGTCCAATCCGTGGTTGAAAAAGCGATCTCGTCAATAGCATCCAGAGCTCTGATAGGGTAAATGAAGCTCTTTGATAGATTAACTTTTTAGCCCATGACCGCTTCAAAACATGGAAGAATGGCTTGTAAATTCCTGACTTTAGATGGTGAATTGCTGCAAAAAAATCAAAGTATCATCTGCAAATAAAAGATGGGATATAATGATGGAATCTGAAAGATTATGAATGGTTACTCCCTTCAAGAGATTTTTTTCAATAGCTCTACTAATTATTTGCAATAATGCCTCCATGACAATGAAAAAAAAAAAAAAAAGGAAAGGGGACAAAGGGTTTCCCTGTCCAAGGCCCTTAGAACTTTTGAAAAAGCCAAAAGCCTCTCCATTAATCAATACCGAGAAAGAAAATGTGGAGATGTACCATTTAATCTAGTTCCTCCATTTCTCTCCAAATCCTATGGTTTTTAAGATGTTGATAAGACAAATTTCCAATTCATATGATCAAATTAAATGTCTTTTCCAAATCAAGTTTGCAGACAAAGTTTCCCACCTTATTTCTCCTTAAAAAATATATGCGTACATTTGCGAGAGAGATGCATCAAGTATCTGTCTACCGAAAACAAAGGTCAACTATTGGTTAGATATAATCATTGGTAGGAATTTTTTAAGTCTAGTTGAAAGCACTTTCCGAAGAATTTTGTAGAAGATGCTGACAAAGCTAATGGACATGTAATCATGTTGGCCTAACAAAGCTTAATTTCATTTTGATGATAACAAATCAAGGTTACTTAACATGTCTATGCAAGTTTAAGTTTCAGGACTTAAGTGATCTTATGGTTTCAAGTGGATATGCTTGAAGAGTTTGAATGTAAAATCACACTTAAGGTTATGAGACATGATAAACATGAAGGTTCAAGTCATGTGAGACATGAAGCTCGTTGAAGCAGTACTTAAAGCTCAGAAGACATAGTAGAAGTTTCACAACATGAAGACTTAGACTAAGTACTTCAAAACTCAATATTCATTGATTGGAGCTCTTAGGATATGTCATTGGACTTAGATACCTGAATTCATTCATGGAAAATATCTTCTTAAAGACCAAATTGAGTTTTCAAATATATGAATTAAGTTTGGAAACAAAAATATTGAAAAAACAAGTTTTTTCTTAAAGGCAGGCGACTGATGTTAAGTCATCAGGAGACTGTGGTGCTTCTATGTTTGAAAATATTCAAAAAAAAATAGGCATAAGCGATAGACCTATTGGGCACAGTCGACTGACCCCATTCTGACTTTCAGAATATGCTCATTTTAAAAGAGCACAGGCGACTGACCTTTCGAGGACAGGCAACTGATGCGTGTGTTTGAACATTTAATGGCACTGATCTTGTTTCGAAATATTGCATGAATGGTTTCCAAATTGAGAGAAAATTTAAAGGAAAGTTTTTGAAACCCTAGTGTATTATTTAAATGTATTATTCTCACACATTAGGGCAAGAACACCGATTGAAAATGTAGTGACCCATAAAATTTCGTTTAAATTTCTCTGATACCACTTGTAATAACTTGAGTATTTCATATGATAATAATCACTGATAAAGACAACGACAGTCCTCAAATGCTAATTACCAGAGTACTAAACTATCCCAATATCACATTGAAGATCTAAACTTATCAAATAATGGATATCACAATAAAGCTCTGAACTCATCACAACACAAATAAAATATTAATAATTCTAAATAAGACCTTCTATCCCACCCACGCTTCCACTGCGCTACTCCGATTACTTGCTCCTCATGGCATCTAAGAAGTATTAGATAATGATGGGGTGAGACATTTCTCAGCAAGACAGAATAGATTATTATCAGTGTGTGGCAGATGAGTTTTTACATAAGCAAAACATAGCCTTTAATTTAACTTTAACTGAAAAGGCATCTGTATATATCATAACTCACACCTATAACATTTAAAATACACATTTCCTACTCAAACATATTTTTAGCTAAATAATTAATTCTGTTTTCGTAAATCTACATATATACATAGACGAATTTCCCTTGATTGGACTATCATATATTATCATGTATATAATCCCTCATGATTGGGTTGTGCGGCCCAAAGACTAGACTTAGCCATGGCTGGCCTACCACGCTAAGTTAAAACTGCTATGTTTGTAGTACGATTGCCCACCCAACCTGGTTTGGACCCAGTGGGTAACCTGCTCTTGCAATATTGATACTCCAAGGGCCAACCGACTGCCATCCACCTACACTTTCCTGATAGTGTGGCTGCAATGCATGTAATACTAGCTACGGTACCGTGCTCTGAATCATAATTAGTCCATCAAGGTTCTGATACCATATAATACAATTTATATAATTAAATTGTAATATGATCTCATTTTCATAAGTCTGTATAAAACTTGACATGTTCATGATTCTGTATAAAATTTGTCATATCATATCTCTGTATAAAATTATCATTTCATAACTTGGCATAAAGCCGTCTGAACTCAGCATAAAGCCGGCTAGACTGTCATTTCATAATTATATAAAAACCATCATGTTTAATCATACAATAATAACTGTTTTCATATCACACGATTTGACTGATAAATCATACTATAATAAACTGCCCTGGGGAAAATATATATTTTGCTGAAAACTAGGGTATGATTAATTTCACCTATTTAATTTAATTCCATTATATTCCAAGAAAACCCGATATACTCAAATCCCTTCAGATTAATTTATTTTCAAAATATTCCCAAATATCAGATATAATCAAATCCCTGTAGTTTAATTTAATTCCAAAATATTCCCAAAAATCTGATATAATCAAATCCCTTCAGTTTAATTTAATTCCAAAATATTCTCAAAAATATTATATAATCAAATTCCTACAGTTTAATTTAATTCCAAAATATTCTCAAAAATTTGATATAATCAAATCTCTGCAGTTTAATTTAACTCAACCATATTTTTAAAATAAAATATGAACATAGATATAATTAATTTCACATACTCAATTTAAATCGGGTATATTTTAAATAACACAAATTTAATTAAATTTGCATACTCAAATTTAATCGGGAATATTTTTTATATATAAAACCTAACATAATCTATTCCCTTTACCTTAACCCTAGAGTGGTGCTTACGATGTCTAAATGACGAATCCACTCCGGTTAAAGTGTTGAGGAGCGAAGTTAGTACCCGGATATGATGTTTGTTTTCAATTTGGCTTATAGACAGAGAGAAATTGAAGAGAGAGAGAGAGAGAGAGAGAGAGAGAGAGAGAGAGAGAGAGAGAGAGAGTTTGAGGAGACAGAGAGAGAGAGTTATACGACCACAAAAGGGGGGGGGGCTTCATCCAATTTCAATTTGATTCTCAGTAAGTCTCTTGAGACTTCTTGAGAACACACACACACACACACACACACACACACACACACACACACATATATATATATATATATATATATATAAGATTATAATATTATATTATTATTATTATTATTATTATTATTTTTTTTATTTTTTTTGGATTACTACATCCTATTGTCTTCCTTTCCTACAATATGCTTCACATTAAAGAGAATTAATTTTAAACATTATCTAGTTAATTTTTGGCATTCACGTATACTAATTATGTTTATGTACACTTATATGCATATTATTTTCTGAGGCGTTACAGAAAAAGCAAACAGCACGCACATACTTCTATATACTCTTGTTTGATAGGCGACTACTGTGTTCTTGGTGGTTTCACTTCAAGAAATTGATTTGATTTTTGAAAATTCACATCTTTAATCAGTTCTGGTGATATACTTCGAGCTTCAACTTTCATATTATTATTTTGAAGTATTATTTTTGAATCTAATATGTACTAATATGCTCATTTGAGGAGCTTTTCATTGTACAAGCAAGTTTTTGTTGTTTGTTGTATTTTTGATAGTTCAGGGATTGAATCGTTGCCTAGTAGGAGGGGATTCTCGTTAGAGAGGCGAACTTAACCTTTGAGGGAGAGAGGTTGTAACTTCACCTGATAACGAAGTTGGCAAAGGAAATCCTCACAGCGAGTTGCTTGGGGCAAGGACATAGGCTGCGGCCAAACCTTGTAAAAACAACGGTTTTCAGCTTCTTCTTCCCTACTCTTTTTATTTTCTATAAGATATAACTTGCGTGCTTGACTAAATTTTTATTATCATCTTGCTAAGTATTGAACCTTGTTGAACATATAATTTTGTTGATTATCATATTGTGAATAAAATCTAAATATGTTGAATATTGTGTTATGCTGAAAGTATGAACTTGTTAAATATTGTATCTTGCTGAATATTGGCTAGTTGTGAATAAATTTGTATTAGCTATATGGTTGAGTTGTTGGATTAAAATTTCAGATAAACATATAACTCTAAATCTGCAAGTAATTAGGAGGAACAAGTTGTGAATTGATTTTTCATATTAGAGCATAAGAGCTGAAGTTAAGCAAGTGATTTGCAAAATCTATTTTGAAAAGAAAAGTTATTGTTGAAATTCATATCTTAATTTCTATTATATCATTGAGGCATAAAAAAAATGACAATTTATTCTAGAATGTATTGTTATAAACTATATTCATTCTAGCTGAAAAACATATTCTAGATAAGGGCTTAATTGAATGTATTAACTTTTCACTTCATAGTATAAATTCAGATTGTGTATTGAGTTCTTACATTTATATCTTGAACTCCTTGCTCATACAAGCTAAATAACTAAATAGAAATAGGCTTTTTGATATTATTAGAAATTAACATTATCAAGGGTTGAAGTAAATAAATTCCACAAATAATTTTAAATAACCCGATTCACCCCCCCTCTTGGGATTACATCCTAATTTCAATTGGTATCAGATCATAGGTTGTAGTATATCCTAACAAGTAACTACATAAAGATCCCTATGGCAAAGTTAGGAGTATCCCTTTTTGGCGAATGCCAATCTTCATCTAGACCTCCCATCTTCTGCGGTGAAAACTATGCCTTCTGAAAGCAACGAATGAGAATATATTTGCTAACCATGGATTATAAGGTATGGAAAATATTCACATATGGTGACTTGATTCCCACTAAAACCGTAGACAACAAAGAAGTCCCTAAAGAAGAAAAGGAATTGATTGAGACAGACATGAAACTAACACAAATTAACTCTAGTGCAATAAATACAATATATTGTGCCTTGGATGCAAACGAATTCAATAGAGTTATGAGCTGCAAATCAACTAAGGAAATTTGGTACAAGTTAGAGGTTACCTATGAGGGAACCGTAGATGTTAGGGACAATAGGATTGACATGTTCACCGGTGAGTATGAAGCCTTTTAGGATGAACCCAGAAGAATCCATAACTAGTATGTACACAAGGTTCACCCATATAATCAACTCCCTTAATACACTAGGTAAAAGCTATTCTACCTATGAGATGATTAGGAAAGTTCTGAGAGGACTTCCTCCCATTTGGGAACCTAACGCTGCTGTCATAACTAAAGGTAGAAATCTGAAAACTACTTCCTTAGATGAATTAATAGGTTCACTTCTCACGTATGAGATGACGATGAATGGAAGAGCTACTGAGAGTAATAAACAAAAGAAAACAATAGCCCTAAAAGCTTCAACGGATAGTTCCAGTGAGAAAGAGGATGATGAGGGAGATGACGATGATCTAGCCTTGTTCACTAGACGCTTTGGAAAATTCTTTAATAAGAACAAGAGATTCGCTAGAAAATTCAGAGGTTCAAAAACAGATAAGGGTGAGACTAATAAGAGAGAAACAAAGAGTAAACCCCCTATCTTTTATAATTGTAAGAAAGTAGGACATATTAAACCTAATTGTCCACAACTTAAGAAATATGTCAAGAAGAAGAAAAAGAGAGCAATGAAAGCAACTTGGGATGACTCAAATTCAAGTGACTCGAAAAGTGAATCAAGCGATCATGAGATGGCTAACCCATGCTTCACAGCAAGAGACAATGAGGTAAGTACCTATTCAACCTTATCTTATGAAACTAGTGATGAATCTTGTAATGAATCATCTGAAAGCTTGCCTTCTTATAGAGAAACCCAATCTGAATTGTTTTCATTACATAATAGATTCATAAAAGTGTCCAAGAAGAATATAGCTCTAAGACAACAAAATGAAACACTTGTGAATCAACTAGAATCCTCTAGATTAATTTAAAAAGAAAAGGACTCAACCATTGATGGACTTATGGATAAAATCAATAAGATGTCCCAAGAACTAGTTAAGCTACAAGTAAATAGTAAAAGTGCAAAAGACTTAGAAGTTTGTAGTCTTAGAAGTAAAGTTGAAGATCAAGCTAAAATCATATATAACTTTACTATAGGAAAAGAGAACTTTGACAAACATGTTGGAGTTCAACGAATGTCCTTGGACAAGGAAGGAATAGGCTTTAATGGAATTAAGAACACTAAATTAAAGAACCTCTACATGGGGTACTTTGTAAAAGCCTCCAATAATTATGCTAATACATCTTTAGTCAATACATATGAACACACTATGTGTTTCTTATGTAAGGAGAAGGAGCACATAAAATTTGAATGTCCATACAAAGGAAAGAATGTTAAAATTAAGAAAGTATGGAGAGCAAAATCTAAAAAAAAATCAAATTCAAAAAGACCTAAGAAGGTATGGGTACCAAAAGTAACACCTTGAATCCCTTCTTGTAGGTATGCTTTAGGTCCACACCAACAAAAGATAAATGGTACTTGGATAGTGGGTGTTCAAGGTATATGACCGGAGATAAGTCCAAGTTCAACTCATTAACATTAAAGGATGGTGGTGGATATGTCACATTTGGAGACAAAGCTAAAGGCAAAATTATTGGCATCGGTAAAGTCAATAAGAAATTCCTTGGAGATTGATGATGTGCTATTAGTTGAAGGGTTAAAACATAATCTACTCAGTATTAGTCAATTAAGTGATAAAGGCTTTCAAGTAACCTTCAAACAAGAAAATGCATAGTTGAAGATAGTAAAACGCATAAAACATTGTTTATTGCTAATCAGGTTGATAATGTATATTGCATAAATTTTAAGAACCTGATATCTCAAGAAGTTCAATGCTTCACAGCTGTGAATGAGATTAGTTGGTTATGGCATAGGAGATTAGGACATTCTAGTATGGATTTGTTATCCAAATTAGCAACAAAAAATATAGTTAGGGGCTTACCTAGTACTAAGTTTGTTAAGGACAAAGTGTGTGATGCTTGTCAACTTGGGAAGCAAACCAAGACAAGCTTTAAAAAGAAAAAAAACATTTCTCTATTGGTAGACCACTGGATCTTATTCATCCAAATCTATTTGGTCCCACCAAAACTCAAAGCCTAGGAGGTACGTAATATGCATTCGTCATAGTTGATGACTACTTCAGATTTACCTAGGTAATCTTCTTATCCTCCAAAGATTGAGCTTGTAAGATGTTGATCAACCTATACAAGAAGCTTCAAAATGAAAAAGGATATGGCATGAAAAATATCAGGAGTGATCGAGGGCGAGAATTCAAAAATAGAGATGTTAAGGATTATTGTACTAAACATGGAATATCACACAACTTCTCAACTCCCCACACACCTCAACCAAATAAAGTTATTGAGAGGAAAAATAGGTCACTTCAGGAGATGGCTAGGACCATGCTGAGTGAGCATAACTTGATTAAATATTTTTGGGCTGAAGCGGTGAACTCCGCTTGTTATGTAATGAGCAGAGTCTCACTTAGGACCAGCCTAGAAAAGACTCCATATGAAATTTGGAAAGGAAGAAAACTGAATATATCCTACTTCCATGTGTTTGGATGCAAGTGCTTTGTTCTAAATGACAAAGACGACCTAAAAAAGTTTGATGCTAAATCAGATGAAAAAATCTTCCTAGGATATGCTAAAAATAGAAAAGCCTTTAGAGTCTACAATAAAAGGATTCTTTCAATTGTAGAATCCATTCATATTACATTTGATGAGGCAAATTCACTTTCTCCTAAACCTATTGATGTTGATGAAGTTGAAGTAAGAAAAGGTTTAGAAGACTTGAGTATTCATGAAATAAAATATGAGAGTAATGAAATGAGCACACATTCAAATGATAACTCTCACAGTCAATCTGAATTACCTAAAGAGTGGAAGTTCGTAAGGAATCACCCCAAAGATCAAATTATTGGTGAACCTTCATAAGGAGTATCCACTAGATCATCATTAAATAATTTATGCAATCATTGTGTGTTCTTGTCTCAAGAGGAACCCAAGAACATAATTGAGGCAATTAATGCTGAATCCTGGATAGCTGCCATGCAAGAGGAATTAAATTAATTTGAAAGGAGTAAAGTTTGGAAGTTAGTTCCTAGACCGGCAAATCACTCTATAATCGGCACTAAATGGGTATTTAGGAATAAGAAGGATGAGAACGGAATTGTAGTCCGTAACAAGGCTAGACTGGTAGCTCAAGGTTACAATCAAGAAGAAGGAATTGATTATGATGAGACCTTTACTCTAGTAGTTAGAATGGAAGCTATAAGAGTGCTACTAGCCTATGCATTCCACAAGAATTTCAAACTTTATCAGATGGATGTAAAGAGTGCATTTCTAAACAGATTCATAAATAAAGAAGTGTAAGTTGCACAACCCCCAGGGTTTGAAGACTTTCATTTCCCTAATCATGTATTTAGACTAACAAAAGCCCTACATGGATTGAAACAAGCTCCTAGAGCTTGGTACGAACGATTAAGTGGCTTCCTGTTAGAAAATGGTTTTTCTAGAAGGAAAACGGATAACAACCTATTCATTAAGTCTAAAGATAATGATATGCTTATCATACAAATTTATGTTGATGACATTATCTTTGGTGCTACTAATGAGGATTTATGCAAAGAATTCGCAAAAATGCATGCAAGGCGAGTTTGAGATGAGCATGATGGGTGAGTTGACATATTTCCTTGGTCTTCAAATCAAGCAAGTTAAGACTGGCACATTCATTAATAAATTAAAGTATATAAGATACTTGCTTAGGAAATTCGACATAGAAGGTGGAAAGCCATTAGGAACTCCAATGAACACTTCCATGAGTCTTGATAGAGAAACGAAAGGAAAGTCAGTAGATGTGAAATACTACCGAGGCATGATAGGAAGTATACTCTATTTGACGGTTAGTAGACCTGATATTATGTTCAGCGCCTGTATGTGCGCTCGCTTTCAAGAAAATAATATCAGATTATAATTCAATACACACATAAGGGGACTGAGAATGGAAGCCAAAGACGCATAAAGCTTATATGATTAGGCGTTCTCCATGAAGATTAAAGAGCAAAGAAGATAAAGAAGTTTTTTTTTTAAAAAATTTGTATTGCATTTAATCTTTAAATTTAGTCTTTACTAATGGTCTGTAATAGCTGCATCTCATGCATGATAGGTTTATGCTCTAAGGCCATAGTCTAACCATAAAGAAAATCAGAAGATCATAGACAGACTTTGGTCGATTGACCTTAGGTCTTTAGGCTTAATTAAAAAGCCTTAGTCGACTAATACCCTTGGACTCAAAAGACATATGCTTATTCACATAAGGTTGATAAAGCACAAAGGCCAAAATGAAATTAAAGGCACATTTTAAGTGGTCTCGATCGACCGAACCCTTGGAAGTATAAATGCCTTGGTCAACCGAACTGGTCAGAGTCAACATGTTGACTTCCCTCGGTCAACCATTCTATTTTAAACGTACCTCCCTCGGTCGACCGAACCATAAAGTGTCTGTGTCCCCAACTACTTGGCCTACCAAACATGTAGCTCAAAATCCTGATGGTTGACCGAACCATATGAATGGCCGACCGGCCAAGTGCCTTGGTCGACCGAACCTACGAAGGGTTTCGGTTCACCTTTCGTTGGTCGACCGCCCATTTCTTCGGTCAACTGAACCATTTAAAATTTGAATCATCTATTAATGCTTAGCTGACTGCCAGTTCTCCTCGGTCAACCGAACTTTCATGTTCTGTCAACCGACCCTTTCCCTCCGATTGACTGAACCTCTCGGGTCAAGCCATTTTTAAATGCTTAAATACACTTAAAAATTAATTTAACTTTTCTAATAATACCCAACAAGTCCCCAACAGTCATTTTTTCACCCAACTCTATATATACCCCTTCATAATTCATAATTAGTAAGATGATTAGTTAGAAAAACCTCTCAAATTTTGATATCCTATTTTCATTTTCCTAAGCCTATTTTTTCATCCTCTCTTAATTATTACTTTGAAAAATCATTTTCTAAAGAGAGTGTTTTACATATATTGGGGCATTTATTTTTGAATCATATAGTATTTACTCTCATTGCATATTCTTGCTTGATATTGTTTTATTGAGAATAAGCAAGTTCTTTTCCTTGTGATTTTATTCATAAATCTTCTTTTGGGAAAGACCTTCTTGAGTTAGTAAGTCTTTGCATACTTGTTGCATGATTCAAGAGCTTGTGTTGTGATTTTAGTGAAATATTTTTGACAAGTCATAAACCCTACATCTATTGTGCTTGATATTTAAAAAATCTCATTGAGATATTTGATTAAAGTTGTAAAGAAAATCTTTGAGCACTCATCATATACATTTTAATTCAAAGATTATTTTAGTGAAAATCACATTCTCACTTTGAGCATAAATCCTTATCATACGTAAATGTATTGAGCATACTATTATACATCATCTGCTTCGTTTAGAAGCACATTCCCTTGTACAAAAAAATTATTTGAATATCTATTGTATTCCCGACCAGTGGTCGGAAGAGGGAGACTAGCCCTGTGAATAGTCCCGAATTTGCTCAGACTCGGTTAGGAGAGCACCGGACTTGTTCAAATCCGGTTAGGAGAGCTAGGTGCACCATCCTGGTGAGGTGTTGTAAACGGTGTCGCTCCACCTGTGAAGTGAGCAGCTAGTGGAATCCTTGAACTGCAACTTAAGGCGGGGATGTAGGCAGTATTGGGCGAACCTCGATAACATATCTGGTGCAAATTTTATTTTTTCGCAATGTATTTTCCACACCTGCATGTTATTATTTATTACTCTGGTCATTTTACATATATGCATTGAATTATTGATAATACTGAGATTGGTTTATTAGGTTAAATATTTACTCAGTAGTTTATTTGTGTTATTGGGGAATACTTAGACGACCCTAGGTTGAGTTATACTACTGCTAGTTAGTTGAACTAGGAAGAAAATTTTAAAATACCCAATTCACCCCCCCTCTTGGGAATACACCAATTCCAACACGAGTGCCATAAATATTTCAAAGAATCCTATCTCTCACTCTAGGGCTAAGCATATTGACGCATCATCATTTCTTGAGAGATCATGTGCAAAAAGGAGACATAATTCTTGATTTCGTAAATACGAATAAAGTGAATGAGTGGTTGAGCTAAAAGAATATATATGTCACTAGCCTGAAGGGCAGGTGATTGACTCAGTGAAGCGCAGTCGACTAACTCGCTACTGACTTGTGAAAATTCTGAGCATTACATAGGGTAGGCAACTGACTCTTTGAGCACAATTGACTGACCTGCGGCAGTATATATACTTACTGATAGTAAAAACCCTAACTTTTCACATCTCAGTCTACTGACCATCTATCCCCACTCTTCTGAACTCTCTGTTTTCCATCTTGATGTCATATTTCACAAAGATTCAACTGATTAAACTTCAAGATATACTTCAATCTTTTTTTTCCACTTCTTTTTTAAGGATTTCACCAATTTGTTTCTTCATAAAAATGCCTAGAACCAAGCACATGGCTAACAGAGGTTCTTCTTCCAAACAAGATGATGCAAACGACATCAAAAAATGGTTGGTGACTCCTTAAGCAAAGTAAATCTATCGGAAGCATGTTAGATCTACCGAACCCATTTTCGGTAAGGTTTTGGACCTTGAATCCTTTAGAGATGATTTTTCAGATATTTTACCAATGTTTAATGTTTTGGGTTGGGAAAAATTCATAACCTATCAAGCTAGAGGGCATTATCCTAATCTAATTAAGCTTTTCTATGCAAACATGATAAAGGGAGAAACTGTGATCTCCACTCAAATTATGGATAAATTGTTTGCCATCATTCCACAATCTTTAGTTGCTTGATTTCGAATTCAAAATGGAGATTTTGAATGTCTACTTATTGGTACATCTTGGATGATGGAGCAAGGTTTTACTCCTGAGGAATTTTTACCATTGATAATGAAGGAGGCTCTTGTATATTTTGGTTATCCTCCATTATATCATCAGCTAAACCTTCAAGCACAAATCCTACAGAAACTTATCACATACAATATTTTGCCTAGGGTAGGATCACATGATCACATTTCCTACCTCAACTGTTTTGTGATGCTGTGTCTACTTAAAGAAAAGAAACTTGATCTACCTAGTCTTATTTTAAAATGGATGATCACATAAGAAGAGGCTAGATGAGTTATTCTACCTTATGGAGGAGTATAATAAAATCTTTGATCATTTAGGTGTTACCACTTCATCTACCCTATTCATAGCTCGTTCTCGCTATGATATGTTTTCATCTACTAAGAGTAAACAAATAGGGTATGAGTGACTTGATCAAGGATGGTTTCTGAAAGGTGGTAGGGGACGCAGACAAGTTCCAGGACTTGAACAGGCTCCTATACCCCAGAAAAATGCACCACCAGTGAATGATGCTCCATCTTGGTTTGCATCATATTAACAGTAGTAGAATGCTTTCTATGGTGAATTGCGTAATAATTTTAGTTCACTTCGGTTGTGCTATAATTCCTTGGATCAGCATGTTGGATGCATTGAACAATACATGGAAAGCTCTTCTTCATCAATTGGCAAAGCTCCTATGGAAAAAACTTTGGAGGTGAAGATGATAATGATGAGGAAGGAATCGATTCAGATGAAGGTGATGAAGATTAGCCTTATTTCATTTCTATTCTGAACAAACAACTTTGGGTTGTAATATTTAAGCTGTTTTCAGCTCTTTACACTGTTTTCTTATGTTTTTGCTTATCTTGAACATGACATATTTTCATGCTAGACTTTGCTTATCATGAATATCTTTTTACATAATGCATGAATATTTGATTCATGGTTGATTTTGAGTGTTGCATACTGAGTTGCAATGCATGTACCCTTTTTGTTGATGTCAAAAAGGGGAGAAATATGTGTAAAATTAGATATGTTGATATGTTGACATGTTTGAGAAATATAGAAATGTTTGAACATGAGATATGTGATATGTTGATTTGTGTTATGGAGAAATATATGTGCAAAATCTTATGATTGAGTCCATTCATAACATATGAACATATATTCAAAGGGAGTTACTATGGATGATATGTGTAACAACTCCCAAAATTATTGGAATTAAATAAGAGGGAAAGGAAATTTTAAAAGGGACTCAAAGGGGGTCTCGTTGACGAAAGTAGACTTCGTCGACGAGTACCCTACTAAAGTTCATTGACGAAGACACGCATCTCGTTGACGAGAAGATACCAAGAGGGGGGTTTTAGTAGTTTGAAATTTGTCGACAAGGGGTTCATGTTCGTCAACGAACTTTCTTCAGGGACTCATCGACGAGATGACGTGTCTCGTCGATGAATCTGGGTCTATAAGTACTTTTAAAACCGGATTTTCACAAGAAAACCTTCGTAGGAAAGCTCTCTCTCTCCCTAAAATGTCCCTCTCCCCTTCTCTCTTTGATCTCGGCTCCATTTTTCGTTGGATCGACGATCTAAAGCCACCATGACGCTCCTGGGAAAGTTCTCTTCAAGTTTGCCGGAGCGGATCATTGGTAGGGCTGGTTTGAATTTCATCCCAATCTCAGGGTAAGACATTTTATTTAGCATTTTCCTTTTTTCACAGTTATAAGAAATTTAGTATACGAAGAAATACTGATGTTTTGTTCTGAGAGATGTGGTTTTTAGGGTGTTGAATGGGGAACCCTACGGGTGTGGGACCAGATACAGAAAAAAGGGGGCTTTTCAGAAATTAGGTAAGAGAAATATGTTATGCTAGGAAGTTTTAGCAAAGATACCAGAAATTTTATGTATATTTATATTATACCAGTTTATTCTCCAGCTTTACAGATTATGAGTTTGTATTATTTGTGTGGCCCGAGTGGACGTTTACTTGATAAAGAATTTATATAGTTTGCCCAATATATCATGATTTACAATATATACAGATATAGACAGATATTTACCAGACAAATATTTATCAAACAAGTATTACAGTTTTTACTGAGACCAGTATATTACAGTTTTGAACAGATCAGTATATTACAGTAATTACAGAATACCATGTTTCCTAAAACCATAACACTCAGATTTACAGATTATACAGACAGATAAATAGTTATTACAGTCAGTTACTAAAGATATGTGATCCAGATATCACAGTATATACAGTACAGAATTACAGTGTTATGGTAATTTTAGAAACATGATGAAAATAGTAGAAAGATTATAGTAATATATATATACAGTATCAGATCCCTGATTAAATATTACAAACAGACACAGATAACAGAGCACGGTATCGTTGCTATTACAGATTAGAGTGTAACCACATATCTTAGATAGTATGTGGGTACCGCCAACCGTGCTCAGAGAGCTTGCAGACTCCCTAGATTTCTGGGTTGAGGGGGCTCGGTTTGACAAGGTAGTTTTCCAGTTCCATGCTTAGGAGTGGATGCAGTTTGACCGGACTGAGGAAGGGTAAAGTACAGTGACTTACTTAATAGGCCAACCAGAGTTAAGTCCCACCTATAGGCCGCACAACCCTATCATGAGGGGTTAAATCATAACATGCAGATTTCTAGGGAAAACCACAGTTATATATATGTATACAGATTTATAGTGTTTGATAAATATAGTATGATATTAGAAGTTTGAAAAGTAGAAAATCAGATGATACAGTTATATTTTAAACTACGATGAATGTATGATATACTTTATACAGATTTACCATTTTACACAGTTTCAGATGTTATTAAAATAATTATGCAACTTAGTCGCCACACACTAGTAATAACATATTTCTACTTAATGAGCGTCATCTCACCCCATTACTTTAACATTTTTCAAGTGAGCCAGTTAGGCGAGCAGATCAAGCTTGCAGATAAAGTGACCTCTTGATTGCCTTGTCTATAGGGCAAGTCATTTAGAGTGTTGTATTTTGGGATAGATGATACTAGTGAGAGATGTAAAAATAAAACTATGGTCTAGAAATACTGAATTCTAGTATTGTATGTATTTATATGGTTGTATGATTTATGTTTTCCACTGCATAGGTGTGTCTATTATGTACAGGAATACCTCAGTGCCCTTCTGAGGCCTGAGATACTGTAGCAGTGATATCAGAGTAGTTTATGTGTTTTTATTTTATTTGAGAAAAAAAATGGTATAATTTTTGGGTCTTTACAATATGAGTATTGAAAATCATGATATACATTGAAAACTCTGAATGTTTGATTCACATGAGTTATTGAAAAGCATGATATACATTGAAAATTCTGAATGCTTGATTGATATGAGTACTGAAAGCATGATATATATTGAAAATTCTCAATGCCTGAAATTACTCTGATATGAAAGCATGATATTCTGAACACGTCATATATTATGATATGTGTGTATGACTTGTTAAGAGTATACTTATTGTAAGGGAGAGCCTTTTAAGGCTTTCTTATTTTTATTCCTTATTTGTCATCATCAAAAAAGGGGACATTGTTGGCCTAATAAGGCTTAATCTCATTTGATGATAAAAAATCAAGGTTACTTAACATGTCTATGCAACTTTAAGTTTCAGGACTTAAGTGATCTTATTATGGTTTCAAGTGGATATGCTTAAAGAGTTTGAATGTAAAATCACACTTAAGGCTATAAGACAATGTAAACATGAAGGTTCAAGTCATGTGAGATATGAAGCTCATTGAAGCAGTAAGCTCAGAAGACATAATGGAAGCTTCACAACATGAAGACTTAAACACAAATATAGGAAAATCATATGAAAGTTTCATGTAAGTACTTCAAAACTCAATATTGATTGATTGAAACTCCTAGGATATGTCATTGGACTTAGATACCTGAATTCATTCATGGAAAATATCTTCTCAAAGTTCAAATTGAGTTTTCAAATATATGAATTAAGTTTGGAACCAAAAATATTGAAAAACAAGTTTTGCTTAAAGGCAGGCAACTGATGTTAAGTCATTAGGTGACTGTGGTGCTTCTGTGTTTGAAAATATTCAAATAGAATAGGCATAGGCGATTGACCTATCGGGTATAGCCGACTAATCCCATTCTAACTTTCAAAATATGCTGATTTTAAAAGAGCACATGCGACTGACCCTTTGAGGACAGGCGACTGATGCGTGTGTTTAAACGTTTAACAACTTTGATCTTGTTTCCAAATCTTGCACGAATGGTTTCCAAATTGAGAGCAAATTCAAATAAAACTTTTTTAAACCCTAGTGCACTATTTAAACAAATTATTCTTGCACATTAGGGCAAGAACACCAATTGAAAAAGCAAACGTCACACACATACTTATGTATACTCTTGTCTAATAGGCGACTGCTGTGTTCTTGGTTATTTCACTTCGAGAATTTGATTTGATCTTTGAAAACTCATATCTTTAATCAGTTATGGTGATATACTTCAAGCTTCAGCTTTCATATTGTTATTTTGAAGTATTATTTTTGAATCTAATGTGTACTAATTTGCTCATTTGAGGAGCTTTTCATTGTACAAGCAAGTTTTTTATATTTGTTGTATTTTTTATGGTTCAAGGATTGAATCGTTGCCTAGCGGGAGGGGATTCTCATTAGAGAGGTGAACTCCACCTTTGAGGAAGAGAGGTTGTAACTTCACCTGGTATCAAAGTTGGTAAAGGAAATCCTCATAGTGGGTTGCTTGAGGCAATGACGTAGGCCGCGGCCAAACCTTGTAAAAACAACGGTGTTCAACTTCTTCTTCCCTACTCTTTTTATTTTCTATAAGATATAACCTGCGTGCTTGACTAAATTTTTATCATCATCTTGCTAAGTATTGAACCTTGTTGAACATATAATTTTTTTTATTATCATATTGTGAAGAAAATCTAAATCTATTGAATATTGTGTTATGCTGAAAGTCTGAACTTGTTAAATATTGTATCTTGCTGAATATTGACTAGTTGTGAATAAATTTGTATTAGCTATATGGTTGAGTTGTTAGATAAAATTTCAGATAAACATATAACTCTAAATCTGCAAATAATTTATCCAAGGAGGAACAAGTTGTGAATTGATTTTTCATATTAGAGCATAAGAGCTGAAGTTAAGCAAGTGATTTGCAAAATCTGTTTTGAAAAGAAAAGTTATTGTTGAAATTCCAATCTTAAATTCTATTATATCATTGAGGCATAAAAAAAATCACAAAATTTATTCTAGAATGTATTGCTATAAACAGTATTCATTCCAGCTGAAAAGCATATTCTAGATAAGGGCTTAATTGAATGTATTAACTTTTCACTCCATAGCATAAATTCAGATTGTGTATTGAGTTCTTACATTTATATCTTGGACTCCTTGCTTATATAATCTTAATAACTAAATAGAAATAGGTTTCGTGATATTATTAGAAATTAACATTATCAAGGGTTGAAGTAAATAAATTCTGCAAATAATTTTAAATAACCTAATCCTTAATATTTTCAACCCCCCCCCCCCCCTTGTTTTGGAATGATTACAATAAAAGTGGGGTTCAGGCTTCTTTCAAATCTACCTTCCACAAAGAATTCATGAAAAGCTAAAAGAAAGTCATAGTTCATAAAGCCCTATGTTGTTTTTGTGTGTGGCTCTTATACTTAGTGGGGCTCATAAACAAAGGAAGAAAATCATATGGATGAATTCATTGGTACTGTGCAGTAGGGACTCGTCAACTAGTGTGGCTCATTCATCGACGAGTAGATACCAAGAGTCAGAAAAATGCAGAAGTTTTGAGATACTGAGAGCAGGAAAATTAGAAATTCAAAGACTCGTCAACGAGTGCCTTGCTCTAGTCGACGAGTGCCCTTCTCATCGACAAGGGCTCTCAGGGCTACGAGAAAGAATTCAAATTTTGAATTAAAACGTTGGTACGGTTGGGTATTTGGAGGGAAACCTCTGAGGGGTTGTTATATATGCTCTTATGGGCATATTTTGATAGTAGAGAGATCATTGTATCTTTTTATTGTGTAACTTTCATTTTCATAGTGAAACCTTTCTCGGATTGCTCCCGTGGATGTAGGCTTTGCCGAACCACGTAAATCGTTGAGTTATTTTTGTTGTTTTCAAATATAATATGTGTGTGAATTGTATTTGGTGCTTCATTGTTTTGCTACATTCATAATTTCCAATGTGCTATCCATACTTGATTTGATAACAAATTGGTATCAGAGCGTTGTTGTCATGGCATCAGGGTTCTTCTTCTACAAGATTTGACATCGTCAAATTCGATGGAACCATGAACTTTGGTGTATGGCAGAGGAGAGTAAAGGATGTACTTGTGCAACAAGAGATGGTGAAGGCCTTGAATGGTGTTCAACCGATCGATATGAATGAAGCAACTAGGAGAGAATTGGAGACAAAGGTCGTTTCCACAATATGTTTGTGTTTGGCCAACGAAATACTCTATCATGTGATGGAGAAGGATTCTCCAAAGGTTGTGTGACAAAAGTTAAAAATCTGGTACATGTCCAAATCACTTTCTAATAAGTTATTTCTTACGCAGCGTCTTTGTAGAAACCCAAATCAAAAACATAAAAGAAAATAAATATAAAAGATAGAAATAAAGGAAAATAAAAGAAAAGGAAATAATTTAGAAGACAAGTCCAAAAATCGTCGACGATTTCATAAAGCATGAGAAAAAATCATCGCCAGTTTTGGTTCAACATGGTGAGTCGACCACAAAACCATCAACGGTTTTGTGGATACAGGGAAAACCATTGACGATTTTCTCCTAGGCTGCTCACCTATAAATAGAAGTGAGCTCATTTTTTAAAAAATCCCAAAATCCTCCCTTTTGGAGCTCTACTAGGGTTTCGGGATTTCTTCGTCAGAAGACTCCTACGGGTTCCCTCGTGCTCTTGGATCACTTTCTCTCCTCCTGGCTCATAGGATCTCGGGTTTCTACCGGTTCGAAAAGCTAGGGTTTCGAGTTTTTGGCCTGTTTCGTTTTCTTTTTCAGAATTAGGTAAGGAGATTAAGTTAGGTCAACTTTTTAATGAATTTGAACCATATGAAATGTTTTTGGTGTAAGTATATTTATGTTTTCAATTGATGCTTCGAAAACCGACCATTCAAAAAGCCCTTTTTTAAACCTAGGATATATGTATGCTATTTTGAATACAAATGAACAGTGGGAAGCTTGGTTTTATTTTCAAAACCGAATATACTATATTTTCTTAGTTGCCTACGAGCTATGTTCAAGTATTGAAACTTGTGTGGCAGGTAAATGATATGTAGGTATTATTTTATAACCGAAATTGGGAATGTTTGTGAAATACTGGAACTATTTATGAAAACATAAGGATTTATTATGATGGCGGCGAGGGTCGGGATTCGATATTGCGGTCGTGAGTTGAGTTTTATATGATGGTCTCAAGGGCCAGGATTATGTTTAAGGTTGTGAGGGCCATAATTATGTTTAACGGTTGTGAGCCAAGTTTTATATGACGACCGAGAGCCAAGAGTTATTAAATGACAAGCTTTGTGTGAAATGGGTTTGAAATATAGTTTTTATACTTAAATTGCATGATATGCTCTAGGAACCCTAAGAACCAGTATGTTATGAGCACGGTACCGTTGCTACAAATTCAGTATGTGGCCATGTGCGCCCACACTGTTCAAGATGTGGTAAGGCAATCGGAACCCCGCAAGCAATTTGTGGATGCCTGCGTAGTAGGAGTTAGATGCAGATGTATGTTTGACTTTGTCTAGGTTGATCACCCCAGGCTTAGTCCAGCCTTCGGGCCACACAACCCTTACCATGGGGGAAGTAAATGATGTTAGTCACAGGGATTGTCTTTTATGCATATCTGTGGATTTATTTAAATGATGTTACTTATTTACTAATCTATTTATACAATGGAAACGAGGCAAACATTTTCAACAGTATAAAGTTAGTACGACGTAAAATAGCTAATTTCGGGTAAATGAGGAATGGATGTTTTTTTTAAACACTAAATGCATGCTAATCACACATTGATATTAACTTAGTCTTCCTTACTGAGAAGTGTCTCACCCCAATATACAAATCACCTTTTCAGGAAATACCAGGAATCGTGCTTAGCAGGATAAGGGGGTGCAAGTTAGAATAGTCTCTTTTGTGACTACCTGTATGAGCTCTGGTGTATGTAAATTATGTTGTAAGTCCTTTGATTTGTATTATGGTTGTATGGACTGAGTTAAGTCCCTAGACTTGTATTATGGTTGTATGGACTGAGTTACTTGTCCTTTTTCGATTGGATTGTAATATGGATGTTTGGAAACCTTTATGTATAAAGGAGAATTAGAACTCTGGTAATGTATGTTTGGAGAATGTTTCATTATTTCCGCTGCATTTATTTATGATGAATATGATATCAGGTACATAGACATCACTAAAGTAGCACCCCGGGCCCACGTGGTGGGTTAAGGCGCTACAGGTGGTATCAGAGCAAAGGGGTAGTTACCCCCGATCCCCAGGAACTCTCGCTTATGAATGATTGTGGCGAAATAAGACTCTATGCCAGGGGGGCTTGCTGAGTAGGCCTATTGTGTGGGGTAGGGTTCTTAGTGAGTGTTCTGATAGGTACTCATTGTTGCCACAGGCGCAAGACCCATGAGCTTAAGTGAAACCACTCGAAAAGGGGCTGCTACAAGTGGTATCAGAGCCTAGGTTTTCTAGGTTCTGCAGACTTTGACAGTAGACAATTACCAAAGTATAGGTTGAGACAATTTAAGGATGAGAGTGGGTAGGTTAAGCGATTCTTAGTCTGAAAGCTTAGAGACGGTAACCTTTCGATGGTGTTTTGTGTTTTTCCTGAAATGACGATTTCAGGAAAACCACGGTAAATCCATCAATAGTTTCATTTCTGGGTCGAGAGACTGGAACTTGGAAACTTAGGTGGGAATGTTAGGATTGGGTGAGTAGATGTTAATCCCAAAGTTGTGATTAAGGACTGATATGTTTATTGAACTAAGGGTATATATGAACAACAGAGGGTAGTATGGTTTGCAGGAGGCAAACCATCGATGGTTTTCTTCAAAGAAGGTCCTCTGTAATTCAGGTTTTCCGTTGATAAATTTTGGAACCCTTTATAAAACCATCGACGGTTTTGTGGTTGAAATGTGTGAATTGCTTCTTTCTAACTACGAACTTATATATATTATTCGTCATTCCATACTTGCATCAACCATGATAAATTTGGAATTTCTAAGTCGGTTTCTATCCTATCTTTTAGATGGATCCCAGGGGAAAGGAGATTATGGCTAGAAAGGATAATCATGTAGATACCTTTAGAGAAGATGATGTTGAGGCCTCAACAGTGCTACGCAGTATAGCACGACAAGCTAGGAAGAAAACTCTGAGGGATTCCTAAAAGCATAGTCAGCTAACAGCTGATAGAGGCTGCACGTTCCAGCATTTTACTTGAACGAATCCATTGGTATTTTCTGGAGGACCAAAGTCGATTGCGGCTGAAGACTAGGTTTAGGAGATGGATAAGCTGTTGGGTGTGCTGGAATGCACAGAAGAATAGAAGGTGAGGTTTGGCACCTTTAAACTGGTGGAGGAAGCAAAGAGATGGTGGAGATCAGCTAAGTTGGTGGAGGAACAGCATCCAGGGTATGCATCTATTACCTGGAACCATTTCAGGGAGGTCTTCTTTGGCATATACTTCCCTATTACCACCAGAGAGGCGAAGGTAGAGGATAAGGGTCTATGACTGTGTAGTAGTATGCGACTAGGTTTGTGGAGCTGTCTCATTTCGCTTCGCATATGGTCCCGGATGAGCCGAAGAAGGTTCAGATGTTTGAGAGAGGTCTGAGGTAGGGTGTATGATTGTAGGTGGTGGCGTTACTGATGCAGAGTTTCACTAAGTTGGTGGATAGGGCCATGGTGGTCAAAACAAGCATTTAGGAGGGGGAAAGAGTAGAAAACCAGAAGTAGAGGCCCTTGTCTCAGGGGTTTCAATCTAGCTCCAATCAGAGTTCGTGGAAGCGGCCTGGTAATTTTACGGGTTAGCGATAGGAGACGGGATTTCGAGCCCCTCAGTGGAATTCTTAGTATGCTACTTGTCCCAAATGTTATAAGAAGCATTGGGGCGAGTGTAGGGCTGGATCAATTGTCTATTACCAGTTCGAAGGAGTGGGGCATCAAGTGTGGGACTGTTGCGCGACAGTGAATTACACACCTCCACAGCATCAGTATGGGAGAGGAAATAAGGCACCCCGAGGTGGTCACCAGGGGAGCATCTCCGAGGTACAGGTGTATTTTATGACTCCGGGTGACGCCGAGCACGTAGGAGATGTAGTTACAGGTGACATTTATATGCTTTCAAATAAAGCTATTGTTCTATTTGATTCAGGTGTGACCCACTCGTTTGTATCTCGAGGGTTTGTTAAAGTGTGTGGAGTAGAGACTCAGTCATTAGGAGTCGAGCTAGGTGTGGTCATGCTGACAGGGTCGACTATTGTATGCAGTAAAGTGGTTAGAGACTACTTAGTGGAGATTCAAGGGAGAAGGTTGTATGCTAGTCTAATCGTCTTCGATATGCATGGATTTGATATTATTCTGGGGATGGATTGGCTAGCATCTAGCTACACAAATATAGACTGCCACAGGAAGGAGGTAGTATTTAGACCTCCAGGGCAACAGGAATTTAAATTTGTCGAGTGGTGTGTGCGCTTTGCACCATGGATCCTTTCGGCAATTTATGCCAGGAGCTTACTTCTGAAGGGTTGCCAAGGGTACCTAGCATATGTGAAAGAAGCACCAAAGGAGGGATTGAAGCTGGAGGATATCCCAGTGATAAGGGAGTTCTCAGATGTGTTTCCTGAGGACTTACCGGGGTTACCTATTAATCGTGATGTGGAATTCGCCATCGAGTTAACTCCAAGGACAACACCAATTTCCAAGGCTCCATACCGAACGGCTCTGACTAAACTAAAGGAGTAGCTATAAGAACTTCTGTATAAGGGTTTCATCAGAACGAGTGTATCACCCTAAGGAGCGCCGATGTTGTTCTTGAAGAAGAAGAATTGGTCGATAAGGATGTGCATCAACTACAAGGGTATTAATAAGGAGATAGTGAAGAATAGATACTCGTTACCTCGTATTGGTGACCTATTTGACTAATTGAAAGGCACTCAAGTTTTCTCAAAGATTGATCTGCGATCCGGGTATCATTAGATGAAGGTGAAATCAGAGGCTGTAACGAAAACAACTTTTTGAACCCGATATGGCCATTACGAATTTCTGGTTATGCTGTTCGATTTGATGAATGCGCCCGCAGCATTCATGGACCTGATGAATAGGGTCTTCCACAAGTACTTAGATCAGTTCTTGGAACAGGTTGCATTTCTAGGATATGTAGTATCCAAGGAAGGAATTTCAGTAAACCCAAGCAAAGTAGAGGTGGTAGTTGATTGGGCGAGACCGAAGGACGTGCATGAAATTAGAAGTTTCTTGGGTTTGGCCAGGTACTATCATCGGTTCGTCGAGGGCTTTTCTAAATTGTCAGGTCTTTTGACGCAGCTTACGAAGAAGAATAGTAAGTTTGAGTGGAGTAGGGAATGCAAGCAGAGCTTCTAGGAACTGAAGCAATGGTTAGTCATGACCCCAGTATTGATCATTCCTTCAGGGGATGGTGGTTACGTGATCTATAGTGACGTATCCCAGAAAGGGCTCGGGTGTGTTTTGATGCAACAAGGAAAAGTTATTGTGTATGCTTCTCTCCAACTTAAGGAGTATAAGAAGAACAACCCTATGCATAACTTAGAGCTGGAAGTAGTGGTATTTGCACTAAAACTACCCTATGAGGCAACGCAGGTGGCTTGAATTGATTAAGGACTATGACTATACTATTAGTTACCACCCCGTGAAAGCTAACATGGTAGTTGATGCTTTAAGTTGGAAGTCAGTACCTGCATCAGTATTAGCAATTGGGGTTCAGCACCAGATTAGGATAGACCTGGAGAGGTTGGGTGTAGAGTTAGTAGAAGGAAATCACCAGGCGTCCATTGCTGGCCTGGTAGTGCAACCAACCTTACAAGATAGGATCAGATCAACTCAGATGAAAGATGCAAAGCTGACAGAGCTTATGAGTAGAATACAGGATGGGTTGAATGCAGATTTCAATGTCTCAGATGACGGAGTGTTGAGATTTCACACCAGGATCTACGTACCAAATGATGCTGAGATTAAACGAACCATCCTAGAAGAGGCACATCGCTCTCAATATAAAATGCATCTAGGGAGCACAAAGATGTATAGGGATTTTTGGAAATATTTCTGGTGGTCTAACATGAAAAGAGAGATCGCCCATTTTGTGGAGCAGTATTTGTCGTGTCAACAGGTAAAAGCAGAGCACTAAAGGCCAGTAGGACCACTTCAGCCACTTGACATCCCAAAGTGGAAGTGGGAGCATATCTCAATGGACTTTGTGTCAAGATTGCCTTCGGCGGTGCATGTGCAGAATGCTATCTAGGTTATTGGGGATCGGCTGACAAAGACTACGCACTTCGTTCTGATCAGAATAAGTTACTCCATGGATAGGATGGCAAAGCATTATGTACAAGAGATAGTATGGCTTCATGGCGTCCCAATTTCTAGAGTTTCAGATCGAGATCCACGATTCATCTTTTGACTCTGGAAGAGTTTATAGGATGCCTTGGGATCTCAACTCACCTTCACTACCGTGTTTCACCTACAAACAGATGGGCAGTCTGAGAGGACCATTCAGATTATGGAGGATATGTTGCGGGCGTGTGTGCTCGATTTTGGTAGTAGTTGGATTAGATATCTATCGTTAGTTGATTTCGCATATAACAATAGTTATTAGGCCAATATCGATATGGCACCATATGAGGCTTTGTATGGTCGTCGGTGCTGATTTCCATTGTACTGAGATGAGGTGGGCGAGCGGTAGGTTTTGGGGTCGGAATTAGTTCAGCAGACCTCTGCAAAGGTCAACCTTATCAGGGAGAGGATAAAAGTAGCTCAGAGTCATTAGAAGAGTTATGCAGATACTCGCCGATGGGAACTAGAGTTCGAGATTGGGGATATGGTATTCTTGAGGGTTGCTCCAATGAAGGAAGTGATGAGGTTCGGGAAGAAAGGCAAGTTGAGCCCTTAGTACATTAGGCCGTTCGAGATCTTGGGAAGGATTGTTCTAGTTTCCTATCGAGTGACGTTACCCCCAACATTATCTAGAGTTCATAACGTCTTCCATGTATCAGTGCTAAGTGAAAGTCAAGGAGTTGTCCCAAGAGGGGGGGGGTGAATTGGATTATTAAAATTTCTTTTAATTCCTTTCGGGAATTCTTAATCTCTTGTTAATCTAGAAATCACACAACCAAACCTTATTTGAACAATCAATCCACAAACCAATACTTCAGCACAACATAAACAAAATTGGTTTATAATCACAAGTTCAACAAAAAATTAATTAAGTTATAAACCTTTATAAATAAGTGTAAGTATGGTAACTTGAATACTTTGTAAATTTTCAGATATTCTTCCAATAATTCAATTCAAAAAAAATTATCAAAACAAGATACATAAGTTAGATTGATTAATGCTTTCAAGATTCAGCACTTTAATAACTCAAAGTAATCAATCACAAAATATTCAATCAAGATATGAAATCTAGCTCTTATACAAGTTTCAGCTTTTGTAGCCCTGTATATATGAATTTGATTCAAGCCCTGTAGAGAATGAAATTTGTCTTTCAAGATGATAAGCAATATAACATCCACACTCTTCCCAAAATTTAGATTTCAAATAAACCTTCAGTTAATAGGTTTTGGGTGTTGACCAATCAACGTACTACCTTAGGGTTTCCGCAATTAATATTGATTAACTAATGCACTTCCTTTCAGTTTCCACAAGTCCCAAAAATAAATTAATCTTTAGTTTATTTAAAATCCAATCCACGTAGTTTTTATGATTAGGAAATTTAAATCATCCACACAGTTGATATATACGGGAAATTAAAGAAAATTTGGAAAGAGAGTGACACCATGTTTTTTACGAGGTTCGACTTATCCCTAGCTTACGTCCTCGCCTTTAGCCAATACCACCAAAGGATTCCACTATGTTGTTCCTTTTTGGGCGAAACAAGTCTTTTACAAGCGATAACCCACGCTCAAACACTCCTTAAGTAGGTTAGATCAACGCTTCTCTAAGTGATACCCTATGCTCGGTCACTCCTTTAATAGGCTAGAGCAATGCCTCTCCAAGCAATACCCCACGCTCGGTCACTCGTTCAATAGGCCAGAGCTGCACCTCTCCAAGTGATACCCCCACACTTGGTCAATGATCCAACAACCTCGAATAATCAAGAACCAAGAACAATAGTTGCGTACAATGGCACTCTCATAAAGAGCAGATTAGTACAAATTCAATCACTATGTACTTCAATAATTAAATATCAATATGAAATACAATGAAGCTCAAGAGAATTTATCACCAAGTTCCTTCTAGATGAGAATTAGCAGCTCAAAACTCAGAAATAGGATAGATCAGCATTTCAAAAATTCAGCACTTCAGTTTAGCAAAGATTTGAGCAAGAGAGAGCAGCAAGATAGCTTTCAGCTTACAAACAAAATTTTCAATTCTTTTGTTCTTGGTGTTTAATTTGATTTGTAAAATTATGTATTTATAGGCTTATAAAAGTGATTTCGTGTTGCCCAAGTTTACTTGGAGTATTTCCCAAGTTTTCAATAATTTTGGGGTACAAGAAACCTTTATTTGAAATTTAAAACATTTAAAATTTTTAGCCGTTAACAGTGTTCAGATGACTAAACTATCGGGCTCAGTCTTCTGATGTTCCATAAAGTACTGAGAATTATAGTCTGGACACAGGGTCAAACAACTGAACTGAGGGTTCAATTTTCTGAGGGTGTTTTGCCTATTTTGTGTTTCAACAAATAAATTTTCAGTTGACTGAACTAATTCTTCAGTTTTTTGAAGAAATTCTTCAGATGCCTGAAGTAAAACTTCAGTCGTCTGAGGGTGCATCTTCATACTTCTAAGGGTACACCTCAGTCATCTGGGCAGACCAACTTCAAAATTTTCGTTTTAGGTTTCAAAAATCTTTTTTGCTCTCTTGCTTTGATTTCTTATAAAACATTTTCCGGATTTTGAAATAAGGTCTCTAAGTCCATAATTAACCCTAGAAGACGTTTCATCATATTTCCATAAGATATTTAAATACGAAGTACTTATATAAAGACTTCTTATGACTTTTAACATTCTAAGCTCTTAAGTCTTCAAGCTTTTTCTTTAGGCTCTCTTGCTTTGTCTTTTCATTAGCTCCATCTTATCTTCAAGCTTTAATATTCTTTAAGCTTTTTAGCAAGTCCTCTTTAAAATTCATGCTCTTATAATCTTCAAGCCTTGAATCATATTTGAATCTATGTTTTGACTCTTTAAGCTTCATTCGTTCATCTTTCTTTGAAGTATAAGTTTTGAATGATCCTTATGAGCATTTGACCTTGTGTTCACATACTTGAATCCTGAAATATCATCACTTAACAAAATATGTTAAGTTCATCTTTTTTTTTCATCATCAAAACAAGATTTTAAGCCTTGTAAGACCAACAATCTCCCCCTTTTTTATGATGACAAATAAGGAACAAAAAATTGAGTAAGTCTTAAAAAGACTCCACCTTACAATAAGCATCATCTTAACAATATTTGTAATATCAAGATCAAGGTCAATATTAATTTTAATATCCTGCTCATATATCAATAATCATATCATTCAAGATCAAGATACCAATATATCATTTTAAGTATGTAGTATCATGCTCAATTTTTGCCCAAAATTTCTCCCCCTTTTGACATCAATAAAAAAGAGTCAGATATCAATAAAAATATAAATATTAAGGCATTGAGAAACCGTATCAAAAGTTTGCATTCATCATGCATGAAAATATAAACAACAAGATCCCAAGTAGCATGAGAAAATACAACAGATTGTACATTATAATTTTCAATGATTGTCATCATAATAACATTATTTAACAAGTCTAACTCCCCCTGAATGAAATGTATCCCATATTCAATAAATTCATATTTTTATTTGTAATACCAATTGAAAACTATGTATTCTTAAAGATACCAATTGTGTTTTTAAATTTATCACGCCATACTCCAAAAAAAAATTATTTTCATCTTAAGTGCTCATGGATCCCAATATCAAGAATAGTACCAATATTATTTCAATATCATCTATGTCATAACATGCTTATGTTTATCCACTTGTCAATCATGCAAGAGATATATAAAGTGATTCATCATTAGCATGTAAATTGATATGGTCAAGAATTAATCTCATACTCATATATCAATATCATCACATGCTCATGGATACAAATATGTTGTCATGCTCAAGTATCAATTATCATACTCATAGATACCAATATATTTTATAGATACTAATACTAATATCTTATCATGCCAAGATTCATGCTTTATAACCATGCTCAATAATTTTCTGCTCAAATTTGCAATGTGTAGTGAGCCATAAATTCTCAATATGAGTCAAGTCAATATCATGTCTTTGGCAAAATATAGATATCATATATGTCAGCATAGGAGTATGTAGCAGATCAGCATGTCATATAAGCATGGAGCATATTATTGCATTGTATTTTGTTCAAATTGTTTCTCATGTTTCTTAAGTATTTCTTATTCTACCTCTCATTTTGCTTAAATTTCTTTTCTTCATCAAAGTTCTCATGCAATAAGCTCAATTTTACTTCAGATTTTCTTTCTTTTGATTTCATTTCATATTGCTTTTCAAACCTTAGAAAGTTAAGCCTTGTACAAATCATCCTATGATTTTGGCCAACAATGCCATTTTGTTTGTATTTGTTTCAATGATATAATTGTCAATAAGCTCTTAAACTCTTCTTTGAGATTTTTCATTTCAACTAATTTAATATCCTTGATTTGGATTAAGTAGCTTTCTTAATTTCTAAGGGGAATAACTAATCCAAATATCTTTGATGTCATTGGTTTATGAATTAGTCTTTCATCTTGGTACCCATACTTTCTTGGGTCAAGATGGTTTAACAAGAGATGTTTCTTTTACTTTCCAAACTTATTTAACTTTCACATCTTTCCTCTTTAATGGACATTCAAACTTTATATGTCCCTTATTTTTACAAAGGTAGCATATAGTGTGAGTATAGACATTAGAAGAGGTGTTGGCATAGTCTTTGGATGCTTTTGTGAATTACCCCATATAGAGGTTCTTTCTCCTTATATTTTCCACTCCATTGAACCCTATGCCCTCTTTATTTAAAGACATTCTTTGTGCACCTATAATTTTATCAAAGTTTTCTTTTCCTCTTGTGAAATTGTAGATTATTTTAGCTTGATCTTTAATTTTTCCTTTAAGATCACAGATTTCTGAATTTTGTATATTTTTTCCTTTTTCTTGTAATTTTTCTTGGTCTAAAGACATCCTGCTGATTTTACATTCTAATTTAGAAATATATATGTCTTTTTCTTTATCCATAGAAGTTTTGGACTTTAAATCTTCTAGCTCTTTTATTACCATCTCATTCTTGCTTTCTAGTTTATTGATTTTTAACTCTTTTTTCTCTTTCAGCAAGTTTTAGAGATTCTAACTCTTTCATAATACCTTCATTCTTGTTTTTCAATGATGTGTATTATTTAGTCACATTAACTAAGATCTTGTAAATCTTGAATAATTCATTTTGAAGTTCTTCATAAGAAGGCATACTTTCATCATCAAAATCATTAGATGAATCACTATAAGAACTATTAAAAGATTTGGATGAGGAGCTTTCCTCATCGTCCCAAGCCATATAGCAAGTATAAGCAACCTCTTGGTTACTTGATTCGTTATCAAAACTACTTGTACTCATATTATCCCAAGTAGTTGCTTTCATTGCCTTTTTCTTTTTCTTTTTAGAATCTTTCTTAAGTTTTGGACAATCTGGTTTTAGGTGTCCAACTTTCTTGCAATTATAGTATGTAGGTAGTTCTTTCTTTGTATCTTTCTTCTTAGTTTCTTCCTCGTCTAAACTTGAGTTTTGGATTTTTCTTTTGAATTTATTCTTCCTTCTTAGCATTCTTGCAAGTTTCTTGGATATGAAGGCTAGTTCATCTTCTTCATTTTCACTACTAGAGTTTTCTTTTGATGCTTTAAAGGCTATAGATTCTTGAGCTTTAAATTTACCACTTCTTTCATTCATGGCCATCTCATAGGTGAGAAGGGATCCTATGAGTTCATCTAGGGATGTATTTTTAAGATTTCTTCCTTCTATTATAGCTGTGGCTTTTGGTTCCCATATTGGAGGAAGTCCTTCAAGGATTTTCCGAATCATCTCATAGGTGGAATATGTTTCCCCTAAAGCATTTAGTGAGTTTATGATGTGTGTGAACCTAGTGTACATGCTTGTGACAGTTTCATCAGAATTCATCCTAAAGGTTTTGTATTCACTAGTCAACATATCAATCTTATTGTCTCTAACATCTACGGTGCCTTCATAGGTTACTTCTAGTTTATCCCAAATTTCCTTTTTTGTTTTACATGTATAACTCTATTGAATTCATTAATATCAAGAGCACAATATAATGCATTCATAGCACTTGAGTTTACTTGTAACATCTTATGGTCATTGTCGGTCATGTCTTTTTCTTCTTCAGGTACTTCTTTTCCATCTACAAGTTTTGTAGGAATTAAGTCACCATGTGGGACAACCTTCCAGGCTTTCCAATCCATGGTTTGAATATAAATTCTCATCCTTTGTTTCCAAAATGTATAATTTTAAACCACAAAAGATGAGAGACCTAGTTGAGGATTGACTCTCTCCAAAGGGAGCTACTCCTATGTGTGCCATCTAGATCTTTATGTAGCTACTAGTTAGGATTTGCAATGACCCCACTCTGATACCAATTGAAAGTTAAGAAGTTGTCCTAAAAAGGGAGGGGGTGAATTGGTTTATTAAAATTTGTTTTAATTCCTTTCGTGAATTCTTAACCTCTTGTTAATCTAGCAATCACACAACCAAACCTTATTTGGACAATCAATCCAAAAACCAATACTTCAACACAACATAAACAAAATTGGTTTATAATCACAAGTTCAATGGAAAATTAATTAAGTTATAAACCTTTATAAATAAGTGTAAGTATGGTAACTTGAATACTTTGTAGATTTTCAGATATTCTTCCAACAATTCAATTCAACCAAAAGTATCAAAACAAGATACACAAGTTAGATTGATTGATGCTTTCAAGATTCAACACTTTAATAACTCAAAGTAATCAATCACAAAATATTCAATCAAGATATGAAATCTAGCTCTTACACAAGTTTCAGCTTTTGTAGCCCTATATATATGAATTTGATTCATGCCCTGTAGAGAATGAAATTTGTCTTTCAAGATGAGCAATATAACATCCACACTCTTACCAGAATTTAGATTTCAAATAAACCTTCAGTTAATAGGTTTTGGGTGTTGACCAATCAACGTACTCCCTTATGATTTCTGTAATTAATATTGATCAACCAACATACTTCCTTTCAGTTTCTGCAAGTCCCAAAAATAAATTAATCTTTAGTTTATTTAAAATCCAATCCTCGCAGTTTTTATGATTAGGAAATTTAAATCATCCACGCAGTTGATATATACTGGAAATTAAAGAGAATAGGGAAAGAGAGTGACGCCACATTTTCTACGAGGTTTGACTTATCCCCAGCCTACGTTCTCGCCTTTGGCCAATACCACCAAAGGATTCCACTATGTCATTCCTTTTCGGGTGGAACAAACCTTTTACAAGCGATACCCGACGCTCAAACACTCCTTAAGTAGGCTAGAGCAACGCCTCTCCAAGCGATACCCCACACTCGGTCACTCCTTTAATAGGCTAAAGAAAAGCCTTTCCAAGCAAAACCCCATGTCAGGTCACTCATTGAATAGGCTAGAGCTGCACCTCTCCAAGTGATACCCCACACTTGGTCAATGATCCAACAACGTGGAATCGTCAAGAAACAAGAACAATAGCTGCATACAATGACACTCTCACAAAGAGCAGATTAGTACAAATTCAATCACTATGTACTTCAATAATTAAATATCAATATGAAATACAATGAAACTCAAAAGAATTTATCACTGAGTTCCTCATAGATGAGAATTAGCAACTCAGAAATAGGATGGATCAACACTTTAGAAATTCAGCACTTCAGTTGAGCAAAGATTTGAGCAAGAGAGAACAACAAGATAGCTTCAGCTTACAAATAGATTTTCCAATTCTTTTGTTCTTGGTGTTTAATTTTATTTGCAAAACTATGTATTTATAGACTTTTAAAAGTGATTTCGTGTTGCCCAAGTTTACTTGGAGTATTTCCTAAGTTTTCATTAATTTTGGGGCACAAGAAACCTTTATTTGAAATTTAAAATATTTAAAATTTTTAGCCATTAACAGTGTTCAAATAGTTGAACTATTGGGTTTAGTATTCTAATGTTCCTTAAAGCACTAAAAATTATAGTCTGGACACAGGGTCAGACGACTGAACTGAGGGTTCAGTCTTCCGAAGTCCCAACTCAGATGACTGAACTGAGGGTGTTCTACCTATTCTGTGTTTCAACCAATAAATATTTAGTTGACTGAACTAATTCTTCAGTCTTCTAAAGAAATTCTTCAGGCGTTTGAAGTAAAACTTCAGTCGTCTGAGGGTGCATCTTCAGACTTCTGAGGGTATACCTCAATCATCTGGGCAAACCAACTTCAGAATTTTCATTTTAGGTTTCAAAAATCTTTTTTGCTCTCTTACTTTGATTTCTTATAAAACATTTTTCAGGTTTTGAAATAAGGTCTCTAAATCCATAATTAACCCTAGAAGAGTTTTCATCATATTTCGATATGATATTTAAATACGAAGTACTTACATAAAGACTTCTTATGACTTTTGACATTTTATGCTCTTAAGTCTTCATGCTTTTTGTTTGGGCTCTCTTGCTTTGTCTTTTCTTTGGCTCCATCTTGTCTTCAAGCTTTAATATTCTTTAAGCTCTTTAGCAAGTCCTCTTTAACATTCATGCTCTCATCTTCTTCAAGCTTTGAATCCATGCTTTGACTCTTTAAGCTTCATCAGTTCATCTTTCATTGAAGTATAAGCTTTGAATGATCTTTGTGAGCATTTGACCTTGTGTTCACATACTTGAATCCTGAAATATCTTCACTTAACAAAATATGTTAAGTTCATCTTATTTGTTATCATCAAAACAAGATTTTAAGCCTTGTAAGGCCAACACTAAGGAAGTATGTGTCAGATCCTTCACACGTGATCAGCTATGAACCCTTAGAGATTGGGGATATTTTGTCTTATGAGGAGGTACCAGTTTAGATTCTGGATCGAAAAATACAGGAACTGCGTACTAAGGAAATATCATTAGTGAAGGTGTTGTGGCGTAATCATGCGGTCGAGGAGGCTTCATGGGAGCTAGAGATAGAAATACGCCAAAAGTACCCACAACTTTTCAAAAAGGATCAGTATTAGACAGACCAGTATGATTGCACAAGTAAGTGTTAGTTTTATTTGTAGGTCAGGTAAGGTAAGTGTGTTTAGTTTGTTAGTTGTTTATGAGTTTGTGTATGGATGGTCTCTATGAGGGTTTTGTATGGTATTGTAAGCTCCCAAGACATTATGTGTAACCACAGTATTCCTCAGCCATAAGTGAGGGTATCTAATAAACTTGGGATGGGGCCGCTATGTGGGTGGCTACTAACTCTTCGGTAGAAATGAATCGTGAGTTTAGGAAGTGATCGGTAATAGTTAGCAAATTTTGGGGACGAAATTTTTATAAGGAGGGGAGATTGTACCCGAACCAGAAACATAAAAGAAAATAAATATAAAAAAAAAGAAATAAAGGAAAATAAAATAAAAGGAAAGAATTTAGAAGACAGGCCCAAAAACCGTCGATGGTTTCATAAAGCATGAGAAAAAACTGTCGTCGATTTTGGGTCAACAGGGCGATTCAACCACAAAACCGTCAACGATTTTGTGGATATAGGGAAAACCGTCAACGGTTTTCTCTTGGGCTGCTCACCTATAAATTGAAGTGAGCTCATTTTTTTAAGAAATTCCAAAATCCTCTCTTTTGGAGCTCTGCTAGGGTTTCAGGATTTCTTCGTCAAAAGACTCTTACGAGTTCCCTCGTGCTCCCAAATCACTCTCTCTCTCTCCTCCCGGCTCATAGGATCTCGTTTTACTGGTTCAAAAAGCTAGGGTTTCAAGTTTTTGGCCTGTTTTGGTTTCTTTTTCAGAATTAGGTAAGCGGATTAAGTTAAGTCAGGTTTTTAATGAATTTGAACCGTATGAAATGTTTTTGGTGTAAGTATATTTATGTTTTCAATTGATGCTTCAAAAACCGACCATTCAAAAAGCCCTTTTTCAAACCTAGGATATATGTATGCTATTTTGAATACAAATGAATGGTGGGGAGCTTGGTTTTATTTTCTAAACCGAATATACTTTGTTCTCTTGGTTGCCTATGGGCTATGTTCAAATATTGAAACTTGTGTGGCAGGTGAATGATATGTAGGTATTATTTTAATACCGAAATTGGGAATGTTTGTGAAATACTGGAACTATTTATGAAAACATGGGGATTTATTATGACGGTTGCAAGGATCAGGATTTGATATAGCGGTTGTGAGCTGAGTTTCATATGACGGATGCAAGGGTTAGGATTATGTTTAAGGCTGCAAGGGCCAAGATTATGTTTAATGGCTGTGAGCCGAGAGTTATTAAATGACAGGCTTATGTGAAATGGGTTTGAAATACAGTTTTTATTACTTCTATTGCATGATATGCTATAGGAACCTTGAGGACTAGTATGTTAAAAGTACAGTACCATTGCTAGAGATTTAGTATGTGGCCATGTGCACCTACACTGTTCTAGATAGCAGTGTAGGGTGGTTTCAGCCGATTAGCCTCGGTAGAGGGTGTACCTTCCCTGGAAGCTCATACTTTCAAGATGTGGTAAGGCAATCGAAACCCCTCAAGCAAGTTGTGGATGCCTGCATAGTAGGAGTTAGATGCAGATGTATGTTTGACTTTATCTGGGTTGATCACCTCAAGCTTAGTCCAGCCTTCAGGCCGCATAATGAGTACCATGGGGAAAGTAAATGGTGTTAGTCATAGGGATTGTCTTTTATGCATGTCTGTAGATTTATGTAAATGATGTTACTTATTTACTAAACTTTTTATACAATGGAAACGAGGAAAACATTTTCAATGGTATAAAGTTAGTACGATGTAAAATAGCTAATTTCAGGTAAATGAGGAATGGATGTTTTCTTTAAACACTAAATGCATGTTGGCCACACATTGATATTAACTTAGTCTTCCTTACTAAAAAGTGTCTCACCCCAATATACAAATCATCTTTTCAAGAAATACCAGGAATCGTGCTTAGCAGGATAAGGGGGTGGAAGTTAGAATAGTCTCTTTTGTGACTACCTATATGAGCCCTGGTGTATGTAAATTATGTTGTAAGTCCCTGGACTTGTATTATGGTTGTATGGACTGAGTTAAGTCCCTGGACTTGTATTATGGTTGTATGGACTGAGTTAGTTGTCCTTTTTTGGTTGGATTGTAATATGGATGTTTTGAAACCTTTATGTATAAAGGAGAATTAGAACTCTAGCAATGTATATTTGGAGAATGTTTCATTATTTCCGCTGCATTTGTTTATGATGAATATGGTATCAAGTACACAAACGTCACTAAAGTAGCACCCCGAGCCCACGTGGTGGGTCGGGGTGCTATAGTCTTTATTAGCTTAAGATGGTTTATGGTTTGAACTTAAATCAACACATCAATGCATTTAATCAAATTATTAGTGATTTAATGCATGTTGATGTTAAGTTTGATGAAAATGATAAGACTTTGATGTTACTAAACTCCTTGCCAGCGACTCATACTTATGAAAATTTAGTTACCACTCTTACATGAGGAAAATAGACTCTTAATTTAGAAGAGGTGACAAGTGCCTTACTGAATTTTATTCAAAGGCTGAAAATATGTGATGAAGGAGAAGGACTAGTGGAGAAAGGTAGCAATGAGCGTGATAAAGGAAAGTTCAAAAGTGGATCAAGTCAAAAATCTCGCACACAATCCAAGAAGAAAAAGGATATTTGGTGTTATAAATGCAGTAAAAAAGGGCATGTGAAATCGAAGTGTTCAAATTGGAAGAAAGGAAATGTTGAAAAGCATGAAAGGACTTCAAAATCAGTGAATGTGGTTCAAGAAGGAAATTTAGTTTGCAGTGATGGTGATTTTCTTTAGGTTTCCTTGGGGTTGGATCAACTTACGCACTCATGGTCAGCATGTTCTTACCATATGACTCCAAACGAGGAGTGGTTTAGCACCTACAAGTTGGTAAATTTAGGATCAGTTCTTATGAGTAATAACGTTTCTTGTAAGATCATTGGCATAGGAAATGTTAAAATAAAAATGGTTGATGCTGCTCTGAGAGCCTTGAGTAATGTAAGAGATATACCAAAGTTAAGGAAGAGTCTGATTTCACTTGGCACCTTGGATTGTAATGGTTTCAATTACAAGCTTGAAGGTGGGGTTATCAAAGTATGGAAAGGTAACCTAATGGTGATAAAAGGGTAAAAGCTTGATGCGAATATTTACACACTGCAGGGAACTACTATTGTAGGTGGAGCTGCAGTCGTAGATGTTGAATCTGATGAAACAGTCCTTGTGGCATATGCATCTTGGGCATACGGGGGAACATGGTATAAAGGAACTTCACAAGAGGAAACTCTTGAAAGGTATGAAAACATATATGTATGCTTGATATTTTCAAGATTTGTGTTCTTAGAAAACAAAACACGGCAAAATTCAAATCAGCTATTCGCAAGATGAAAGGCATTCTTGATTGTGACGACTTGATTTCTCTACCATTTTTTTTTCAGTAAACAGTTATAATAATCAATCATCAGTCAAATAACTCTGATACCATATATCATACATAACCCAACCCGTAGTGGGTACCGGGTAATCAGTCCATCAAACCTACTATCCACGCAGCAGAATACATACTGTGTTTGGGTCCAAAATATAATACCATCCAAAATAAAATACAATACCAGAGTGCTATAATCTCCACACACATATACATGTACATCCCCAAAAATCCATAGGTACGCTAGGGTTTACACTGCATATCCCAATTCTAACACTTACCTTGAATCCCAAGGTACAACTATCTCCTCTACCTTGGAGCTCTCTCTGCTAGCTTGTCTTGGTTTCCTAAAATGTTTAGATTCAGGGTGAGACACCTCTCAGTAAGACGGAATAAATTATTGACAGTGTGTGGCACATGAGTTTTAATATATCATCACATTCATTTAAATAATTATAACAACTAAGAAAATATATCGATATGTACTCATGTCATAAATATAAAGCATAGTGTCATAAACTTTCATATCATTTTCATAATCATATACATAATCATTCATTTCTCATATTCATAATCACATTCTAGCCCATGGGTATCCACCAGCATATAGCACAACACGTCTGTAACCCATGGCTGTTCATTTCTCATATCATATCTCATTTTCATAGTCTAGCTTATGAGTATCCACCAAGTATAAAATACACTACGCTTCTGTAACTCATGGCTGATCATTTCACTTTTCACTTTTTATAAACATTTTCTAACTCATGAGCATCCACTAGTATAAAATACATTACGCGTCTATAGCTCATGGCGGTTCATTTTCGTGCCTATAATGAGAAACCACTATCACATCATCATTTATTCACCCCACATGATTAGGTTGTGCGGCCCGAAGGCGGGACCTAACCGCAATTGGCCTACTCGGTTAAATCAAAATAGGAAACATGTTTATAGTACGATTGGCCTACCCAATCCTGGTCCATACCTCAGGGGATAACAAAACTCTTCACAGACCCAATCGACTACCTCTCCACACACTATGCAAGCCGTGTGGTTGCACCAACACAATTCTAGCAACGGTGTTGTGCTCTGTATACTATGTTCCATCAAGGTTCTCATTTCCATATTTCTGTGTTTATATTTCTTCATGTCTGTATAATTCTCATCATTTTAGTATAATTCTCATTTCATCATTTCTGTGTAAAACGTCTGTGTATATGTTTATCATCATTTTTAGTATAAAACATATATGTATTTCTCATATACCATCATTTCTCAATAGAAACATAATTGTATATCATATTTCATCGTTTCTCATTGAAAACATATCTATATAACACATTTTCATCATTTCCCAGTAAAAAAAAAAAAAATGTATATGTGTATCTTATTTCATCATTACTAAATAAATACATATGTCCTCTTTTCTATAAAAACATATCTTTATATCCGTATCTAACTTATCAATAACTCATGTTTTTATTTTCATATAAAACATCTGTATAACTCATATCATTATTTCTTAATGCAAATCCTATATATATCAGTATAAAGCTCATTACCCATATAAAATGGTTATTTCATATTACTCATGCCACACAATTTTAGACTAGTAATCATAATATAATAATCACAGGAAAAATATCCATATCATAGTTTTCAAAACTATATACCATATACTTATTTTCACATTAATCAACCAATTAATTTCCCAAAATATCTGTTACAATTTATTCCCCTTACCTACTTACTGAGAAGGTGTTTGCTAGGATCTCAAAATCAACGCCCACGGTGTTCAGAGCTCAAAATCCTAAAATCATATTTTTCCTAGTTCAATCAGCTCAACTAGAGCATTATAATCATTTAAACATCCCTAGGCCCATACACTCCATTTAATCAGTCAAATTCTAAGCAGTTAACACATTTTTCACCCTTACCTCAACTTTGGAGTGGTGCCTAGGAACCCCAAAACATGAATTCATTTCGATTAACTTGCAGAGAATCACCCCTAGAATCTCGTGGTGATATCTGATTGTTGAATTGGGTTGAAATCAGAGAGAAATCGAAGAGAGAAGGGGGAAGGTTTGCAGCCCTAAGAGAGAGAGAGAGAGAGAGAGAGAGAGAGAGAGAGAGAGCAAGAGAGAGAGAGAGAGTATGTTTAATTTTCAAATAAATAAATGACTTAAGGCCTATTTATAGGCTGCCATCCTAGCCATACTCGTCGATGAGAATAAAGTATTCATCGACGAGTCAAAGAAGGAAACTCGTCAACAAGAACAAGGGGTTCGTCGATGAGCCTTTAAATATGAGATTTCCTGGCTCTCGGGATCTCCTCGTCGACGAGGCCAGCACTCATCGACGAGTCCCTACTGCGTTGCCCTTTCAAATTTTCTTTCTTCTTTTCTTTGTTTTCTCATTAATTAAATTTTTCTAAGTCTCTACATTCTCCCCTCCTTATAAAAATTTCGTCCTTGAAATTTTTTATCTATCACATTTTCCAACCTTTAGGAAAAATATCAAAATTTTATTAATTACCCTTACTTATGGCAAAGGAATATCGTGGTTACAAGAGAGAGTTCTAGGAGATTACAATCATTCATATAAAAAGAAAAGTCTCCCAAAACCATTTATAACCAAAACCAAAAACACTAATTATCCTACACTATACAAGTCAGTAATCATACATTGTCATTTACCTTTGGGGCATCTTATCTTCCAATTCCCATGAAGCTTCTTCAATTGCGTGGTTGCACCATAACACTTTTACCAATGGAATCCTTTTTGTGCGTAGCTTCTCTTCCTTCGATCTAGAATCTGCATTGGCTTCTCTTCATATGACAGAGTATCCTTAAGCTCCAGTGCCTCATAACTAATCACATGGGAGGGATCTTAGACGTATTTCCTCAACATGAATTCATGGAATATGTCATGGATTCTAAACAGCACCGGTGGTAACGCTAACCTGTAAGCAACTGGACTCACTCTTTCCAATATCTCAAATGGATCAACAAACCTAGGGCTCAACTTACCCTTTTTCCCAAATCTCATAATTCCTTTCATCGGCACAACTTTCAAAAATAAGTTATCCCCCACACCAAACTCTAACTTTCACCGGCGAGTATCTGCATAACTTTTCTACTGACTCTAAGTTGCTTTGACTCTGTCTTTGATGAGTATCTGCATAAATAAGTTCTCATAATTCCTTTGTTGATTGATTGAATGTTTGTTTAAGTATTGGGTTGTGGATTACTTAAGTAACTAAGCTTTTGTTGTGTGTTTGTTGAAGTAACAAGTGGTTAAGAATTCTTGAAAAGAATTAAAATAAAATTTTAAATAACCCTATTCACTCCCCCTCTTAGGATTACACCTCAACTTTCAATTGGTATCAGAGCGGGGTTGTAGCAAATCCTAACTAGTAGTTACATAAAGATCTATGTGGCACACCTAGGAGTAGCTCCCTTTGGAAAGGGTCAATCCTTAACTAGGCCTCCCATCTTTTGTGGTTTAAATTATACATTTTTGAAACAAAGAATGAGGATATATATTCAAACCATGAGTTGGAAAGCATGGAAGGTCGTCACACATGGTGACTACATTCCTACTAAAACCGAAGATGGCAAAGAAGTTCCTAAAGATGAAAAGGACTTGACCGACATTGATTACAAAATGATGTAAGGAAACTCTAGTGCCATGAATGCACTATATTGTGCCATTGATGTTAATGAGTTTAATAAAGTCATGGCATGTGAGTCAGCCAAAGAAATATGGGACAAGCTAGAAGTAACCTATGAAGGAACTATAAATGCAAGAGATAGTAGAATTGACATGCTCACAAGCGAGTATGAGGCTTTCAAGATAAACCCAGATGAAACCATAACAAATATGTATACAAGGTTTACACATATCATAAATTCCTTAAATGCTTTAGGGAAAACATACTCAACTTATGAAATGATCCGGAAAATCCTTAGAGGACTTCCTCCAATATGGGAACCAAAAGTCTCAACTATAATGGAAGGAAGAAATCTTAAAAACGCCTCACTAGATGAACTCATAGGATCCCTTCTCACATATGAGATGTCTATGAATGAAAGAAGTGGAAAAACTAAAGCTCAAGAATCCCTTGCTTTTCAAGCATCAAACGAAAATTCCAGTGATGAACATGAAGAAGAGATGGATGAAAATAAAATAGTCTTCATATCCAAGAAACTTGCAAAAATCCTTAGAAGGAAGAATAAATTTACAAGAAAAATTCGAAACTCAAAATCTGATGAAGAAGAAGAAGAAAAGGAAATAAGTAAAAAGAAAACAAAAACTGAACCTCCAACATGCTATAATTGTAAGAAAATTGGACATATAAAATTAGATTGTCCAAAACTTATGAAAGATTCTAAAAAGAAAAGGAAAAAGACAATGAAAGCAACTACTTGGGATAATATGAGTACAAGTAGTTCAGATAATGAATCAAATGACCAAGACGTTGCTTGCTATATGGCGTGAGATGATGAGGAAAGCTCCTTATCCAAATCAATTAATGATTCTTGCAATGATTCATCTGATCGATCAAATAATGAAAGTATATCTTCTTATGAAGAACTTCAAAATGAATTATTCAAGGTGCATAAGATCTTAGTTAATGTGACTAAATGATACACATCATTGAAAAATAAGAATGAAGGTATTATGAAAGAGTTGGAATCTCTAAGACTTGCTGAAAGAGAAAAAGATTTAAAAATAAATAAACTAGAAAGCAAGAATGAGAAGGTGATAAAAGAACTAGAAGATATAAAATCCAAAACTTCTATGGATAATGAAAAAGACTTATATATTTCTGAACTAGATGCCTCAAAACCAAGAAAAGCTACAAGAAAAGGGCAAAAATATACAAAATTCAGATATCTATGATCTTAAAATACAAATTGAAGATTAAGCTAAAATAATCTACAACTTCACTAAAGGAAAAGAAAATTTTGATAGAATGATTGGTGCACAAAGAATGTCTTTAAATAAAGAGGGCATAGGGTTCAATGGAGTTGGAAATACAAAGAAAAAGAACCTCTATATAGGGTACTTTACAAAAGCCTCCAAAGACTATGCTAGCACCTCCTCTAATGCTTATACTCACACTATATGCTTCCTATGTAAGAAGAAGGGACATATAAAGTTTCAATGTCCATTAAAGAGGAAATATGTGAAAATTAAACAAGTTTGGAAAGTAAAAGAAATATCTCTTGTTAAACCATCCGGACCCAAGAAAGTATGGGTACCAAGATGAAAGACTAAGTTAATAAACCATAGATTTTAGGTATAAGTATTCTCTTATTAGGAGTTACGAAAGCTAAAATTATGCTTAAATGAAATTGATTAGTAATGACTCAACAGCCTATAGAATTTAAGTTAGCCAATTCTAAAAGAAATAAAGTAATAATTATAAATGTGCTCTGATAATAGACATGCTTAACTCATGAAATATAAATAGATATGTTTACCTTAAAGATTTGATGTATAATCTGAAAGTCTATATTAACTATGCATATCATGGAGAATATTTCAGCTATAGCTAAAGGGATGAAAAAGCATAACCTTAGATGAACTGTTATACGTACTTAAGGTTAATTTTTTTTTTAGCACAACATATAATATTATGTGCACATACTTGAGATTTAGAAAATCAATCACTAACAAGGCTCATAAGTGAAAAATATGAAATACAACTTATTAAAGTATTGTAGGTGCAATGAACTTGTTTATGCTCATAGCATATGGCTGACTCAAGAAGAAAAATTCTCCTTGATCAAATCTATGGAAAATCATACAAGGACATTAGACATGTTGAAATAGGGGATAAGGATAAGTTTCCGAGCTTATTGATACTTATCATATTGAAACAAATGAAAATAATATTGTTAGCCACAATCAATGGATGAATTGTCCAAGGCTTATTTGTCTTGGGTTGTACCTTGCATTAGAATGCATATGCTTATTGATAACCTTCTTTATTAATGTCAAAAAGGGGGAGAAAGAGTTGAATTGAAAATTTGGTATCTATGAACATAAATTGATATCCATGAGCAGCTCATGATATAATATTACTATTAGTATCTATAAAGTATATTGGTTTCCAAGAGTATGTTAATTGATACTTGAGCATGACAACATATTTGTATTCATAAGCATGTTATGATATTGATAATATTAATATAATATTGGTATTACTTTTGATATTGGTGTCCATGAGCACTTACATGAAATAATTAATATTTGAAGCATGGCATGATCAATTTAAAAGCATAATTGGTATCTTCATGAATACATTGTTTACTTCAAATGAAAGTCTGAATTTATTGAATATGAAATACATTTCATTTAGGGGGAGTTAGACTTAATAAGTAATGACGTCATGATTTATATTGAAAATCATTGAAAATTATGATAAATCTTTTGTATCTTTTTCATACTACTTTGGAAACTTATTGTCTATCTTATGATGCATGATAAAAGCAAAGTTTATGTTTTAAGCTTTTACAAGATCTATACTTTAACTTATGGTTGCTCAATGCCTTAGTATTCATACGTTTTTCTTGATATCTTACTCTTTTTGATTAATGTCAAAAAGGGGAGAAATTTTAGGCAAAAATTGAGTATGACACTGCATACGTAAGTTGATATATTGGTATTTGATCTTGAATGATGTATGATAATGCTATTGAAATTAATATTGAACTTGATCTTGATATTGCAAATATTGTTAAGTTAATGCTTATTGTAAGCGGGAGTCTTTTTAAGACTTACTCAATTTTTTACTTCTTGTTTGTTATCATAAAAAATGGGGAGATTGTTGGCCTTACAAGGTTTAAAATCTTGTTTTAATGATAAAAAATCAAAGGAACTTAACATATTTGGTTAAGTTATGATGTGACGGGACTCAAGAAAGATAACATAAGGTCAAGTGCTCACAAAGATCAATAAAAGTTTATACTCCAAAGAAAGATGATCAAATGAAATTTAAAAGGCATGGATTTCAAAGATGATCTATTAAAGCTTGAAGATCATGAGAGCATGAATGAGAACTTGCCAAAGTATATTAAAACTTGAAGATCATGAGAGCATGAATAAGAACTTACTAAAGTAGATTGAAGCTTGAAGACAAGATGGAAGACAAGCAAGAAGACTTAAGTGCTTAGAATATCAAAAGTCCTAAGAAGTCTTTATGTAAGTACTTTATATTTAAATATCTTATGAAATATGTTGAAAGCTATTTTAGGGTTAATTATGAACTTAGAGACCTTATTTAAAACCCCGGAAAATGTTTTTGGAGAAATCAAAGTAAGAGAGCAAAAATGTTTTTTAACTAAAATAAAAAAACTAAATTTGGTCTGCCCAGACAACTGAGGTGCACCCTTAGAAGACAGAAGATGTACTTCAGAAGACTGAAGATTTTGTTTAGTCTATTGAAGATTTTTCTGAAAAAAAAATATAGAAAAGGCAGTACACCCTCGAAAGACTGTACCCTCAATTCAGTCGTTTGATCTGAGACTTTAGAAGACTAAACCCTCAGTTTAGTCGTTTGACCCTATGTCCAGTTCAAATTTTTCAGTGTGTTAAAGAACATCAGAAGACTGAACCCAATACTTCAGTCGTCTGAACACTGTTAACAGTTAGAAATTTAAATATTTTAAATTTCGAATAAAGGTTTCTTGTACCCCAAAATTTATAAAAATTTAAGAGATACTTCAAGTAATCTTGGGCAACACGAAATTACTTTTCTAAGCCTATAAATATATGGTTTTGCAAATCAAATTAACATAGAACAACCAAGAAATAAAAAAATATGTTTATAAGCTGAAAGCACACTTGCTCTTTCAAGGCTCTCTCTTGCTCAACACTTTGCACAACTGATTTGTTGAGAAAATTTGAAGTGTTGATCATCCTACCTTTGAGTTCTGAGTTGTTAATTCTCATCTAGAAAGAACTTGGTGAATTCTTACTTGAGCTTCATTATATTTCAATTTGATATTTGAATATTGAAGTATCTAGTGTTTGAATCTGTACTAATATGCTCTTGTGAGAGTATTATTATACGCAGATATTGTTTCTTGTTTCTTGAAGATTACAGGTTGTTGGATTGTTGATTGAATATGGGGTATCACTTGGAGAGGCCAAAGGCAAGGACGTAGGCTGAGGATAAGCCGAACCTCGAAAAAAATGTGGTGTCACTCTCTTTCCTTTCTCTTTTAAATTCCAGCAAATATTAACTACGTGGTTGAATTTAATTTTTGATCATATACACTGCATGGATTGGATATTAAATAAACTAAATATTAATTTGATTTTAGGATTTGCGAAAACTGAAAGGACGTACGTTAGTTTATCAATACAAATTGCAAAAACCATAAGGGAGTATGTTGATTAGTTAACACCCAAAACTAATTAACTGAAAGTTTATTTAAAAGTCCAAGTTCTTGGAAGGAGTGTTGGATTTCATATTGTGTATCATATTGAGAAATCAAATCCACCAATACAGGGCTTACATATATTCACAAGGCTGCAAACAAGCAAATATTTTGAATTCTTGTAAAAGCTGAGAATTGCCAAGAAGCTGCATATTATATCTTGATTTGTTATTTTGTGATTGATTATTTTAAGTTGTTGATTGGTTGAATGTTTGTTTAAGTATTGGGTTGTGGATTGCTTAAGTAACTAAGCTTTTGCTGTGTGTTTGTTAAAGTACAAGTGGTTAAGAATTCTTGAAAAGAATTAAAAGAAAATTTTAAATAACCCAATTCACCCCCCCCCTCTTGGGACTACACCTCAACTTTCACCTCAGTACGGTCTAGGATCAGGCACACTGCCCAGTGCTGCATGGCAATCTCATGCCATGTGTTCAGGTTGAATGCATCGATAACAAATCACCTCTCTGATCCAGCAGTCTTTTGGATGACTCCTGTGGCACCTAGGATAGGGAGGGTACAATGGTCTGCCCTGTACATCTTGGTTTCCCATCCCCTGTCTCTGACCTCCTCTGTCACCATGCCTCCTCCAAGGCTCTCGGCTGGTACCTGCCTAAAACTCGGGAGGCGTGGGCCTCTTCCTCTAGCTCTGTGTCCGAGCACCTCTCTGTAGGCTAGTCTCTATTATTGTAGCTGTATCTACTAGTTCTGAAAAAGTTTGGGCCTGGAATGCTAGCACATACTCATAAATACCTCGTCTCAGGCCCTCCTCGAATTTCCTTGCCTTTTTTCTCCTCATCCGGCACCATGTATGGGGCAAAACAAGATAGCTCGATAAATCTAGCGGCATACTGTTGTATCGTCATGTGCCCCTAGATCAAATTCAAGAATCCTGTTGCTTTGCCTTTTCAGGTGGTAGCGGGAAAATACCGCTTGAAAAATAACTCCCCAAAGCGGCTCCAAGTCATGGCTATAGGCACATGCCTCTACTTCTCCAACAATCTCGCTAATCTCCATCAGTGTTTAGCCTCTCCTGTCAATTTAAACGTAGCAAATGATACCTCCTGCTCCTCAAAGCATGGGAGAATTGCCAACGTCTCCTAGACCCAGTTCTCAACCATGAGTGGTTCAGCCCCCCGAAGAATGATGGGGGATGCATACGTGTGAACTGTTCAAACGTGCAGCCCCGCTCCTTAGAACTCCTGGACATCTTTGTCATCACCTGCTGGGTGACACTACGTAGCACCGCATCTGGATCTCCGCCGCCCATACTGGAAGCCCCCATGTGGCTACTACCTCCAGAATTTGTGGTATTATTCTTGGGGTCCATCTCAAAAACAGGACAAAACAGTCTTAGAACTCTATCATCACAACACAACCAATACACTCATCAGACTATGAACCATAAGATATTCTTCTATAACCATTTATCTTAACGTTCTCATTCCCAATTTAAGATTCAATCTTACCACTCAGAGACAAGAACCGGCGATAGTTTACCATGGCTTTCCTGAAATTATCATCCTAGGAAAATCACAGAAACCACCACGGAATTTCCTGCCTCCAGGTTGTAAGATAGAACCCTAAATTTCAAATTTTCCTCCAACAATGACTAACTCATAACCCAGTCTACCCATATCCTACTATCATCAAGATCCATTCCTATACTCTGGTATTGTATCCCGCTAAAGTCTGTAGAACCTAGCAACCTAGGCTCTGATACCAAAACTGTGATGACCTGATTTCTCTACCATTTTTTTTAAGTAAATGGCAATAATAACTAATCATCTCTCAAATAACTTTGATACCATATATCATACATAACCCGACATGTAGTAGGTACTAGGTAATCAGTCCATCAAACCTACTATCCACGCAACGGAATACATACTGTGTTTGGGTCCAAAATACAATACCATCCAAAATACAATATAATACCAGAGTGCTATAATCTCTACACACATATACATGTACATCCCCAAAAATCCATAAGTACTCTAGGGGTTACACTGCATACCCCAACTCTAACACATACCCTGAATCCTAGGGTACAACTGTCTCCTCTACCTCGGAGCTCTCTCTGCTAGCATGTCTTGGTTTCCTAAAATGTTTAGATTCTGGGTGAGACACCTCTTAGTAAGACGGAATAAATTATTGACAGTGTGTGGCACATGAGTTTTAATATATCATCACATTCATTTAAAAAATTATTACAATTGAGAAAATATATCGATATATACTCATAATCATAAATATAAAACATAGTGTCATAAACTTTTATATCATTTTCATAATCATATACATAAGCTTTCATATCTTATGTCATATACATACTCATTCATTTCTTATATCATATACGTACTCTTTCATTTCTCATATTCATAATCACATTCTAGTCCATGGGAATCCACTAGGATATAGCACAATGCATCTATAACCCATGGCTGTTCAGTTCTCATATCATATCTCATTTTCATAGTCTAACTCATGAGTATCCACCAATATAAAATACACTATGCGTCTGTAACTCATGGTTGATCATTTCACTTTTCACTTTTCATAAACATTTTCTAATTCATGAGCATCCACCAGTATAAAATACACTACGCGTATGTAGCTCATGGCGATTCATTTTCGCATCTGTAAGGTTGGACCGGGTTATGCGGCTCGAAGGCTGGACCTAACCGCAGTTGGCCTACCCGATTAGATCAAAACAGGAAACGCGTCTATAGTACGATTGGCCTACCCAATCCTAGTCCGGACCCCAAGGGGTAACATAACCCTTCACAGGCCCAATCAACTGCTATGCAAGTCGTGTGGTTGCACTAACACAATGCTAGCAACGGTACCGTGCTTTGTATACTATGGTCCATCAGGGTTCTCATTTCCACATTTCTGTGTTTATATTTCTTCATGTTTATATAATTCTCATCATTTTAGTATAATTCTCATTTCATCATTTCTGTGTAAAACGTCTATGTATATGTCACATATCATCATTTTCAGTATAAAACATATATGTATTTCTCATATACCATCATTTCTCAATAGAAACATAATTGTATATCATATTTCATTGTTTCTCATTGAAAACATATCTATATAACACATTTTCATCATTTCCCAATAAAACAAAAAAACGTATCTGTGTATCTCATTTCATCATTACTAAATAAATGCATATATCCTCTTTTCTATAAAAACATATTTTTATATCCGTATCAAACATATCAATAACTCATGTTTTCATTTCCGTATAAACATCTGTATAACTCTTATCATTATTTCTCAATGCAAATCCTATATATATATATATCGGTATAAAGCTCATTACGCGTATAAAATGGTCATTTCATATTACCCATGCCACGCAATTTTAGACTGGTAATCATAATATAATAATCACAGAAAAAATATTCATATCATAGTTTTCAAAACTATATACCATATGCTCATTTTCACATACTTTAATCAACTAATTAATTTCCCAAAATATCTGTTATAATTTATTCCCCTTACCTACTTACTGAAAAGGTGTTTTCTAGGATCTCTAAATCAACGCCCACAGCGTTCAGAGTTCAAAACCCTAAAATTATATTTTTTCCAATTCAATCAGCTTAACTCCTGCATTATAATCATTTAAACATCCCTAAGCCCATACACTCCATTTAATCAGTCAAATTCTAAGCAGTTAACACATTTTTCACCCTTACCTCAACTTTGGATTGGTGCCTAGGAACCCCAAAATACTAATTCGTTCCGATTAACTTGCAGAGAATTGCCCTTAGAATCTCGTGGTGATGTCTGATTGTCGAATTGGGTTGAAATCGAAGAGAAATCGAAGAGAGAAAAGGGAGGGTTCACAGCCCTAAGAGAGAGAGAGAGAGAGATAGAGAGAGTATGTTTAATTTTAAAATAAATAAATGACTTAAGGCCTATTTATAGGCTGCTGTCCTAGCTATACTCATCGACGAGAATAAAGTATTCGTCGACGAGTCAAAAAAGGACACTCATCGACGCGAACAGGGGTTCGTCGACGAGCCTATAAATATGAGATTTCCTGGCTCTTGAGATCTCCTCGTCAATAAGGCCAGCACTCGTCGACAAGTCCTTGCTGCATTTATGTTAATTTAGGTGTAATCTTAAGAGGAGGGTGAATTGGGTATTTTAAAAAAACCTTTAAAATTATTTACCACTTAATCCATATTTCTCTATTTAAAAAATTAATTGTAGGGGTTTGAAGCTGATTTAAATTATTATATCAATGAGTGTTTTCCCAATTAATTATCAAGTGCGTGTGAGGTTATTCAAACATACACACATGAAATACGAGTAATGAAATGCAGTGCGGAAAAGAAAAAGAGTAAGGGAAGAGAGAAGGCAAACACAATTTTTACGAGATTTAGCCAACCCGGCCTATGTCCTCACCTTGAGCAACCCACTCAAGGATTCCACTAAATCCCTACTCCTTTAACCGGGATAGAGCTTCCCTTACATTTGGTGTTTACAAGAGGCACAACTTCCTCCTCACCCGGTTCATAACCCAAACCGTGATTACAATATAATTCTGAATCTGCAAAAACAACTCAAGATTTACTTCTAACAAAGCTAGTGAGTACAATTGAAACCTAACACATATACATATGATGAAACTTGAAACTTAGTATGTATGAAACGATACAATCGTTATATGAATGAAATGCTTCAACCAATATCCCCCTTGTCTTGAATATTATATCGATCAAAATCAAAAAGCTTTCTATCAAATATTCAACAACAATACGATCTTTATAATATGCAAGTATATATATATAATATGATTTCCAAAGATCAAAAACTGAATATACTGTTTTCCAGAAAATATCCCTCAATAAAACATATAGTTATAAACACTAAGGATATTTAATCAAGTGGTTTTAAGATATGAAAAATATAGAGCCTTTAACTGAATACTCACTTGAATCAAAACCTTTTAACCAATGGTGAAAACTTTTCTCAAGTATTTATCTTATCAAAATAATCTATAAGTAAGTACACTCAAGATCAATCACTCAGCTTATATTCAATAATAGATTTTGAGATTAAAAGTTCTTTGAAAACTAAATATCAACAAGTAAATCAGTTTATATGAAGAACTCTATGAGACTAAATATTACCAAGTAGTTTGATTTACCAAAGCTCAATATCAAAATGCTTGCACAATAATCACAAGAAAAGCTTTTGAGGATCAAAGTAGCTTTAGCTCAAATGTGTAGAATAAGATTTCAAATCCCAATCGCAACCTCAGTAGTGTGATTTCCCAAGTTGTGCTAATATGCTCAATCGTATGCCAAAGGTTCGATTTTCTTCTTCTTGTGGTTGTTTCTTTTTGTTCTTCTTTGTTCTCGTTGATCTTATTTGAGGCACTAAGGTTTAGATGTTCATTATATAGATACCTTGCCCTTAGAATGAATCTTAACCATTGGATCAAAAAATAATTCGCGAGTTCTCCAATTAAAAATTAAATTTTTAAACTTTCCCGTTGGTTCAGACGACTGAGTGTTAAGGCTCAGACGACTGAAGTCCTTTAGAGTTTTGAAAAAATTAACCTAGACACAAGGTCAAACGACTGAAATTGGGGTTCAGTCTTCTAAAGTGTCGGGTTCAGACGACTAAAGTCTGAGTTCAGTCTTCTGATGTGCTTCTATCAGGTTCTCTGTTTCACCATAAATTCTTCAGATGACTGAACTTAATCTTCGGTCTTTTGAAGAAATTCTTCCGACGACTAAGCTTAACTTTGGTCTTCTGAAGTTACATCTTCAGACGACTGAACGTGGAGTTCGATCTTCTGAACTGTTCATTTTCTGAAGTTACATCTTCTAAAGAAATTCTTCGGACGACAGAGCTTAACTTCGGTCTTCTGAAGTTACATCTTCAGACGACTGAACGTGCAGCTCGGTCTTCTGAACTGTTCATTTTCTAGATTTTTCCTTTTTAGTTTCAAAAATCTGTTTTTGCTCCTTTTCTTTGCCCTTTTATAAAATATTTTTCGGGGTTCAAAAAATATCTCTAAGTCCATAAATATCCCCTAATGATGTTCATGAGATGCATGATTCCTAAGGTCAGTCTAGGGTATATGTTGAGCCTCAAATTAAATCATATGAAATATGTAAATACATTCAATTTTAAATACCCATTCCCATGACATTCTTGAACTTGTTGCTTGCATCTTCATTCTTCAACTCTTTTAGTTGCATGAATTGTGCCAAGATGTATATTCTTTAATCTTCATGGCTTCCATAACTTGTTATCCTTCCGCGCATGCTAAATATTTTTCCTGTTCACATTCTCAATGCACTGATCAAATACCAAGTGATTTGTCATTATCAAAACAAGATTGGACTCATAGAGTCAACAATTTCACCCTTTTTTTATGATGACAAATACACGAGCAAATATAAAAAGGGGGTTTCGCCTAACAAGGCTCCCCCTCAAATAATTCACAAATGTATTAACTGAAATATGCTCATGACAAGTGAAATATGCTCATATGAAATATACAATTAGTTTTTCCAATCATTTTTGCCCATTTTTGCTATAGTTTGATTCTTCTTATATAACCCGTTTCTTCTCCCCATTACACAATTAGTTTAACCAACCATTTTTGCTATAACTTGATTCTTCTCCCCCTTTTGATATCAACAAAAAGGTATATAATAATAATAATAAATGAGTGGAACTTAGTCAACCATCATATTTGAAAAAAAAATCTTCTCCCCTATTATATCTTAAAGTTATGAACTTAGTTAACCATCAAATTTGAAAAAAAAATTACTTGTCCTCCTTGCTAACGTAGAAAGTTGTGTTGTTGAATGTAAGTTGCAATGTGAACATACATAGTGTGGCAGATGGCAAAGATTAAGTGATGATTAACATGTGTAAGCCAATAACCTCTTATCATGATATGAGTTTACTGTCAAATGTTGATTAATTGTGATACCAAATGAGAACAAATTAGCCGAAATTCAAATTTTTAACAAATTGTGAATATTAAGTGACGTTGCTCACCCTCAATTATGTCATCTAATATAATTCTAGACAACCTCTCGACTATCCATCAGACCTAATTCTCGCCTAATTTGGATAAACCTATCCTCCGCAAGTGGTTTCGTGAATATCTCTACCCTTTGTTCATCTGTGCATACAAATCCAAGTGTCACATCTCCTTTTTGCACATGATCACGAAGAAAATAATGTCTTATTTCTATATGTTTAGTTCATGAATGTAATATAGGATTCTTTGAGATGTTTATTGCACTCGTATTATCACATCTTATAGGTATTGTGTCATAGTTTAATCCAAAATCCGTCAGTTGTTGCTTCATGTATAGTGTTTGAGGACAACAACTTCCTGTCGCTATGTATTCGGCCTCTGTTGTGGAAAGAGCAACTGAATTATGCTTCTTGGAAAACCAAGAGACTAACGAATGTCCTAAGAAATGACATACCCACTCGTGCTCTTCCTATCCACTTTGCCACCAGGAAAATCAGCATCTAAATAGCTGATAATATCAAAAGATGTATACTTAGGATACCATAACCCAAGTTCAACGATTCCTATCAGGTATCTAAGTATTCATTTGACAGCTAACAACTGTGACTCTTTTGGTGCAACTTGAAATCTTGCGCACAAACATACGCTAAACATTATGTCAGGCCAGCTGGCTGTCAGATATAGTAAGCTACCAATCATCCCATAATAGAGCTTGACATCTACTTGTATCCCTGTTCATCTTTGTCTAATTTCAAAGAAGCACTCATAAGTGTTCCTAGTATTTTTCCATCTTCCATATTAAACTTTTTGAGCAGATCTCTAATATACTTAGATTGATTTATAATGATTCCATGTTTCGCCTGTTTGATCTGAAGTCCTAGGAAGAAATTTAGTTCACCCATCATGCTCATCTTAAATTTATTTTGCATAGTATTAGCAAACTCATTGCACAAGTCTTTATTTGTTGCTCCAAATATGATATCATCTACATATACTTGCACTAGAACCAAGTCATATTTCTTAGATTTTATGAAAAGTGGTGTATCTATCCTTCCTCTGATAAATCCATTGTCCAGTAGAAAACCACTTAGTCTCCCATACCAAGCTCTAGGAGCTTGCTTTAAACCGTGCAAGGCTTTAGTTAGCCTATATACGTGATCTGGATTCTTATGGTTTTCAAAGCCTAGGGGTTGTTCTACATATACCTCTTCACTTATGTAGCCATTTAAAAATGCACTTTTAATGTCCATTTGATATAGCTTGAAATCCTTAAAAGCAGCATAGGCTAAAAGCATTCAAATGGCTTCCATTCTAGCTACAGGTGCAAAGGTTTCTTCAAAATATATTCCTTCTTCCCAGTTATATCCCTAAGCTACTAGTCTAACCTTATTTCTAACAACTATCCCATGTTCATCTTTCTTGTTCTTATATATCCATTTTGTTCCAATAATTGTCTTATCCTCGGGTCTAGGAACTAATTTCCATACTTTGTTTCTCTCAAACTGATTTAACTCTTCTTGCATAGACAACACCCACGATTCATCCTCAATTGCTTCACTCACATTCTTAGGTTCTTCTTGAGATAGAAAGGCAAAATGACTAATCATATTCCTAAGTGAGGATCGTGTGGCTACTCCACATAATGGTTCACCTATTATTTGATCAATGGGATGATTTTTTATGTACTTCCATTCTCTAGGTGGTTCATTAACCTCATTTTTAATTTGATTAGTTTCAGTAGATGGTTCCTTAATTTCATTTTTCTTTCCTAAATCATTCTCAATGGATAGTTTTTCAAATTTCTTATTTATCTCAATTTCATCTTCATCAGTTCTTTTTTAGAAAGGATTTGACTTATCAAACACTACATGTATGGATTCAATAACGGTTAATGTTCGTTTGTTGTATACTTTGTAGGCTTTAATATCTAAGGCATACCCTAGGAAGGTACCCTCATCTGATTTCACATCAAACTTTCCTAAATGTTCATTGCCTCTAAGTACAAAACATTTACAGCCAAAGACATGAAAATATGATATGTTTGGTCTACGGCTATTCCATAATTCATACGGAGTCTTATTTAGAGATGGTATAATCAAAACTTTATTTATAACATAGCAAGCAGTATTTGCTGCCTCAACCTAGAAGTACTTAGGTAGTTTATGTTCGTTAAGCATAGTTCTGGCCATTTCTTGTATAGACCTATTCTTCCTTTCAACTACACCATTTTTCTGTGGTATTCTAGGAGCCTAAAAATTATGAGCAATTCCAAATGAATTACAGTAGTTTTCCATGCTTTGATTTTTAAATTCTCTACCCCTATCACTTTGGATTTTAGTGACAGTATAACCCTTTTCATTTTGAATTTTCTTACACAGATTTATGAATTGTTCACACGCTTTATCTTTGTGACCTAAAAATAGGACCCATGTATATCTTGAATAATCATCAACTATGACAAATGCATATGATTTTCCTCCTAAACTCTGAATTGGGTTTGGACCGAATAAATTTAAGTGCAGCCCTTGAAGTGGCATAGTTTCCTTCTTCTTCTTAAAACTCGTTCTTGCTTGTTTTCCTAGTTGGCATGCATTACAGATTTTATCTTTCACAAATTTAATCTTAGGCAATCCCTTAACTAATTCTTTCTTAACAAGTTTAGATATTAAGTGTAACGACCCGAAAAATAATGGTATTTAAATAATGAGGAGAGAGAGAAATGGAATCAGTAATAGAAGGAGGCAGTAGACTTCATCGACGAACGTGTGCATTTTGGAGAATACAATTTCAAGAATTTCCAGGATTCATCGATGAATACAGGGATTCGTCGATGAATGTCTTCAGGATATCGTTGACGAGGTTCCGTTTCGTAAACGAGAAAATGCCGAGAGACAGATTTGGGCTACTTTGAATTTCGTCGATGATGGGTAGGGTTCCTAGATGAATTTACTAAAGGACTCGTCAACGAGGTGACGTGTATCGTCAATGAATCTGACCCTATAAGTAGTGAAAAATCATAGTTTTATCACATTTTCAGGCTTCTCTCTTTCTCCTACGGACTCTCTCCCTTCTCTTTTCAATTTCGGCCCCACCAGTCGCCGGATCGACGATCCAAAGCTACCACGACACTTTTGGCGAAGTTCTCTACAATTCTGCTGGAGCGGATCGTTGGTGAAACGAAGTTGGATTTCATCCCAAATTCAGGGTAAGGCCTTTTAGTCCATTTTTGGCCTTCTGACAGTTATAGGAAATGATGTAGGCCAAGAAATATTAATGTTTTGTTCTGAGATTTATGGTTTTTAGGGTGTTAAGTGGAGAACCCTGTGAGTGTTGGACCCATTATAGTAAGGGATTTTTAGCAGGAAATAGGTAAAGGAAATATGCTATGCTAGGTTATATGAATATGTTTTCAGTATGAAATTATAAATGTTCCACCAAAGTATTGTTTATAGCAGAAATTTATACAGTTTATCAATTGTGATAAATATGTTTTAAAATTACTGTGTGGCTTGAGAATATAGATATGGTATAGAAACATGCTTTACAGTATTTTCAGAGATGTGTTTTACAGAATGTATAGACAGTGAATATATTTTACAGCAATTACAAAAATACCATGATTATACAGTTTTACAGTACCATGACTTACAGATCTACAGTTAATTACATAAACACTGTTGATATAGATACAGTTTTCTACAGCGTCATGGTTTATACAGTTATTACAGAATCATGGTAAAACAAATAGTTGTACATATAGAGATGTATTATATAATATCAAACCCTGTTGGACCATACAGTTTACAGAGCATGGTACCGTAGCTGCATACAGTTTATAGAGTGCAGCCACGTATTCAGATAATGCGTGGTATAAAGGTCGATTGCATAGAGCCCACGAGTGGACAGGCTCCCCATCAGATATGGGTTGAGGAGGGCTAATCAGATTATGGAGTATAGTGATTTATTCTTGGTTGGCCAACCAAGGTAAATCCCGCCTATGGGCGCACAACCCTGTCATGAGGGGTTAAATCATGACACACAATTATCCACAGGGAAGTTTACAGTTATTATTATGTTTATACAGCTTTACAGAAACAGAAAAGATATACATATTCTAGCAGTATTTTGAATAGAAACCTAAAGTACAAAAATGTTAAGCAATAGGTAAAAGATGAAGATTATATTTCTAAGTATTGTGTTTTACAAATCCAGTGATACATAACTATATAGTAATAGATTTTCTCAGTATTGTAGCTTGATTGCCACACACTAGTAATAACATATTTCGTCTTACTGAGCTTTGGCTCATCCCAGTGCTGAATCATTTTTCAAGTGATCTAGGTAGGCGAGCAGACTAGGCTCGCAGATAGAGGGGCCTCAGTACTGCCCTGTCAGAGAGAGAGTGAGTATATTTTGGGAATATTTTTGTATACCCCTCACCGGTTGAGGATATTGGGGGAGCAATGATATGTGTATATTTTGGGAAACATGTTAGCACTCTGGTACTGTATTGTATATAATTATATATGGATATGTTTATTTGATTTCTGCTTCTTGCTGCTTAGGTTAATGATTGGGTTTTTCCCTGGTATGGTATCAGAACATGTAGAATGTGATTGTATAAAAAAAAAAAAAACCCAGTTAAATAGCAAGTCATTGCATTAAGTCCATGTTTGCGTGTCCTAATCTCCTATGCCAAATCTAACTAATCTCATTTATGGCAGAAAAACAAGTAACATGTTGACAGCCAAGGTTATCAAGGCTAGTGATGTATACATTTTCATGACGATCAGCAGTAAACAATATTTTGTTTTCAAATTTGTTCTCTACAGTGCATTTGTCATGTTCAAATGAAATTTTATAACCTTTATCACATAGTTGACTTATACTCAATAGGTTATATTTTAGTCCATCAACTAACAACACATTATCAATGACAAGTGAAGGTTCCTTGCCTACTTTACCAATTCCAATGATTTTACCTTTAGAGTTATCCCCAAAAGTAACGAATCCTTCATGTTTTGACTCTCTTACAAAATATCCCATGTAAAGATGTTTCTGTTTTAGATTCTCCTTCCCATTGAAATCGAGACCTTCCTTCTCTAGGGAATTTCTTTAAGCATCTAGGAGCTTTTTTAAAATTATTTTGACCTTCAGTAAATTTACAAATAATCTTAGTTTTATCTTTCAAATTCTTTTCTAACTCCTCAATTTTCAAATCCTTGTCTTTCATTAGAGATGCATGAGATTCATTTTGACGTTCAACTAACTTTGAAAATTCTTTCAATTTAAATTTTAAACCAGAATTTTTCTTATTCATTTTCTTAAGCATTTTAAGGGTGTACAAATATTCCTAATGCAATTCATCATACGAAAACATGCTATTTTCATTTTCTAACTACTTGAATAGTAAGATGAAACAGAGCAAAAGGATTGTACCTCATGGTCATCATGTGCCATCAGACATAAATTTGCCCTCTCGTCATCACTAGATTCAGATTCTGAACTACTGGGACTATGTGTGTCCCAACCCACTTTTAGAGCCTTCTTCTTCTTTTTCTTAGACACTTTCTTCAGCTTGGGACAATCCGACTTGATGTGTCCAAATTCTCTGCAATTATAGCACACAGGGGAATCATCTTTTTGCTTCCTTCTGCTTGACTCTCCCTTTTCCGCTTTTGAGCCCTTGAATTTTTTGGTGTATTTCTTGTTCTTTCTTATGAACTCTCCAAATCTCTTGGTGATGAGTGTCATGTTGTCATCCAATTTCGAGTCACTTCCCTCACTTAAGTAGTGAGATAATGTCTTAAGAGTTGTGGCTTTCTTTAGTTTACTTTGCTCATTCTTCCTCTCATTTATTGCAAGTTCATAGGTGATGAGCGATCCAATTAGTTCGTCAATCGACATCTTCTTGAGATTTCTCCCTTCTGCTATTGCAGTAGTTTTAGCTTCCCAAACTGGAGGTAGTCCCCTGAGTATTTTCCTAATCAATTCATAAGTAGGGTAAGATTTACCAAGAGCATTTAAAGAATTTGTGATGTGTGTGAATCTAGTGTACATGGATTGGATAGATTCATTAGTAGTCATTCTAAATGCTTCATACTCACTGGTGAGCTTGTCTATCCTACTATCTTTTACTTCTTTGGTGCCTTCATATGTAACTTCTAATTTTTCCCAATTCTATTTAGCAGAGTTACATGTCATTACCCTATTAAATTCATTTACATCTAGTGCACAAGAAAGCAAGTTCATCGCAATGGCATTTATTTGTACCAATTTCTAGTCTTCTTCTGTATACTCATCTTTAGTTTTAGGTACATTTACCTTATCAATTACTTTCATGGGAACATGATTTCCCTTGATAACTATTTTCCATACGTTCCAACCTACATTTAACAGGTATATGCTCATCCTACGTTTCCAATAGGTGTAATTTACACCACAGAAAATTAGTAGTCGAGTGGATGAGTGTCCCTCACCAAATGGAATTATACCGATGTGTGCAATGTGATCTTTTTACAAATGAACAATTAATTCTATGTAAACTCTCTCTGATACCAAATGTTAATTTAGGTGTAATCTCAAGAGGGGGGTAAATTGGGTATTTTAAAAAAACCTTTAAAATTATTTACAACTTAATCCCTATTTCTCTATTTAACAAATTAATTGTAGGGGTTTGAAACTGATTTAAATTATTATATCAATGAGTGTTTTTCCAATTAATTATCAAGTGCGTGCAAGGTTATTCAAACAAACACACATGAATTACGAGTAATGAAATGCAGTGCAGGAAAGAAAAAGAGTAAGGGAAGAGAGAAGGCAAACACAATTTTTACGAGGTTCAGCTAACCCAGCTTACGTCCTCGCCTTGAGCAACCTACACAAGGATTCCACTAAATCTCTGCTCCTTTAACCGGGATGGAACTTCCCTTACATTCGCTGCTTACAAGAGGCACAGCTTCCTCCTCACTCGGTTCACAACTCGAACCGTGATTACAACATAATTCTGAATCTGAAAAACAACTCAAGATTTGCTTCTAACAAAGCTAGTGAGTACAATTGAAACCTAACACATATACATATGATGAAACTTGAAGTTCAGTATGTATGAAACGATACAATCGTTATATGAATGAAATGCCTCAACCAATATCCCCCTTGTCTTGAATATTATATCGATCAAAATCAAAAAGCTTTCTATCAAATATTCAACAACAATACGATCTTTATAATATGCAAGTATATATATATATAATATGATTTCCAAATATCAAAAACTGAATATAAAGTTTTCCAGAAAATATCCCTCAATAAAATATATAGTTATAAACACTATGGATAGTTAATCAAGTGGTTTTAAGATATGAAAAATATAGAGCCTTTAACTAAATACTCACTTGAATCAAAACCTTTTAACCAATGGTGAAAACTTTTCTTAAGTATTGATCTTATCAAAATAATCTATAAGTAAGTACACTCAAGATCAATCACTCAGCTTATATTCAATGATAGATTTTGAGATGAAAAGTTCTTTGAAAACTAAATATCAACAAGTAAATCATTTTACACGAAGAACTCTATGAGACTAAATATTACTAAGTAGTTTGATTTACCAAAGCTCAATATCAAAATGCTTGCACAATAATCACAAGAAAACCTTTTGAGGATCAAGGTAGCTTTAGCTCAGATGTGTAGAATAAGATTTCAAATCCCAATCGCAACCTCAGTAGTGTGATTTCCCAAGTTGTGCTAATATGCTCAATCGTATGCCAAAGGTTCGATTTTCTTCTTCTTGTGGTTGTTTCTTTTTGTTCTTCTTTGTTCTCGTTGATCTTAGTTAAGGCACTAGGGTTTAGATGTTAATTATATAGGTACCTTGCCCTTAGAATGAATCTTAATAATTGGATCAAAAAATAATTCGCGAGTTCTCTCATTAAAAATTAAATTTTTAAACTTTCCCATAGGTTCATACGACTGAGTGTTAAGGCTCAGACGATTGAAGTCCCTTAGAGTTTCGAAAAAATTAACCTAGACACAGGGTCAAACGACTGAAGTTGGGGTTCAGTCTTCTGAAGTGTCGAGTTCAAACGACTGAAGTCTGAGTTCATTCTTCTGATGTGCTTCTATCAGGTTCTATGTTTCACCATAAATTCTTCAGACGACTGAACTTAATCTTCGGTCTTTTGAAGAAATTCTTCAAACGACTGAACTTAACTTTGGTCTTCTGAAGTTACATTTTCAGACGACTGAACGTGGAGTTTGGTCTTCTGAACTGTTCATTTTCTGGATTTTTCCTTTTTAGTTTCAAAAATTTGTTTTTGCTCCTTTTCTTTGCTTTTTTATAAAATATTTTTCGGGGTTCAAAAAATATATCTAAGTCCATAAATATTCTCTAATGATGTTCATGAGATGCATGATTTCTGAGGTCAGTCTAGGGTATATGTTGAGCCTCAAATTAAATCATATGAAATATGTAAATACATTCAGTTCTAAATACTCATTCTCATGACGTTCTTGAACTTGTCGCTTGCATCTTCATTCTTCAACTCTTTTAATTCCATGAATTGTGCCAAGATGTATATTCTTTAATCTTCATGGCTTCCATGACTTGTTATCTTTCCGTGTAGGCTAAATATTGTTCCTATTCACATTCTTAATGCGCATATCAAATACCAAGTGATTTATCATTATTAAAATAGGATTAGACTCATAGAGTCAACAATTGCCCTTTCAAATTTTCTTTCTTCTCTTGTTTATTTTCTTATTAATTAAATTTTTTCAGGTCTCTACATTGATTATGTACATTCCAATGTTTGGGGCCCAGTTAAAGTAGCATAAAGAGGTGGACATGTTTACTATGTGAGTTTTGTTGACAACTACTCATGGAAAGTCTGGGTATACTTCATACGACACAAGTCTGATATGTTTGCCAAGTTCAAGTTGTGGAAAGCTAAAGTGGAGACGGGGAGGAAATCAAATATCTGAGGTCAAACAATGGGACTGAGTACGCTGATTCAAGGTTCATGGAGTTTTGTGAGAAGTAGGGCATTAAGAGACACTTTACTGTATGTCAAACACCTCAACAAAATGGTGTGGCTGAAAGGATGAACTGAAATCTAGCTGAAAGAGCTCAGTGTCTCAAACTTAATGTAGGGCTACCGAAGAACTTCTAGGTCGAGGCAGTTAGTATGGCTTGTTTTTTGATAAATTGATCACCAAGGGCATCACTAAAGGGTAAAATGGCAGAAGAGGTATGGACAGGAAATGCAGTAGACTATTCTGAATTGAAAGTATTTGATTGTCTAGCTTATGTTCACATGTCTAGTGAGGAGAGATCGAAGCTTGACCTAAAATCTAAATGTTGCATCTTTTTAGGATATCAAAAGGATGTGAAGGGGTATAAGTTGTGGAATCTAGTGACAAACAAGGTGGTGATCGGTAGATATGCAGTCTTTGATGAGAAGACTATGGTGAAGTGTACTCAAGATTGTGATGAACAGAAATAGGAGCCAGAAAACTAGGGTAGAGACAAACATGTTGTGTAGGTGGAGTTTGAAGCTCAAGGCAATGACAATGATCTTAGTCCTATGGTTCCAGGGAGCTCTACCTCGAGAAACCAGCAAGTCGACAATCTTCCTATATGAAGATCCAAACGCACTATTAGACCTCTGCCAAGGTATGGCTTTGAAGAGTTAGTGTCTTATGCTTTCCTTACTAATTGCAACGATCCAACTATATTTCAAGAGGTAGTGCATGGCCAGGAGAAAGGTAGGTGGATGGGTGCAATGATTGTGGAGATGGAATCACTTTATAAGAACCAAACTTGGAATTTGGTGGAGCTTCCAGATGGGAAGAGACTGATAGGTTGCAAATGGATATATAGGAAGAAGGAAGCAATTTCAGAAAATGAAGGAGAAAAATTCAAGGCATGGTTAGTGGCAAAAGGGTACTTACAGAAGAAAGGAATAGACTATGATGAAATCTTTTCACCTGTGGTCTGACACACTTCCATCAAGATAGTGTTCAGGTTGGTAGCTCATTATGAACTACATTTGGAACAAATGGATGTGAAGACGACGTTTCTTTATGGTGATTTGGACGAGCAGATTTTTATGGTATAACCGAAGGGATTCAGTGAACTAGGGAAAGAAAACTTAGTTTGCAAGTTGAAGAAATATTTTTTATGGGTTGAAACAGTCTCCAAAGCAATGGTATAAAAGATTTGATTCCTATATGATCAAGATTGGCTACAAAAGATGTGAGGTATGCACAAATGCATGCGTAAAGCACTGTTACAAGCTAATGGATACATGGGTATTTTCTTATATTGTATGTCGATGACCTATGATAGGCTGCTAAAGATTTAACCAAGGTAATCATTAAAGGAACTATTGCATAAAGAATTTCGACTGTGGGGAGGAATATCTTGGTTCAGTCAAGAAGATATTTGGGATGGAGATTCTCCGAGACAGAACTACAGGGAGGTTATGGTAATCTCAGGGCGGCTATGTGGAGAAGGTGTTGGATAGGTTTAGCATGGCTGATGCAAAATCGGTATATACACCTCTAGCGAAACATTTTACATTGTCTATTGTAGATTGCCCAAGTACGAATGATAATATCTGGGACATGTCAAAAGTCCCCTATGCAAGCGTCGTGGGGAGTTTAATGTATGTCATGGTGTGTACAATCCAATCCAATCATCACATGTTCTGATTGGAATGATTAAGTTTTTTCTCTAATCGGGAGAAACAACATTGGAAGAGTAAGCTCGGTCAAATGGATATTCAGGTACTTACGGGGTACATCGGGTTATGGCATCATGTTTGGCAAGCAACAATGTAGTCCTTCACTTATGGGGTTTGTAGATGCTGATTATACAGGGGATATGGATGACAAAAGGTCTACAACAGATTATGTTTTTACCCTTGTAGGAGGACCAATATATATAGGATATTCATGGTTCAATCTCTGGTGGCATTGTCCACGACTAAAACTGAATATATGGTAGTTGTCAAAGCTGCTAAGGAAGCCTTATGGCTTACTGGTTTGGTGAAAGAGTCTGGCTTACAGTAAGATGGGGTTGTGCTGCGTTGTGACAATCAGAGTGTTATTTACTTAGTAAAGAATCAATTGCATCATGCTAGAACCAAGCATATTGATGTGAGGTTCCACAGAGTTTGGGAATTGATTACTTTGGGTGAACTTATATTGCATAAGGTTCATATATCTTAAAACACAATGGATATTTTGACAAAGCCGGTCACTAATGAAAAGTTCAAGCATTGCTTGAACTTACTCAATGTCTCCAAATGCTACAAGGGAGACAAACCCAACTGGACGTTCTAAGATCAAGGTGGAGTAATCAAATATGTTTTTTCAGATTCTCCTAAAGGGCGTATAATCGCCAAGGTGGAGATTTTTGTATTTGTGTGTGGCTCCTATACTTGGTGGGGCTCATAAACAAGGGAAGAAAAATATATGGATGAATTCATTAGTGTTGTGCAGCAGGGACTTGTTAACTAGTGTGCCTCACTAGTCGACAAGTAGATATTGAGAGTCAGAAAAATGCAGAAGTTCTGAGATAGCGAAAGCAAGAAAATCAAAAATTCAAAGACTCGTCGATGAGTGCTCTCAGGGCTGCGAGAAAGAATTGAAAATTTGAATTGGAACGTTGGGATGGTTGGGTATTTGGAGGGAAACCTCCGAGGGGTTGTTATATATGTTCTTCTGGGCATATTTTGAAAGTAGAGAGATCATTATATCTTTGTATTGTGTAACTTCCATTTTCATAGTGAAACCTTTGTCGAATTGCTCCCATGGATGTAAGCTTTACGGAACCATATAAATCGTTGTGTTGTTTTTGTTGTTTTCAAATATCTTGTGTGTGTGAATTGTATTTGGTGCTTCATTGTTTTGCTGCATTCATAATTTCCGCTGCGCTATCCATACTCGATTTCACAACACCCTAGCACCTCTAAATTAAAGCTATTGTGAACTCATCTGATCCAGGAGATTTGTCTCCAGGGTTAATGGCCCTCCAAATTTCAGCCTTTGAAAAAGAGGCTTCAAGTTGCTCTGTGCAGCTAGCCGGCAAGGTACCAAAACTTTCAGTATTCAATCTGGGTTTCCAAGTGTAAGGCTCTTGGAGTAGGTCCTGAAAAAATCTTGTGGCTGTTGGGAATAAAGAACAAATTCCCGAAACCTGTGAGAAACAAAATAGAGAAAAATAAAGCCAAAGAAAAATCAATCACACGCACAAGACAATATTTACGTGGTTCAGCAATTTTGCCTACGTCCATGAAGTTGCAGGGATTTCAATATTATTAGGAAGAAAACACAGAGAGTGCGGCGATACAATGCTCTCTCCCTCTCGCTCTCCTCTTCTCACATGTACAATGACACAAAAAAACTTAAAAATCACCCCAAAAAAATCAACGCCGAAGCAAGCCTTTTTATATGTTGCGCCTACGGCCCAAGCCTTCGCTCATGACTAAGCCTTAGGATAGAAAGCTCCAATTTATCTAAAGGTCGGGTTGTCTCCAATTAAAACACAACTAGGCTCATCTCTCCCACTCTTGGAACTATTTCATCACCAATATCACTGCAATCCTCCTAAAACAACAAGCCTCATCCTTGCACCCAACCTCTCTCCCAAGCTAGAAGACCAACTGAAGCCTTCACAACATCTTCAGTTTTCTCAATGTAACACCCTTAGTCAACATGTCCTGCTGGTTCCTTAGATCTACATATCCTTTTCAAGTCTTTACTCAGCTTATCTTCAACAAGGTAAAGATAGGTGGTATTTTGTTTGTATATGTTTCGACTTCTTAAAGTTTCAAATATATCATCTGTTTCTTTCTCAGGAAATCAACCCATACATTCTATTTGAGTCCATCAATGAGAGTCGTGTACCTGAACCCCCCATCGTGCCACAAGAGAAGGACCCCCATAAATCTGTGTGCACTAAACTCTAATTTTTCAGCCTTCGGTGTCTCTGCCACTTTTCAAGAACTCAATCACCCTTTTCTGCTTCCTTAAGGTGCAGCTTTCACACAATCAAATCAACGGACTCTTAATTCCGGTAGTTTCCCTTTTGACTAAACAGCAGCATCTTCACCCCTTCTCACTCATGTGACCAAGGTCTGGCTGTGTCATAAGCTTGTACAGTACTTGCTTCGCAACGACAAATGTATCTCTTGGACCTTGAGGTCATGTATAAAGTACCAAATTTCTTTCCTTTTTCCACATCCAGACACTCTAGCGTCCCTTTGTAACCTTCCAAGTGCCACAGCAAACAACAATCGCATATGCCGTTCATCATCAAACTGTCCGACAGACTCAATTTTCCTCTCAAGTCAGGAATATGTCCCCGTACCTTCTCTAGTAACCAACAGACCCATTGGCATGACATCCAGAACATTTCCCATACCACAACATCCAAGCGTACCATCAGCCAAATCACCTTGCCAAATCTCCTGCTACATAGTGCTGTATATTTCATTGTGTGAAGTAGTTGAAATTAAAGCTCCCGAGTCCAAAACCCACATCAAGTGGACTGTTCTACTGCAAGAAGTATTGCATTCCTTTACCTCTTCTGTTACAGCATTAGCAGAATCATCCGTACTCTTCTTCTTAGACTTTTGCAATTGTCTCCTAAAGGACCGACCCCGTTTTCCCCCCGCAGGTCACAGCATTGTCCCTTTTGGTCCAGGTCTGGATTTTACTTTGTTTCGATTATAATTTCTCCTGGATTTTGATCTACCCCAATCTGAATTTCGTCATTCACCTCTGCCTCCTCTCTGGTCTCAAGGTTTTCGGGTAGAGCCGGATCCTGTGTGTCGCCTGCATCTCTTCTGCGAATTCTCCTCACCAAATTAATCCCCGCTATCCTTATACTTATTTTTTCCTTTCCAAGAGAGTGCTTACTTACTGCCATCCTATTGGCCCTCCCAACTGTTTGGCAACGAAGCCAAAACGATCAGTGCACGAATCTCTTCATCAAATCAATTTCCTAACCACGATAATTGATTGGTGATAGTATTGAACTCATGCAGATGTTGTGCTAGTACAGATGCGTTTTTCTGCCATCTTCAAATTAAATAACTTGATCGTTCAATCAGATGTACCTTGTTCTTTGGCTGATGGGTTTTTCATACATACCAGAAAGCCTTCATCCATCTTCTAGTTTTCTCCTTCACGATGTTTGCGCAACAAACCTATAGAGTTAATCTTATAACTCCAGTTACACAACCCTGTTTGTCAAGGAAGGTCCTTTCCTCGTTTCATAGTACAGGTTTGTGCTCCTCCTGAAGCGATAAATTAACTTCTTTCTTCCATAAGAGATAACCTCGATCTGCATCCTTCCTCCTAGGGAAGGAATCCAATGTCTTCTGTGCCATCAAACTTTTCTTTCCCGACGCCTTTCCGGCTCCTCTGCCATTGCTCCCACTCAACCTAACCCTATGCCTCTGATACCGTTGTTGAGAATCAAGAACAAATTTCCCGAAACCTGTAAGAACCAACAAGAAGAGAAAATAACGCCAAAGAAAAATCAATCACACGCACAAGACAATATTTACGTGGTTCAGCAATTTTGCCTACGTCCATGAAGTTGCAGGGATTTCAATATTATTAGGAAGAAAACACAGAGAGTGCGGCGATACAATGCTCTCCCTCTCGCTCTCTCGCAGGTACAATGACACAAAAAAACTAATCACCCGAAAGCAATCCTTTTTATATGTTGCGCCTACGGCCCAAGCCTTCGCTCCATGGACTAAGCCTTAGGATAGAAATCTCTAATTAAATAGAGGTCGGGTCGTCATCCAAATAAAACACAACTAGGCTCCACAAAAGCCCAACAGTGGCCATTGATTTGATATCTTCAATCTCTAAACAAACCTTATTCTTAATGGACAACCTTGAAATAATTTTTTTCTCCCTGTGTAGAGAAGCCACATTAAGAAAAAAAAAGCTTGTGTTTTTATCCCCGGTCTTCAGCCATTTGAAATCTATCTTCCACAAAGAATTGAAAGCCCGTTTCGTTATTGGTTTCAATAGTCAATACTTCATAAAGAGAATAACCATGTCCATATATATATATTCATTCTCCCGTCTTATACCATTTCCATGCTTCCTAGGTTTTGAATTTAAAATCTTTAATGCAATAGTTAAAAGACAAATAATATTTCCTCTAATTAAAGTGTTTGGTATATAAGAATGGAATGAAATGAAGAGAAATGGAATCAAATGATTTGGTAACAATTCCCATTCAAATTTTCATTGTTTTTTTTTTTTTCTGCCCCATTTCATGCATTCTCCAAATGAAATATACTGGAAATTCCATTAATTAAGCTCTAAAAGGGGAAATAATATTTTGGTATTACGTGCCAATTGCCATGGGATGGGACGCCCACCCGTTTAAAAGCAATAGTAAAATGGGAGTGGTGATGAAGCACATTTTCCCTGCACGAAGGGAATGATTAAATATCCTCGCGATATGCTCTAATCAATCCCTTCATATTCGCCGCGCGCACAGAGAAAGCTACCTACCTAAAATCTTTCCTTCTGCAACGTCAATCAAATCCCACGAACATTTTGTTTTTTAAGTGTTTGCAACTTTAGATTGTAAGTTGTAAAACAAGCAGTGAAAGGAACTGATCGATGAATATGAAACCTCTGCGGTGCTTTTGAGTCCTACTCAATCTTTTGAACTGTTTTGGTTGCCTGTATGTATGTATCTGCATAAACCTATTCTTCTATTCTTCATTTCGTTTCTGCTCATCACCAACAAATTTTAATGGGCACTAAAATTTTACTTCCATTCCTTTCAGACTGATTTAGAAGTTCAACGTTCAAATTGCCTTACCATGTGGATATGCTGCAACAGGTTAGCAGCTTTTGTTTTCTTTTGTGTTTTTCTCTTTCTAACGTTGAATCTATCACCACTCAAGGATTCAATGTTAGCCATGAAAGCTCTCATTAGTCGTTACAGAAACCATCAATACATCTGCTTTCTTTTTTTGTTTTTGTTTTTTCTTCTTCTCTCTAAGATTGAATCCATGAAACTTCGAATCTCTGCTCTAGCCATGAAAGCGTCGTCTGCACATCTCGGCTTAAACTTGGGATTTGCAGTGCTTTCATATCAAACCTTTGCTCGTCGTCTTTGTTCAGTTAGTGCCTCCTAGGACATGATCACAAATTAATGTCCTCACGTTATAACTATAAAAAATTACGAAAATGAAAATAAAAAATTTAAAATAGAAATTTAAAATAAAAGAAGTATCACTTTAATATTTTGTATTAGTTTTAAGATATTCAATGTAAGACATGTGCCATAATTAAATTTGTGTGATATGCATAATAGTTTGAAACTATGTTTAGAGATTAAACTCATGTATTCATTTATAATTTATCTTTACAAATTATAAAATTCACATTGTAATCTTTAAACATGAAAAAAAATAATAGAATGATTATGTAAATATATATCTAACAAAAAATTGCATTTAAAAATTGATTGTATAATTAACGTTCCATGCGATTAAATATGGAAGAATTCCTAATACTACAAATACATAACTAAAAGATTTTTTTAGCTCTGATTCTTGATGCTGGCCATAAGAAATAGAATTTTGACGCAAACAACATTTTCTTAATTATAATGAAGGATCTCGCACTCTGCACCAAATTTGATGTCCAACAAAAATAGAAGGTTTCTTTTATGTTCTATATTTGCATTGATTAATGAGAAAAAAATGAACTAAAATTTCTTCAAAAAGAAATGTAAGTAGCTCACAAATTATTGAGCTAAAAAAAGAGGTTCTAGAAAAAATATAATTTTTTATTTTAGAGCATTCTAAGGCGTCTTTAGTTAATATGTGAAGAAAAACTGAAACATGAAGAATGATAATATTTTTATTCAAATAACTGAGTCGTGAATATTACGTACTTTAGAGAGGATACAGACTATTACATGATATAGGTAATAATAAATAAGATATCATAAATCTCATTATTTGAGATAAGATCTGTTTTGTTGTCATATATCCTCTTTTTTGAATTAATATGCTCTGATTTGTTAGCATATATGATCTTCAGACAATTGATTTTGGATCTTTGATGCACCTTAATCTTTATTGTGATAATTTGCCCCGGATCTTCTCCATTTTAATCTCCAACGGACAAATGTGACCGTCAACAGTTTGATGAAACCGTCGATGGTTTGGTGTAACCGTAGATGGTTTTGTTTTGGAATTGATTTATGAGTGTGCCGAGTTGTGATGCAATGTTAACAATATATACACACTATTTTTTTTTTTTATAATATGGAGACTCCATCCACCATCACGCCACTTTGGACACTATGGTATTAAAATTTTTACTTATGAAATTTTATCGTAAATATGGTATTTTACATTAGAAAAGTTGTGTAGAAACTCCACACAAAATGGTATTATGGAAAGAAAACATCAACATCTATTGAGCACTGCATGAGCTCTAATGTTTCAAGCCAACCTACCATTAATTTTTTGGAGTGATTGTGTGCTTACTGCAGCACACATAATCAATAGAATTCCCACTCCTCTACTTCAAAATAAATCCCCTTTTGAAAGACTTTTTAACTAAACACCTAATTTTTCTCATTTAAGAGTTTTTGGCTGCCTTTGTTTTGTATCAACTTTACATAGTCATAGACAGAAATTTGATTCAAGAGCCATAAAATGCATATTTCTCAGATATCCTTCTAATATTAAAGGATATAAACTCATGGATCTAAACACCAATAAAATAATTGTTTCTCGGAATGTTATATTTCATGAAACAATTTTTCCTTTCCAAATGTTACCACCAAATCCTGAACATCATTCTTTTATGTTTCCTATTTCACAAACCTTTTCAAATTTCTCTTCTGCCAGCTCATTTTTCAATTCATATCAGAATATAGAATCTACATCATCACATAATAATTCCCTTTTTTTCTCTACACCCCATACACATGTTGTTTCAGATTCATCTACTTTTCCATCTCCTTCTAGTATGACTCCAATATCTGATTCAACTGATCAAGAAGTCCTCTGGCTAGCCCAGAAAATCAACCAGAATTAAACAAACACCTCCATATCTACAAGACTATTATTGTGGTAATATCTCTTCATCTCTAAGTGCAACTCAAGCATCTACTTCAACTGATTCTAATGGTAATTTTTATTCTCTTCATCCTTTTCTTTCTACCAGCAAACTATCCACATCATATAAAGCTTTTTTTAACTTCTATCACTAACTCCCAAGTACCCAAAACTTATAAACAAGCTTCTAGACTTCCGGAATGGCAAGCTATCATGAAAATGAACTTAATGCTTTGGAGTTAAATAAAACTTGGGAGCTTGTTACTCTTCCTAACAATAAAAGGTCCATTGGTTGTAAATGGGTATTCAAAGTAAAATATAAAACTGATGGAACTATAGAGAGACATAAAGCTAGACTGGTGGCCAAAGGGTATACTCAGCAGGAAGGCCTCGATTTCTTTGATACCTTCTCTCCTGTGGCCAAAATTACTTTCATTCGATTATTACTTGCTGTAGCTGCAACCAAACAATGGCATCTCCATTAACTAGATGTCAATAATGCATTTCTGCATGGTGATTTACATGAAGAGGTATACATGGACTTGCCTCCTGGATTGGTTATCCACGGAGAACGAAAAGTTTGTTGTCTTTTAAAAAGTCTTTATGGCTTAAAGTAGGCTTCTCGGCAATGGTTTGCCAAGCTATCTGATGCTCTCATTTCCTATGGTTTTGTTCAAGGTAATTCTAATTGTTCTCTGTTCATTAAGAAATCTGCTAGTACCTTTATGGCCTTATTAGTTTATGGGGATGATGTGCTCTTGGCAAGTCATAGTATTCAGGAAATTGAAAGGTTGAAGTCTTTTTTAGATGCAAAATTCACTATTAAAGACTTAGGCTAGCTGAAATACTTTCTTGGCTTAGAAGTTGCAAGGTCCAAAGCTAGTATATCTTTATGCCAACGAAAGTACATACTTGATTTACTTGCTAACACTGGTTTAACTGGTTCAAAACCTGCTGCCTTCCCTATGGAATCTACTCTCAAGTTATCTGCAAATGATACCAATTTATATGAAGATCCATCAGGCTATCGAAGATTTATTGGCCGCTTACTTTACTCAACTCTTACCAGGCCTGACTTAGCCTACTCTGTGCAAGTGCTCAATCAGTTTTTAGCTAAACCTGCTATCAGTCACCATCAAGCAGCCATTCGGGTATTGAGGTATCTTAAGGCTACTCCGGGGCAAGGTCTCTTCTTTCCATCCTCTTCATATTTTCAATTAAAAGGTTTTTTAGATAGTGATTGGGCAGGCTGTGTAGATTCTCAAAGGAGTGTCACTGGTTTTGCAATCTTTCTTGGCAACTCATTGGTTTCATGGAAATCAAAGAAACAAGTTACCATCGATTGCTTTTCTGCAGAGGCAAAGTACAGAGCTCTTGCTAGTACAACATGTGAAATTCAATGGCTTTTGTATGCCTTACAAGACCTAGACAATCAATCATTCCCAGACAGTTTTGTTATATACTGATAGTAAATCAGCAATGTCCATAGCCACAAATCCTGTTCAACATGAGAGAACGAAGCATATCCAGATTGATTGTCATCTTATTAGAGAAAAATTGCAGCAGCAGCGTTTTATTAAACTTTTCCATATTCCATCAAGGTTGCAGCTAGTAGACATATTTACAAAACCCCTCAAATCTTTATGTTTTCATCATAATCTTTGCAAGATGAACATTCTTAGCATCCATGTTCATCTTGAGGGAGGGTGTTGGAGTATTCCATCTTATATTGAGAATATGGAATTAAAAAGGAAAGAAGAAAGAATTAAAACTGAAAGAAAGAAAGAAGAGAAGAGTTAGTTAGCAGAGACTTGTTAAAGAATTAGTTAGAAGAATTGGTTATTAGTTTACTTTGTTATTTGGTTGTATTATAAATAGATCTTAAGTCTGATGTAAATTCAATTTTTCATTCAATCACAATTCAGCATTGTTGTTTGCCATCTCTGTTTCTATTTTCTCCACTAAATTCAAGTTCTCAATAAAAGTCGTCCGCCCATTGACGCACTCCTGATAATTCACTTGAGCAAACTCTCAATAAGGAATCGAACCCGTGACCTTAGGCTCACCAAAATCACAAATTACCTTTACCACTTGAACCAACCCGGTTGGGCAATATATATACACTAGCATCCATACATGTGTGTTTTGTATGTGTATATGCATGCATATGTTTTATATGAGTTAATGTGTGTTAAACACATCTACAGTTTTTGAGTTTCATGTTTTTTTTTTAAACATTTGGATTAAATATTTTTATTTGGGGAAAGAAAAAAAAAAATAGGAAAGAAACTAATTTTATATTATAATTTCTCTCTATACCAAATAATATCAAAAATAAAACTTTTTTGTAATATAATTAAAAATTAAAAAAATTAAATATTAATGATGCATAAAATTAAAATTTTATTCAGATATGGAATATTTTTTATTTTCTTTCTTAGTTTTCAATATAAGCAAACAAGAAAAAGTGAATTCCTCTATATTTTTCTTCCTTTTCCTCACATTTTAAAATTCCAAACATAGCCTAAAAAAAGAACACTAACAATACATTTCAATCATTCACTTTCATACTGTCTAAAATCTTAGCATGTTCCTTTTATAAAAAAAAAATTTTTGATTATATGCCAAATTAGATAATATGACAGTAAAAATGGATTGTAATACTAAACATTTTGCAAGTAAAGAAAACAATAGTGTTGTTTATACTCCAATGCCACAAATCATAGAAACCAATCACAAGGACCAATGAAGAATTCAATGTGTAGAGTGTTTTCATTAATTGATTTACTTGTCCTATATTTGGAGAAGACTTTAGATTTAAATTTGTATGAATTTGAAGAATATAATATAAAATTGTACTAGATTTTTTTCACATTAATTAAAATTCATCTTCTCAGACGCAGCATTTATATATTTTGCTAGGCCAGGAGGGTGCTTATTACAATTACCTGTTAATTTCCTTCATTCAATTTCCCTGCAGGGATGAGGCATCCTCTTCCCCACTGAGTTTGAAAGATGTTGGATTGTTTTCTTCACTGGATATCCACGTTCAGACTCTCACAGCTTCTCTTGCCGAGAAATCCTTATCACTGCTATGGCTAGCCGAAGCCACCGATCTCCTCCGAAAGATGCACTTCCAGTTCCTTCTGTTTCTCCGGAGACTTGACCTACCCTCTTCCAGCAACCGCGCGAATCATTGCCTCGACGAATACTTGAAAACATCCCTAAAAACCATGAATCTATGCAACTTGCTGAAATCATCTATTTCCGGGATGGACAAACACCGGTTGGAGATCGATCGCCTCGTCCCAAAATTGAAGCATAACGGCTTTCCTGCTCCCACAGGCTCCTGCATGGCCGATATCGAGAAACTGGAAGCGGAGAGCCGGAATCTTTACGGTCCTCGGAAGCGGAAGTCTGTGACTTTCTCCGTGAAAAACGACACGCACACAACAAACCACAGGCGGCATAGTAGTATTGCTGCTTACTATGTGATGTCAGTTCTGAGGCATGCCATGGCCACACTGTCTATGCTTATTTTCTGTGCAGTGATACACCCGGTGGCCGTGCAATTTGACGGGGAATTTGTTCTTCACAATTATTCTGAGCTGAAGTTTTTTTTTGGGTCACTTCAGACGCTGGTGGATTGCTTCCAAGAAAAACTCATAGAGTCGAGCAGCAGCACGAGGCCGCCTTTGGTTGAGAGCAAGGTGACGGAGAGGGCGCTGTCAGATATCAAAGGTAGGGTATTCATGGGCAGCGCGTCATATGACCAAGAGTTTTGGGAGAGTGTGAAGTTATTGAAGCAGGGAGGTTTGGCTATGGGAGAGGGTCTGGAGGCATTTGACTCCGCACTCAACAAGTTGTTAAGGGAGATTGTGGACGGGAGGAGTGAGGTCTTGACAATGATTCAATATTTAGTTAGAACAATTTCTTAACAAAATTTAATTAATTAATTAATTAAAAAGAGTACCTATTAGTCATCAATCATTTTAGTTAATTTGTATGCAATAACCTGTATGGGATGGAGAAATTAAGAGGGTGCTTGTATTGAAACTAAATAAGGTTTTATTGAATTAGCCACTATGTTTGTCATGTGTGGTGTCATACACACATACATATATATACAAACATATATTTTTCAGGTCACTTAATTAAATAAATGTGCTAGTATTTAAGTTTCTGTTTCTGGCTTTATGCACTTTTGATCTTTACGTTTCTTTTATTTGTGGAGGGTTCACTGTTTCTGCAAGCTAGTCTTGGCTCTGATGGGTGGAGAGGTACACTCAGTCACTGGATGTGACTGAAACTCAGTGAGGATAAATACCAAACAAGTATATTTCAATCTGGAAAATAATATAGAGGAATTCAAAAACAAAATCTCTCGCTCACTCACTGGCTTTACACTCTCAACACACCACATTATCACAATACATACACACACCTATTTATAGTAAAACATACAACAATATAATCAACAATGGTGGGAATTAGATTTCAACAATTGTGGCTAGTTTGGTAAGGTTGGTGGCCAAATCTTGCTTAACTTCAATGGAGGTGGGCTGCCGTTTGATGAAGCTGCTGCAGTCAAATTTTTTTGCTGCCACTGTCCCATTGTTCAAGTTTAATCTTCAACAGGCTCAAGCTCCGTGCTTGAGTCACTCTCGGTTTCAAGCTTTTAATAAAATCTTTACCATTATATATATATATATATATATACACACACACGTATATGCTAGTAGGGATTTTTGTTTTCTGTTTTTTATTTTTTAGCTTTTGGGTGCACACTACTCTTACATCAAGTTTTTCAGCATCAAATGCTTGATGAGTGGAGAATATACATGTATTATAATATCTCGTTGGGTTAAAGACACATGACCAAATAATTGCTGAAGAAAACTGAAGTACATTAGCTTGGAAGAAAAAAGGAAACTTATACAAGGAAGTTTTGATCAAGAACAGCTCATTTTTCCTTGAAAATGAAATTATTCATAAAATGGATGCAAAGAGATTTCACTAAAATGGATGGTATGTGAAACATATATAGGAAAAGTCATGAACTGATACTCAGTGGAAAGCCTAAAAAGTGTTTTTCTATTTTTTAGGGGAAAAAAAAACATATAAAGAAAAAAGATTATTTTCCTGCGACTTTTCCTCAATATTTCTAGGCATATTTATTCATTCTCTTGTGCATATTTCACCGAATCGCTTCGAGGGGATCAACCTCCAAAGATAAGAAAAAGATATTTGTGTTTTTGGCATTAAGTTTCATAAGGTAAATAAAAATAAGACATAGAGCATGATAAGAAAGAGTAAATTATGGTCAAGTAGAGTAGTTTCATATGGTTAAAAAACAGAGAAGGCTGTAGAATTATATGTAAAATGGAATGCATAGAAGACTGTGGAAGCATTAAGGCATAAATGGACATGCTGTACATCTGCTGGCAGCACTCAATGCTAAGTCGGCAACACTGACTTTGAGCTCTATAAAAGAGTTGCTCCCCCATCTCTCTTGTAATCACTCCTTGAATCTAGGGAGCATCTCCATTCTGAAATAAAATGGCAGCTCCCTAATATTTCTACAATACCCTACTCCATCACACAACATACCTTCTCCTCTTGTTTATTAATAAATCAGCCATTATGCCTAGTTAGATTGGTTCAAGTGATAAGGATGAGTTGTGACTTTAATGATCTCAAAATCAAGGATTCAATTCCCCCCTTGAGAGTTTACCAAGGTGAATTACCAGGGTGCGTCAATGGGCAGGTGGCTTTCACCCTCCGAATTTGGTGTCGCATCATAGTGTCAAAGTGGCGCGATGGTGGTTGAAGTCTCCGGATTATCAAAATAAAATAAAATAAAATAAATTAGCCATCATTATTTTTCATAGCGCCCAACATTTTTTGGTATCCCTTTCACCTTATTTTTCCTTCCATATCCCACTCACAAAGCAGCGAAGAAATGGTCTCAAGCAGGGCAGCCATCTTGCTTTCAACTATTCCTAACAAAGAGTTTCAATCTTTATTGGAGAAAATTACAATTTATGGAGCACTCTTATGAAGATATTGTTCATTTCTCAAGATCTTTGAGATGTCATCGAGGAGAGATATGGAGAAGCACCGACTCTAAAAATAAAAGTTACTTAATCTTCGGAAAAACAAAAGGAGCAAAGGAGAACAAGATGAGAGATACAAAACCTTGTCCTTTATGCACTAGGGGGTAAGTAAATCTGTCCTTCCTAAAATTATGGGATCAAAATTATCTAAAGATGCATGAAAAAATTTTTAAAAAAAATAATTTGGAGGCTATTATAAAATCATTTCCATAAAGCTCCAAAACTCATGGCGAGATTTTGATAATTTAGCCATGAAATAAAAAAGAAGTCCAAGAATTTTTTTTTACCAAAGCAACTAGAATTATTAATCAAATTAGAGCTTATGGAGATACCATAGAGGATAAGAAAATTGTTGAAAAAAAGTTTGAGAGGCTTGCCCGCTAAATTTGAGCACATAGTTGTTGTAATGGCAAAATCCAAAGATTTATTGAAGCTCACCCTAGACAAGCTCATAAAAAGTCTAGAAGCCCATGGAAAATGGATGAGCAGATTTTCAAATCAAAATCTAGAGCAAGCTTTTCATTCAAAAATAAAGATTAAAGAGAAAAATAATAAAGGAGCAAGTTCATCTCAAAGAAATCCATGTGGATAAGATGACGTGGTGAAATCCAAAATTTTCAAGCTCAAGACAAAACAAGAAGGAGCAATTTTGACTCTCAATGTTGAATATGCAAAAAATATGGGCACAAGACAAAATTTTGTAGATTTTAATGCAAAAATGCAAAAATCCAAATTATTGGCTTTTTGAGTCTGATCTTTGTTTTGATGCTAACAAACACAAGTGTTTCTTATGTGTGTGTTTTAGTGCGTGAACAGGTATTATTCAGGTCACACATAAAATCAAGAGAATATAGAAGCCAAGACAGGACTTAAAGCTCAAATATGGCGTATTCCATGATGTCAAAGAGTAAAGGAGAAGAAGAAGACATAATATTTATTTTGTAATTGCATTTCTTTTTATATTTTGGTATGTCATAATGCATGCATCTGCATGATATGAATTGAATGCTCAGACAGAACAGTAGATTGACTGTAGGTTTGACTGTAGGGAACCAAAAGCCATAGTTTGACCTTAGAGCAAACTTCTATTGACTGAAGGTCGACTAATGTTAGATTTTTTTTTTGGGCTTAATTTAAAAGTCTAGGCCTTACACTGACCTTAGATCCCCAAACATTTCATGAAAAATCCTTTGAACTAAAATCTCATACCTATATGAAAATGGGAAAGTTTTAATCAAAATCTAGACCTAAATCTACTTTGAAAGAGCTTCAGGCGACCAAACCTAGGAGGTTATAAATGCATCGGTCGATCGAACTAGTAAGAAGTCAACAAGTTGACTGAGGTTCGGGCGACCAAACCATATTTGAACTAACCGTCCCCGGTCAACCGAACCTTAAAATTAACTTTTCTCATTGTCCCCGGGCGACCGAACTTGTAGTTCAAAATAGACCTGAGCAACCGAATTGTGAGTTTTGGCAAACCGAACCACTTGTCGGGCAACCAAACCTTGAACGTCTGAAAAATCACCTTGGCTTCAACCAACCGATCTCACCCTTGAGCACTCAAACCCAAAAAGCTCACATTTTCTCTTTGTCTCTGTTCGGGCGACCGTCCCTTATCACTGGGTGATCGAAACTCTCGGGTTGCCAAAAATTAACTGCGATAATTGGGGTTAAATTTTAATTAAATTTTTTAAAAATCCCCAATAGGTCCCCAACAATCATATTTTTTAGAAAAACTATAAATACCCCTCTCATTTGTTTAATTAGCAACTTTGATTAACTTTAAAATTCTCTCAAATATTTTTTAATCAAAGTTCCCCCATTTCAATTTCTATTTGAAATCTTTTATGGGGTAAATTTTTATATTCTCCAAACTCTCTTTATTACTCTTTAGAAAATCATTTGAAAGGGAATATTCATTTTTGATTGGGCATTTATTTTATGAAAAACATTTTACTCTCATAAATTCTTTCATTATTTTAAAATCCTTATTAAGAGTAAATCTTGGTTTCTCCCGATTATTTTCCTAATAAATATTTTCGGAGAAATTTTTTGTAGGCTTTAAGATCTTTGAAGTATTTTATTGCATACTCTATTTTAAATCAAAGATCATATACTTTTCATTTGTGCAAAAAATTCGTTTATACATCATACTCAAAGATTACACAATTATTTTGAAAGCATCCTTACTCTACTGAGTATTAATTTTCTATCATATTAGAGAGTGCATTGTAGAGCTTAAACGTGTACATCTCTACTTGTATTTTCAGAAGTAGTATCATGTACAAAAATATTTTCATTGTACCGGCTAGGTTCAACCCGAAATTAAACTAGGAAATCTTAGCCCCGTAAGTGAGATCGGTTCGGTTTGGCCCAAAAATTGAACTAGGAAGTCTCAGCCCCATACGTGAGACAAGTTGGGCTCAGTCTTGTAATTGAGCTGGGGTTTTTCTCGCCCCATAAGGAGAGGATGTAAATGGCTTCTACTCCACCCGTTTAAGTGAGCAGTTTTAGTGTGATTGTAATGACCCGAAGAATAATAGTATTTAAATAATAAAGAGGGAGGGAAATGGAAATAGAAACAGAAGGAGGCAGCAGACTCAATTTGGATGTAATAACTCAAGGAATTTTCTCATGGCCTCGTCGACGAGGGTACAAGAGGGTCTCGTCGACGAGGGCATGTTTCGTCGACGAGAAGATACCAAGAGGATGTTCTGAGCAATTCTGAATTTCATCGACAAAGGGGAGAGTTCGTCGACGAATTGCTTTTTAGACTTGTCGACGAGATGACGTTGCTCATTGACGAATCCTGCAGTATAAATAGTGCTAAACTCAGTTTTTCAAGCAGAAAATTTGGTGGAACACTCTCTCTCCTCTCCCCTACAACTCCTCTTCCCTTTTTCTTTGATTTCGACCCCATCGTTTGCCGGATCGACGATCTGAGGCCACCATGACGCTCCTGGAGAAGTTTTCTCCAAGTTTACTTGGGCGGATCGTCGATGGGATCAAGTTGAATTTCTTCCTAGGTTTAGGATAAGGTCTTTTATTCAAAATTAGGCTTTCCAGCAGTTGTAGGAAATGAAGTAGACAGAGAAATAATGATGTTTTGTTCTGGTGAATGTTGTTTTCAGGAAGTTGAATGGGAAACCCTGCGGGTATAGGACTGATATCCAGTGAGGGCTTTCCAATAATCAAGTAAAGGGAACATGTTATGTTAGGAAATTTCATTCTGATTTCAGTACAAAATATAGGTTGTTATCAAGTTATTATTCAAATTATATATACGATTTCCAGAGCCTAATTATAATAATATTTATTAGTGTGGCTTGAGTTGATTAGAGTACAGTACCATATTTATACAAACCATGAATACCATGTTTACAATTTATGAACAAAAATACCATGATATTTACATGCTTATAGAATAAAGGACTTTCAGTATACAGTATAGTTAGGAAAATATATTTTCAGTAATTCTAGAATAAACAGTTTTTTTTCAGTACCGTAACACTCCAATATTTAGTTATACAGATAACTGTTCAGTTATACAGAAATCAAATTTTCAGTCAGTTAATTTAAATTTTCAGATGAATTCAATGGGGTATTGGTTATTTTAGAAATCATGGTAAAACAGTATGTTAAAGATATCAGCTACCTATATAGTATCAAACCCTGAAGGATCAGATTTAGTAGAGCACGGTACCATAGCTATAGATATTCAGTTCAGAGTGCAATCACTTTACTCAGACAGTAAGTGGTATGAGGTCGATTATGCCCACGTCGGGACAGGCTCTCCATCAGATATGGAATGAGGGGTCCGATCAGACTGTCAGAGTTCAGTTGACTTACCCTGATTGGCCAATCAACATAGGTCCCGCCTTCGGGCCGCACAACCCTGTCATGAGGGGTTAAATCATGACATACAGTCGTCTAAGGAAATTTTCTCAGATATTATAAGTATAAGTAGATTTCTAAACTTTGGGTTAAGGCATCTTAACAGGATAGATACTTTGTCTTGGATCCATTGAACTGTATTGTCCATAAGGCAATCCCAATAATTCCAACTTCTATCTGAGCTCCACCTAAGTTAACACATGGATCATCAGCTAGGAAATTAGCCAATACCTAGGCCTTTAGGCATATATTGAAGCGAAATTTGATTACAACGTTCATTTTCCAACCTGACCTCCTGAAGTGGGGCAATTAAGCATATATATCTATTAGGATGTTGCACTATCCAAGTACTATTGTGGTAATAAGTAGATGATAGTGCCTAAGCTTTAAGCATGCAAAGAAACAAAGTAAAGTAGAGTTTTACCATAAGCAATTACCTAGTCTCAACATCATTCATCGCTTGACTCAAATAGTAGATGGTCTTCTATTTCCAACTATCTTCTTGGGCGACATAGTCCCATTAATGCTTCAAATGCAAAGACATATAAGATCGTCAACTTATTGGATCACACAGACATCAAGACCTGTGAATTTATCAAATATGCTTTTAGTCTATCAAAATCATCTTGGTGTTTGTCTTCCTATTTAAAATCTACCCTTTTTTTCAAATTTAACAATGGTAAGAACTCCCTGTTCCATCCACTCACATTAGATATAAATTTTCCCAAGAATTTTACTTGTTCAAAGAAACATTCAAGTTCATTTTTGTTTCGTGGGTTTCATGCTTGTAATATTGAATTAGAATTGATTTTTCCTATTTCAATTCCTCTCTAATGAACCCAAAAACCCAAGAAATCTCCAATTGATGTTCCAAGCGCATACTAATGCAAATTTATTTTCAGTTAGTGTTCTCTCATTCTAATGAATACCTTTTTGACATAAACTAGGTGAGCTTTCATTTTTATCACCTTGATGACCATATCATCAATATAGACCTCTATAAACTAACCAATTGTCATGTGAAATATCAAGTTTATAGCTTGGTGTGGGTAGCTCCCGTCAAAGGTTAATGCTATCATGTTGCCATTGCCTTCGGCAATATAAATCATATCACATATTGAGTGTCCATCCATGAACCTTAACACCTAATTCTATGCCACAAAGTCTAATAACTAGTTGACCATAAGCATGACATACTCATCCCTTGGCAAGACAGTATGCAAAATTCAGAAGTAAATGCAAATGCGTAGTTTGCCATTCTTCTTCATAATTGGAACTATATTATATACCATTATGCATTCCTATCCATCCTAATAAACTCAAGATAGAGAAGTTGCTCCACTTTCTCCTTAATTTTGGGCATCATATCCAAGGCCATTCGCCTAGCGAGTTTCTTGAATGGCCTAAAGGAACTTCTTTAGGCAACTTGTGCTCCACCAATTGCTTGTCAAGTCTAGGCATTTCTACTTATTCCCACATGAAGCAGTCCTAGAATTCTTTGAGAAGCTAGATTAATTCTTGTTTGCCTTATAGATCTAAGCGCACATATATATATAAAAATTAGTTGGCTACCACCATATTCAATGAGGTTGACTTCCTTAACCTAAGTAGGACTTTCCATCATCACCTTACTATCCTCGCCAATCAACAAATCCATATGTAATATTCACCCTCTATGGACAATTGATCATTATTATTTTCTCGATCAAGGTTAATGCCTTCATTACTGTTGATAATTCCACTTGTGAGTTTGTCCCACATTGGAAAATTTAAGTGGATGATGGGTGCTTATATACATGGTTGGACCCAAAACCCAATAGGTTTAAGCTTTTTGGTCAAGTTGGTGTTCATCCATATATATCAGGTCTACCCATGGGCTCCTCTGGTGCTAACAATTAGCAAACATCCCACTAGCTTATCGCTTCCATTGGTCATGACCCATGTGACTAGGTCGATGTCATCTTCATATAGGTGATCCTCTGAAGTACGTCACTACAAAAAAAAAACTGGTTTTTAGTGACGAAAGTATTAATAACAGTTTTAATTTCATCACTAAAAATGCCTTATTAGTGACGGTTTTTAAAAACCGCCACTACTAAAGTAAGTATTAGTGACAGTGGACAATTTTGACCACCGTCACTAATAAGTCACCTTTAATGAAGAAATTGGAACTGTCACTAATACTATCATCACTAAAAACCATTTTTTCCGCTTTAACTATCGCAGGAAACCATTTTTCATGCGAGAACTATCTCGGAAAAATAATAGCGACGTTTTTGGGGTATTAGTGATGAATTCAAAAGGTCACTAAAACACACTTATTAGTGACGGTTAAACGACTGTCACTAATAGTATTATAGTGGTCACGGTTCACTAAGCTGTTACAAATAATCCATGTTGACTCTAAAAGTGTCAATAATATTAGTGAAGGTTCTTAACAATTGTTACTAATAATAAAATTGTCACTAATATTGAATTATTAGTAACGATTGTTCCAAAACTGTCACTAATAGTCATATATTAGTAACGGTTTATATAACCGTCACTAATAATAGGTTTGTTGACTAAGAAAAGTCAATAGCATTAGTGACGGTTTATTAGAACCGTTACTAAAATCTTATTATTAGTGACGAATTTGTTAAACCATGAGTAATAATGTTTTTATTTAAAAAATATAAAAAAATTTATTTAATAATGTTGACTTTTTGAATCCTATCTCGTTTTGATTATGACAAATACAAAGTATCTTACCTATGCACTGAGTTGTTTGAATAGGATCATCATTTGCATGCACTGAGGATAGGAATACAAGGAAGCCATAAGGAATGCAAAGAGCACATAATAAATAGCTTTTGAAGTGCAAAGAGCTCGAGGAACAAAAAATGAAGACCAAATTGTTTATTGTTTGTAATTTATATTTCATTCATTCGGGTCTGTAATATTTAATATGCCAAGGTCTGTAATAATTAATGCATGTCATGCATAGTAGGAACTATAAACTCAAATGACATTAGACAAGACTTCGGCACCAAGTTTTTAAGGCTAAGTTAAAAAACCTTGTTCATAGATAGACCCTAGGTCCTTGTACAATCACTTAGGAAAAATCCTCATATTCTTACAAATAGCATATATGCAAATCGAGGTAACTTAGGACCAAAAACTGGACCAAATCTCAAGTTTGAAAAGGCTTCGGGTGACCGAATTTGTGCATTGAAAATGCCTCGATCGACCAAACTGGTGAAAATTCAAAATGTTGACTGTGGCTCGGGCGACCGAAACTTTTTGAATTAAATGTCCACGGTCGACCGAACCCAAGCCATGACTTTTTCCAACAACTCAGGCGCCCGAATATTTACATTCAAAATGCCCTTGGGCGACCGAACTGGCAAGTTTGGTAGACCAAATTTAGGCCCAAACGACCGAACCTTGGACAGATTGGAAATCGCCTTAAATTCAACCACCCGAACCATTTTTCAGGCACCCAAACCTCAAAAGTTCACGTTTTCTCTTTGTGTCTATTCGGGCGACCGAACCCAGGTTCAGTCGACCGAAACTCTTAAGTTGGCCTAATTTTTACTGAGGTTAATTGGGGTTAAACAGGGTTAATTGTTTTAAACTCTTTTAAAACAAATTTAATAATTCCCTATGTATCCCCAACGGTTATAATTTGGCCAAGTCTATAAATACAAGTTCATTTGCTCAGATTAGCAAGTAATTAGCATTTTGATTAGCAAAAATATTCTCTGTATTTTTTAGAGACCTTTTTCAAAACACAACTCCCATACACTCTCATACTACTATTCCTTTACTAAATCAATCCTTGTGAGAGTTCTTTGAGTGCTTATACATTATTCTCATTTGCTAGAAACTCTCATTGTGCTTCTTGTTTATTTGATTTTCGAATTGAGAGTTGAGCAAAGATTTTTCCCCCCATTTTATATAGTAAATCATTGTGTGAGAAAAATCTTGTAGCTAGTTAGTCTTTGCATCATTATTGCAAGACTCATTGAGCTTGGATTTTTGAGTGTGCAAAAATCTTTTCACAAGCTCATTTTTTCGAATATCTCTTGTGCTTGAATATTGAGAAAATATTTTTTAGAGATATTTAGAATACTCTTGGTAGAAATCCTTGAAACCCTAAACTATGATTGAGATTTACATCAATACATGGTTTCAAAGATTAGCTTGTTGATACACTCATTGCACTTGATTGAATATAAACATTACTTTGAGTGTTGATTGCACACATATAGCACTAAGCTTATAGTTCTTACACTATTGGTGTGCATTGATTGATACTGGTGCAAATCTACTTGTTTGAGAAGCATATAATTTGTACACATCCTGTATTGCGACTTGGTTGTATTCCGGGCATGGCCTGAGGGAGCGTTAATCCAGTCTGGAAGGATTGGTTGTAAAGGTTGAGGTCAGCCCTGCTTTAATTTGACCTGATTGTATTAAGTGCTGCTCTACCCGTTAAGTGAGTTGTAGTGGAATCCTCAAGCTTGTGAGCTGATGCGGGGACGTAGACAGTATTGGTCGAACCCCGATAACATATCTTGTGTCAACTTTAAATTTTCGCAGTTAAATTTACACACTTGAATGTTGTTATTTTAATTACTATGAATGTTTCAAAAATACTGAGATTGTTTCAATTTCTTTTTTCAATTGCTTTACATTTTTTCTTAGTTTGATCTCTACTAAATTGATTAATACTTAGAAAGACCCTAGGTTGGGAAATATTGATTGTGATTTGAATTTGAACTAGGAAAGTTTAAAATTTCCAATTCTCCCCCTCTCTTGGGAATACACCAATTCCAACAAACTATATTAGTGACGGTTTAGAGAAACCATCACTAATAGTGTGTTATTAGTGATGGTTTATGGAAACCGTCACTAACATGCTGGTAATAGTAATAGTTTGTGACACTGTGACTAATAATATGTTTTCTAAGCTAGAAAAGTCAACTATAGTAGTGACAGTTTATGAGAACCGTTAGTAATAGCCTTCTATTAGCAACGAATTTATTAAACCGTCACTAATAGTATTGTATTAGTAATAGTCTATAACTAATAATTAAAACAAATAGTTTAGCTTACAAATAATCCAAACCTAAAGGTAAGGCCTTCCCACAAAGACAGAGGTGGCTAAGGAATTACCTCGTCATGCCAGACAAATATGCCAGCCCCATTAGTACTATTCTATCCAAAATCATGTACATTTTGAATTAGCAGTTTAAGAGACAGGCAATACGTGATTCAAACTAGGATGAGGTCAAGTATCCAAACAAATTCAAAAATCTAAAATCATTCTACTTTCCAAAGCAGCGCCCTAAGACCAAAGATGCTGGCTAGCGAGGCAAGCAAATACACACTCAGTTAGTACTAGGGGAGGTAAAGCTCTAACATCCTGCAATTATTAATTTAAACCAAAGAAAACAACTAGAAATGATGCTGGATCAAGCTCCCAGAAGCCTCTCAAGCTGCCACCTTTCTCTTTGGTCAACTGAAATGCAAGAATAATTTGATGTGAAAATCTAAGCAGCTCGGCTAAAAACAGTTGCTGATATTATCCAGTAGAAACTTGACACCACAAATAAAAATTTGGATAAGTTGAAGATAAAATACAATGAGAAGAGCATGTTGATCCTAGGTTTAATGGGATTGGAGCCCTTACACATCATAATATATATATTGCTTTTCCCCTAAGAAAGTCCCACTTTCATCATCTGTGGAATATGTTTCTAGTTTCTTTAAGACAAACTTTGTAGTATTGTGCAAAGGCTTCACGGAAGCATTACTCATTTTTAGCTTCTTGAATGAATCAACGCCTAAAGATCTTTTCTCACTTTTCCTAATAAAAGGAACCTCTTTCAAATCTGAAAGGATAGATCTATATGTCTGGTCATGGACTGGGATTGTTCTTAACATAGTGGACAAAAAAAAATGGAAGAGCTATCATTGATAGTGAATATTGGTTGAAAAGATTCTCTAAATTTAAAGCTTTTCAAGTTCATACCTTTTGGAATGATCGTGTACAGATCAGGGAAAGGTGTGGTGAAGTTATGTAATGATTGGACTGATTTTTAAAATGCAATAGAGTTTGAGAGATCTTTTGAAGTTGTTTAAAATGTCTATGCATGGGTGGGCTGCCCATAAAGATTCACTTAATTCAGCAGGGCCAGCAAGCTACGAAGCTATGTTCGTAACAGTCGACAGATAATAACAATTGCTAATATTGTCCTGTAAGAGCGACTTGACACCACAAAAATGAGAATCTAGATGAATTAAAGATAAAATACAACGAGAAGAGCATATCCTAGGTTTAATGGGACCAGAGCTCTTACACATCATATTATATAGCTTTTCCCCCAAGGAAGTCCCACTTTCATCATGATCTACGGAAGATTTTTCCAATTTCATTGAGACAGACTTAGTAGTATTGTGTTAAGGCTTCACAGAAGCATTACTCATTTTTAGCTTCTTCAATAAATCAGGTTTTAAAGATCTTTTATCACTTTTCCTAATAGAAGCAACCTTGATCTTTCAAATCTGAAAAAAAGAACTATATGTCTGGTCATGAATTGTGATTGTTTTTAACATATAGTGGACAAAAAAATGGAAGAGCTATCATTGATAGTGAATATTGGTTGAAACGATTCTCTAAATTTCAACCTTTTCAAGTTCATACCTTTAGAAATGACCGTGTACAGATCAGGGAAGGTGTGGTCTATATATTGTACATGTATATATTATGTTATTTTTTTTTCTCTTTTTCCTTAAAAAAATTTAATCTAAATTAAGGCTAAATAAATGTTCCAAGTTATAACTTTTAAACATCCCCTTAAAAATTATTTATATTGCATTATATATATTATGCATAGTATTTTAGCAATTGTAATAGTCAGTTATTGGTGATGGTTTAGAAAAATCGTCATTAATAGTTTATTTTTAGTGACGGTATAGAAAAAAGGTCACTAATACTACTTTTATTTGAAAATATAAAAATAATTTATTTACAAATTAGTGATAGTTTTAAGGTATTAGTGACGGTTTTGGAATCACTAATACTCTAACCCTAAAAATCCCTATGGGTCGCGTTAATGTTCCCTCTTATTTCCCTCCTCCCCCCTTTTCCCTTCTCCCTCCTCGCTCCTTTTCCATCCCTCCCTTCTTTTCCCTCCCCCCGAATTACTTTCCCTACTCGTCCCGCAGTTGTTGCCGGCCACCATCGTCTTTGCTCGTGGGTGCTCCTCCCACTGCCGCTGCTACCACCGCTCACTTGAGCTCATCCCACCGTCGTTGCCTCCGCTGCTCTCCTAAGTGGATGTGCTGGATTGCCGAAACTCCTCAGGTTCTTCTACTTCTTCTTCTTTTTCTTCTTCATCTTCTTCTTCTTCTTCGCCTTGATCTTCCACAAATCGTGAGGGTTCAGTGTGTGTGCATGTGTGTGTGTGTGTGTGTCCATGCGTGTGTGTGTGTGTGTGTGTGTGTGTCTCTGTGTGTGTGTGTGTGTGTGTGTGTCTGCGTGTAATGCCCCAACCCGCCACGTGGGGCTCGAGGTGCTACTTTAGTGACGTCTGTGTACCTGATACCATATTCATCATATAAAAGCAATGAAAATAAATGATACATTCTCCAAAACATTACCAGACTTCTAAACTGCTAACATGCATAGAAGTCTCCCAATATCTATATTACATCCCAACAAAAAAGAAAGAAAACTAACTCAGTCCATACGACCATATTACATATCCAGGGACTTCAAAACATAACTTAAATACATTAGAGTTCTTACAAACACTCACAAAAACTGAAACAAGCTATCACCCTGCCCTGGACCTCACTAAGCTCGATCTTGAGATGGTCCTGAAAAAAATGATTTGTATATTGGGGTGGGACAGATCTCGGTAAGGCAGATTAAGTTAATATCAGTGTGTAGCCAACATGAGTTTTAATGTATAAAAAAATATCATCAGTTGTTAATTAACCACAGTTATAAAATCATTCTCAGACCACACACACACACACACACAATTATTTATAAGCGAAAGTTCCCAAGTTCCGAGGATAGGGGAGATTACGCGCTCATACATGTAGCTCCCCTCTGCTCTAATACATTATGCAACCTGGTATGGTTACAACTGATACTTATCAGGGTACTCTCCTTTCTCAGCAAGCCCTCGGGCGGAGAGTTTACTTTACCATAAACATTCATGCATTTTAATTCACATACAAGTACTCACACCATTATAGTTGAAAAATACGAATTTTCCTCCTTAGTATAAACTAATTCAATAATTAATGACACGATTTATATAAATCAACAGATATGCATAAAAGACACTCCCTGGGACTAACACACCATTTACTTCCCCTATGGTATGGGATGTGCAGCTCAAAGGCTAGAAATATGCCCTGGGGGATCAACTCATACACAGTCAAAGTAACCATCTGCAAGTGCGTTTGCAGGCATCCACAACCCAATTGTAGGTCCGATTGCCTTACCACTTCCTAGTTCGGTCCCCAAAAAAGGTACTTCATCCTTACACAAGTCAATCGGCTGAGACCACCCTACACCTCTCAATACAGTGCGGGCGCACATGATCTAATAATAATTCTCTAGCAATAGTACCGTGCCCACAATACAGCTAGTCCTCAGAGCTCTTAAACCATATCATGCAATTTCGGTAATAAAATTGTAATACAAACTCATTTCATATATAACCTGCCATTAAATAAAACCGGACCCCAACCGTTAAATAAAACCCGCCCCCCGGCTGTCATATCGAATCCCAGTATTTTGCAAAGGCAATTCTAGTATGTTTCACAAACAATTCAGTGTTTTCACAACCATACCCAAATTCGGTTATACAATAAACCATACCAATTATTCACCTGTCACACAATTTCAGTATTTTAATATAATCCCATAAGCAACCAAGAAAATATAGCATATTTAGTTCACAAAATAAAATCCAAATTTCCATCGTCCATTTCATTTAAAATACCATACGATATACCATAGTTTATAAAACCCCACTTTGAACGATTGGTTTTCGAAAGAACTCTTGAAATCATAAGTATATATATAAAGCAGTTTAGTTGGTTCAAATTTAACAAAACCTAACTTAACTTAATCTCCTTACCTGTTTTTGTGAAGCTACACCTGTAGGGATCCTAAAACTACATCTGCGGCGCTCACATGAACCCTGAATTCTTAAATCCTGGTTTAATCAACTCAACCCCAGGTAAAATACTATTTTAACATTTCCCAAACCCACAAACTCCAAATAAATGATTAAACTCTCAAAAACATCAAATTTGCTTTAATTCCCTAAATCTTACCCTAGCCTTGGAGTGGTGCCTGAAAAGCCTAGTTCAAAAATCTACTCCACTAGACTTGTAGAGAAACGGTCCTAAATCATCGTGGTGACTTCTGATCGTCGATTCGGGCGATGAACTACGAGAAATTGAAGAGAGAAGAGATGGGGTTCATGGGTTAGGAAGAGAGAGAAGATATTTTATTTTTTTTAAAAAAAATCTCTTGTGGCTTCTTTTATAAGCCTTGACCCGACCACATTTGTCGACGAATTTAAAATGTTCATCAACAAGTTGTAGAAGAACATTCATCGATGAAATAAGGGATTCATCGACGAACCTTAAGCCTGAGATTTCCTGGCTCTCAAGATTTCTTCGTCGACGATGCTAGCACTTCATCGACGAGTCACAGAAGGGCACTCGTCGACAAAAACAAGGGATTCGTCGATGAGTCTTGCTACTTTTCCCTTTTAATTTTTTTTCTTTCTTCTTTTCTTATTCATTTCTTTTATTTTCCATGTTTGAGTTTCTACAATCTCCCCCCTTATAAAAATTTCGTCCTTGAAATTTTCTAACTATTACCGATTACATCCTTAACTCACGATCCATCTCTACAGAAAAGTCAGTAGCCACCCACATAGAGGCCCTGTCCCAAGTTTATTAACTACCCTCACTTATGGCGGAAGAATACCATGGTTACACACAATGTCTCGTGAGATTACAATATCATACAAAACTCTCCCAAAGACCATCCATATACGAAAACCGTAAACAACTGATAAAATCATACAACCCTACCTTACCTAACCTGCATACAAAACTAAACACTTACCTGTCTAGTGTTGAACCTCTTTGAAAAGTTGTGGATACTTCTGACGTATTTTTGTTTCCAATTCCCAAGAAGCCTCCTCAACTGCATGATTACGCCATAACACCTTCACTAATGGTATTTCCTTAGTACACAATTCCTGTATTTTTAGATCTAGAATCTGAACTAGTACCTCCTCGTATGCCAAGGCATCCCTAATCTCTAAAGGCTCATAACTTATCACGTGCGAAGGATCTGGCACGTACTTCCTCAGCACTGATACGTGGAAAACGTCATGAACTCTAGACAATGCTAGGGGTAACGCCACTCAATAGGCAACTGGACCAATCCTTTCCGGCATCTCAAATGGCCCAATGTACCTAAGACTCAACTTGCGTTTCTTCTCAAACCTCATCACCCCTTTCATCAGAACAATTCTCAAAAAAAATTATATCACCAATCTCGAACTCCAGCTCCCATCGGTGAGTATCCGCATAGCTCTTCTATGGACTCTGTGTTGTTTTAATCCTTTTTCTAATAAGCTTGACCTTTGCAGAGGTTTGCTGAACAAGTTCTGGCCCCAAAATCTGTCACTTGCCTACCTCATCCCAGTACAACGGAGATCAGCATCAGCGACCATATAAAGCCTCATATGGTGTCATCTCAATACTGGTCTGATAACTATTATTATACGCAAACTCAATGAGCGGTAGATAGCGAATCCAACTATCCCCAAAATCCAGAACACACGCCCGCAACATATCCTCTAGAATCTGAATGGTCCTCTCAGACTACCCATCCGTCTACGGGTGAAACGCGATGCTGAAAGTGAGTTGAGATCCCAAGGCATCTTGCAAACTCTTCTAGAATCAAGAGGTGAACCATGGATCTCGATCTGAAACAATGGAAACCAAGACAGCAAGAAGTCATACAATCTTCTGCACATAAAGCTTTGCTAGCCTATTCATTAAATAATTGACCCTTATGGGAACAAAGTATGCAGTCTTCGTCAGCCGATCCACTATTACCCAGATGGCATTCTGTCCATGTACCGCTGGCAACCCCAATACGAAGTCCATCGAGATATGCTCCCACTTCCACTTAGGGATATCAAGTGGTTGAAGTGGTCCCACCAGCCTCTAGTGTTCTGCTTTTACCTACTAACATGTCAAACATTGTTCCACGAATTTGGCAATCTCCCTCTTCATGTTACTCCACTAGAAGGATTCTCACAGATCTCTATACATCTTCGTGCTTCCTGAATGAACAGTATAGAGAGAGCGATAAGCCTCCTCCAGAATCGTCTTTTTAATCTCTACATTGTTAGGTATACACAATCTAGTGTGAAATTTGAGAAGTCCATCCTAAGAAACATTGAAGTCTGGTTGCTGCTCACTCCGTACTTTCTCCTCAATTTCCATCAACTCCACGTCTCTCATCTGAGCGGTTTTAATTTTCTCCTATTAGGTTAGCTGAATGATCAAACTAGAAATGAGCGCTTGATGGTTTCCTTCCACTAACTCCACACCCAACCTCTCCAGATCCATCCTGATCTGATGCTGTACAACAACCGCTGAAACTGATGCACCCACCGACTTCCGACTCAAAGCATCAACTACCATATTAGCCTTTCCTGGGTGGTAACTAATGGTACAGTCATAGTCCTTAATCAACTCAAGTCAACTCCCCTGCCTCATGTTCAATTCCTTCTGGGTGAAAAAGTATTTAAGGCTCCTATGATCATAAAGATCTTGCACTTTTCACCGTATAGGTAGTGCCTCCAGATCTTTAATACAAAAACTACAGCTACCAGCTCCAAGTCATGCATCGGATAATTCTTTTTGTACTCCTTGAGTTAGCGAGAAGCATACACAATAACCTTCCCTTGATGCATCAAGACACACCCGAGTCTTTTTTAGGATGCGTCACTATAGATCACAAATCCACTCTCTCCTAACAGAATGGTCAACACTGGGGTAGTGACTAGTCATTGCTTCAGTTCCTGAAAGCTTTTCTTTCATTCACCAATCCACTCAAACTTCCTGTTCTTCCTCATAAGTTGCATCAGAGGACCTGATAGCCTCGAAAACCCCTCAACAAACCAACAATAGTATCCTACCAAACCCAAGAAACTTCTAACCTCGTGCACTTTCTTTGATCTCAACCAATCAACTACTACCTCTACTTTGCTTGGATCCACTAAAATTTCCTCCCTGGACACTACATGTCCCAGAATTGCAACATGTTCAAGCCAAAACTCGCATTTCTTAAATTTAGCAAATAGCTTCTTTTCCCTAAGTACTTGAAGTACCAGTATCAAATAAGCTTCATGCTCTACGAGGATTCTCGAATAAACAAGGATATTGTTGATGAACACCACCACAAACTGATCTAAGTACTCGTGGAACACTCTGTTCATCAGGTCCATAAATGTCGTAGGAGCATTGGTCAAATCGAGCGGCATAACCAAAAACTCGTAATGACCACACCTAATATGGAAAGTTGTCTTTGGTACATCCTCTAATTTCACCTTCACCTGATGATACCTGAATCGCAAATCGATTTTGGAGAAAACTTGTGTGCCTTTTAGCTGGTCAAACACATCGTCAATACGGGGCAACGGGTACTTGTTCTTCACTGTCATCTTATTGATTTCCTGGTAGTCAATGCACATCCTCATCGACCCATCCTTCTTCTTTACAAATAACATTAGCACTCCCCAAGGTGATATGCTCCTTCTGATAAGCCCCTTGTCAAGTAGTTCCTGCAACTACTCCTTTAGCACCTTTAATTCAGTCAGAGCCATTCTGTATGGAGCCTTAGAAATTGGGGTTGTCCCTAGGTTTAATTCAGTGGCAAATTCCACCTTGTGATCAGGAGGCAATCTCCATAAGTCCTCAAGAAAAACATCCGAGAACTCCCTTATCACTAAGATATCCTCCAGTTTAAGTCCTTCCTTCAGTGCTTCTTTTACGAATGCAAGGTACCCCTGACCACCCTCCAAAAGTAACCTATTTTCCTAAATTTCTGAAAGGATCCATGGCACATGACCCAACAAATTTAAACTCTGGCTCCCCATGAGGTCTGAACACTACCTCCTTCCTATGGCAGTCAATGCTCGCATAGTTGGATGCTAGCCAATCCATTCCCAAAATGATGTCAAACCCATACATGTCAAAAATAATTAAGCTAGCTGGCAACATTCTCTCCTGAATCTCCGCTAGGTAGTCTCTAATCACCTTGCTACACACCACAACTGACCCTGTCAACGTGATCACGCCTAACTCGGTATCTAACAACTGAGTCTCTTCCCCGCATAATTTAGCCAATCCCCAATATACGAAAGAGTGTTCGCACCTGAGTCAAATAACACAATAGCACTATCCGATAAAATGGAAATTGTACCTGTCACCACATCACCAATGTTCTCCGCATCTCCCGGCGTAAGCGAGTACACCCGCGCCTAGGCGGTGCCCCTCTAGTGACCACCTTGGGGTGTCTGGTTACTTCTCCGATACTGATGCTGTGAAGGAGTGTGAGTCAATGCCGCACGGCAGTTCTGCCCCATATGTCCAGCTCCACCACACCGGTAGCAGCCAACTGGTCCACCCCTGCACTCGCCCCAAGTCCTCTGATGGCATCTGGGATAGGTAGGATGCCGTGGATTCCCCTGATGGGCTCGATATCCCATCTTCTACTACTGCCCCGTGAAATTACCAGGCCTCTTCCATGTACCCTAGCTGGTACTAGTCTGAAATCCATAAGGCAAAGGCCTCTTCTTTGGTTTATTTCTAGTTTCTCACCCTCTTGAATGCTGGCCTCAACTGCCATGGCCTTGTTCACTAACTCAGAAAAACTCTGAGTCAACAAAACCACCACTTGTGCACGTATTCTCTGCCTCAAACCATTCTCAAACCTCCGGGCCTTCTTCAGCTTGTCCGGGATCACGTATGGAGCAAAATAGGATAACTCCATAAACTTGGCCATGCACTGTTGTATGGTCAAGTCTCCCTGAGTCGGATTCAGGAACTCCTCTTCCTTAGCCTCTTGGGTAGCAGTAGGGAAGTACCTGTCAAATAAAACCTCCCTGAAACGGCTCTAGGTTATAGCCACAGGTCCTAGTCGCTGTTCCTCCTCCGTGCACTCCAACATACCCATCAATTCCGTTATTTCCTGAACCCAATCTTCAACTATGATCGGGTTCACTCCTCCTGCAATTGTCGATGGATTCGACCGGGTAAATTGCTGAAAAGTGCAGCCCTGACCAACTGGTGGCTGATCCTACTCTCTTGAGTCCCTCTGGGTTTCCTTCCTAGCCTGTTGCACTATACTTCCCAGCACTACTGAGACATCCATATCATCCTCACTAAAAGTATCCAAGTGATTATCCCCTCCAGCTACAATGTAATTTCCCCTAGAATTCATCCTGAAGATAGGATAGAAACCGACTTAAAAATTCTACATTTATCATGGTTGATGCAAGTATGGAATGAAGAAATAATATAACATATGAGTTCATAGCTAAAAAGAATTATTTACACAATTTTGCCACAAAACCATCAAGGTATCTACCTCTAACAATAACATCGGCACTACGCACATACTCAACCGTCCTAACGTTCTCACTTAAATTTCCAAGTTCTAGTCTCTCCACTCAGAAACAAAATCATCAATGAATTTACCATGGTTTTCCAGAAATCATCATTCTAGGAAAAACATTGAAGACCGTCAACGGATCTCTGCCTCTAAGATTCCAGACTAAAACCTAACCTAACCTACCCATTCCTATCCTTATCTTATTTCAACCTATACTCTGGTAATCATCCACTATCAAAGTCTGTAGAACCTAGCAAACCTAGGCTCTAATACCGCCTGTAATGCCCCGACCCACCACGTGGGGCCCAGGGTGCTACTTTAGTGATGTCTATGTACCTGATATCATGCTCATCGTATAAAAGCAGCAAAAATAAATGACACATTCTCCAAAACATTACCAGAGTTTTAAACTGCTAACATACATAGAATTCTCCTAATATCCATATTACATCCCAACCAAAAAGAAAGAAAACTAACTCAGTCCATACGACCATATTACATATCCAAGGACTTCCAAACATAACTTAAATACATTAGAGTTCTTACAAACACTCACAAAAACTGAAACTAGCTATCACCCTGCCCCAGAGCTCACTATGCTCGATCTCGAGATGGTCTTGAAAAAAATGATTTGTATATTGGGGTGAAACACTTCTCAGTAAGGCAGATTAAGTTAATATCAATGTGTGGCAAACGTGAGTTTTAATGTATACAAAAATATCATTAGTTGTTAATTAACCACAGTTATAAAATCATTCTCAGACCATACTCACCCACACACACAATTATTTATAAGCAAAAGTTCCCAAGGATAGGGGAGATTACACGCCCATACATGTAGTTCCCCTATGCTCTAATACGTTATGCAACCTAGCATGGTTACAACTGATACTTATCAGGATACTCGCCTTTCTCAGCAAGCCCTCGGGCAGAGAGTTTACTTTGCTATAAACATTCATGCTTTTTAATTCACATACAAGTACTCACACCTTTATAGTTGAAAAATATGTATTTTCCTCCTCAGTATAAACTAGTTCAATAATTAATAACACAATTTACATAAACCAACAAATATGCGTAAAAGACACTTCGTGGGACTAACACACCATTTACTTCCCCTATGGTATGGGTTGTGCGGCCTGAAGGTTGGACTTATGCTCTGGGGGATCAACCCAAACATAGTAAAAGTAACCATCTGTAAGTGTGTCTGCAAGTATCCACAACCCATCTACGGGTCTAATTTCCTTACCACTTCTTGGTCCAGTCCCTAAGAAAGGTACTTCATCCTTACGCAGGTCAATCGGCTGAGACCACCCTACACCTCTCAGTAGAGTGTGGGCACACATGGTCTAATAATAATTCCCTAGCAACGGTATCGTGCTCACAATACAACTGATCCTTAGGGTTCTTAAACCATATCATGCAATTTTGGTAATAAAATTGTAGTGCAAACTCATTTCATATATAACCTACCATTAAATAAAACTCGACCCCCGGCCGTTAAATAAAACCTGGCCCCCGACTATCATATCAAATCCCAGAATTTTGCAAAGGCAGTTCCAGTATGTTTCACAAACAATTCAATATTTTCACAACCATACCCAAATTCGATTATACAATAAACCATACCAATTATTCACCTGCCACAAAATTTCAGTATTTTAATATAATTTCATAAGCAACCAAGAAAATATAGCATATTTAGTTCACAAGATAAAACCCAGATTTCCACTGTTCATTTCATTCAAAATACCATACGATATACCATAGTTTATAAAACCCTACTTTGAACGGTTGGTTTTCGAAAGAACCCTTGAAATCATAAGTATACACACACACACACACACACACACACACACACACACACACACACACACACACACATATATATATATATATATATAAATCAGTTTAATCAGTTCAAATTTAATAAAATCGGACTTAATTTAATCCCCTTACCTGTTTCCTTGAAGCTATGCCTACAGGGATCCCAAAACTGCGCATGCGGCACTCACACGAACCCTAAATTCATGAATCCCAGTTTAATATAATCCCATAAGCAACCAAGAAAATATAGCATATTTAGTTCACAAAATAAAATCCAAATTTCCACCGTCCATTTCATTTAAAATACCATACGATATACCATAGTTTATAAAACCCCACTTTGAACGAATGGTTTTCGAAAGAACCCTTGAAATCATAAGTATATATATATATAAAGCAGTTTAATTGGTTCAAATTTAACAAAACCTAACTTAACTTAATCTCCTTACCTGTTTTTGTGAAGCTACACCTACAGGGATCCCAAAACTACGTCTGCGGCGCTCACACGAACCCTGAATTCTTAAATCTTGGTTTAATCAACTCAACCCCAGGTAAAATACTATTTTAACATTTCCCAAACCCACAAACTCCAAATAAATGATTAAACTCTCAAAAACATCAAATTTGCTTTAATTCCCTAAATCTTACCCTAACCTTGGAGCGGTGCCTGAAAAACCTAGTTCAAAAATCTACTCCACTAGACTTGTAGAGAAACACTCCTAAATCATCGTGGTGACTTCCGATCGTCGATTCACACGACGAATGGCGAGAAATCAAAGAGAGAAGAAATGGGGTTCATGGGTTAGGGAGAGAGAGAAGATATTTTATTTTTCTAAAAAAAAATCTCTTGTGGCTTCTTTTATATGCCATTGACCCAACCACATTCGTCGACGAATTTAAAGTGTTCGTCGACGAGTTGTAGAAGAACATTCGTCGACGAAATAAGGGATTCATCGACGAACCTTAAGCCTAAGATTTCCTGGCTCTTGAGATTTCTTCATCGACGACGCTAGCACTTTGTTGACGAGTCACAAAAGGGCACTCATCATCGAAAACAGGGGATTCATCAACGAGTCCTACTATTTTGCCCTTTTTAATTTTTTTCTTTCTTCTTTTCTTATTCATTTCTTTTATTTTTAGGGTTTAGGTTTCTACACTGCGTGGGTGTGTGTCTATGTGTGGGTGTGTGACTGGGTGTGAGTGTGTGGGTGTGAGTGTGTGCAGGTGTGACTATGTGTGGGTGAGTGAGTGAGTGTGTGTGTGTGTGTGTGTGTGTGTGTGTGTGTGAGAGAGAGAGAGAGAGAGAGAGTTAGTTCAAGGTTGAACTGAGTTCAAAGGCTTGCATATTGATTTGATTAATATTTGATTTGATGGGTTTAAGGTTCAATTAAGATCAATCTATGTAGTTGAGGTTCAATTTGTGAAATTGAAATTCAATTTAACCCTAATTAAAAAATGAGAGGTCAATTATGATTCAATTTTTAAGGTTCAGTTGGGTTTTAATTTGACAATTATAGCTTAATTAATCCTTACTCGGGGAATTTGAATTTTTTTGCAATCAATTTTGAAAGTTCTTGATTTTAAGTTTGAATATCATATGAACTCATTGCATTTTTATGTTTGCGTGAATTTTTGTGATTGAATTTGATGAGTTCGTTTATGTTTTGAAAATGAAAGACCAAGGAAGATTGAAGTTTGAAGTTTTTTTTTTAATAATGTATTTTTCTAGGATTTGTTTTATTGCAATTTACTTTCGGTTTATTTTGTGATGTGAATGAATGTAGGTCTTAAGCTATAGTAGGAAAGTTAGTAATTCGAAGGTGAAGATGTAATACATACCCATTTGAATATGGAAAGACCTTAAAGCAAGGGCACATCAAATTCACTTGTTCATTTAGAGGTGCCAAAGGCAAGAATAAGAAATTGATATGGGTAATCATGAAAGCAAACCCCTTAAGACCTAAGGAGGAATGGATTCCTATTGGAATTACATATATAATTGCTTAATCCTTCCTTAGTTCTTAGGATTTGGGGTAGTGAAGACTAAAAGGCTTAGGAAGTGGTTTGTGCCTAAAATGACAAATCTTGGTGTATGCATGCACTATACACCTTTGGCATACTAAGAACTTCATAAAATCAAGCCATTACGAAAATTTAAGCAATATATATCCAATTTGAACTTAATGCATATATAGACATATCACAATGATTGGTTAAAGTATGAAAATATTGGCTATAGCATGATAACTTTGAATTTAAAAGGAATGAGATAATCTCTATGTGAATGGGACGTTCGTCTCCACATTTTTCATATCATTCCTCTGAATGGTTCAAAGTAAACCTAAAGAGACCTTCATTGTGACTTTCTGGTCCTATATGCCTTATGAGATCAATACTACAGCCTACTATCCATATTGTATTAAATAATTATATCTCTTTGATGGATAGTTTATATTTTGACATGTACTATATTGGACTATATTGAATTTCTTAAATATCTTGGATTGTATATTTATCTGAGACACCAACTGCATGACTAATGCAGTATTGTGAAATGCATGCTGATAGGTGATAATAGGAGTGCATGCTAATTGAATTGAATGTCATTTGCATGGCTGATGCAGTGACTTGTGTATTATATGCTAGTAGATATTTTTAGGTTGTTTCATGCTTAATGTGAATTACTTGTTGTAAACAATCAGGTTTTTGGAGCATGTCTTTATAGGAAAATGTTTTTATTTACAGACGGCATGCTGTCGAAATTTTGTTAGAATTTTACTAAAATAATCAAAAGTCCATAAACCATGCGCTAAAATGTGTATGCTATACTACATGCTAAAATTGGTGGAAGAGTCATATGTTGATTCAAGCAAATTGTAATAAAGTATGTGTTTATGATGATGAGTAAGCCTAAGACTTCACCATCTGATCAAGCAAGAATGCACAGGGAGATGTTGCGATTCCTCTGCATCGAAGAATCCTAGCAATCGTAGTGAAGGACCTTCCAAGATAAAGGTAGAGAGTGTCTGTGAATAAAGCAATGAGGAGGAAGATTTCCCTCTGGATATGGAGGTTCAACCCAATGATGCAAGTGAAACTAATGTCAAATCAAAAGTGGCTCCAATGGTTCCACCTGAAAAAGGTGGAAGCAGTTTTCATGATCCAGTAGCATAACGGAGTACTCTACAACCGTCACCATGGTTGTGATGACCCAAAAAAAATATATATATATATATATATATATATATATGATTAAAGTACAATAATAATAAAATAATAAAAATGGTCATTTAGTTAATATCAATATATAAGTATTTTTTTGTAGGATCCTTGATTCCATATTTGATGCCTAGAAAGACCTTGTCTTAGCGAGTGCTCAGAGACCATTGCGGCTCAGTCGCTCCCTGGAGGTCGGCCTGGTCAAAATGGAATTTCATAGGATAAACAGGATAGACACTATTTGTACACGTAAATAAGTATATATACATAAAATAGTGTTTTGACAGACATAATTTGTCGAAATACATAATAAGATAATAATAATATAGGTATCATATGTGGGGCCCACAATACTATGTGGGGTCCACATGAGTCCCGGAGCCACAAGACACTGTTTATATACGTAAATAAGTACATAAAATAATGTTTTAACTGATATAATTTGTAGAGATATATGATAAAATAATAATAATATAGGTATCCTATGCGGGGCCCACAAGACTGTGTGGGGCCCACATAAGTCCCGAAGCCGTATGGAGGTTATCACAAGTTTCAAAGCTATGTAGGATGCATAAAATCGTATAAGAGTTATTCGAGTTACGTAGGATCCATTCGGGTCTCGAAGTTGTGTGGGGCCCACAAGACCATGTGGGGCCCACATGAGTTTTTTAAAATTTAAATTTAATTCTTGTTCAAAAATAAATAATAAAATAAATAAATAATAAAAGTAGTTTAAAATTAATAAAAATGATAATAATAATGATAATAATGATTAGAAAAAAAATAATAAAATAATAGAATAATTAATTAAGTTATTGATTAATTAATTAGGTAAGTAATTAATTAGAAAAAAAAAATTTATTTAGTGGGAATGGTGGCAAGCACTCCCACATGGCTTCCATCCCTATCCCATACTCAACCCATACCTTGCCCATCCTTTGCCCATTCTTTAATTTTTAAAAATTATAATTTCACCCATCTCCCCACACTTTTATAAATTCCATTTCTTCCCCAAAATTTTCCTATAAATAGGGAGCTCTCAACCTTCATTTTTCACAACAATTTTCTAAGGAAGAGAAGGATTAGTGAGTGAAAGAATTTGTGGTGGAGTGAGAATTTTGAGTAAGTTCTCACTCACCCACTCTTTCCGATCTCATATCTTAAAGATAGTTATTGTGTTCGTAGCACACGGTAAAAGAAGAAGGTAAGTAAATTTTGATTATGTTAGTTTCTTTTTATTTTAAATTCATACCCGAGTTTATTTTGTACGTAAATTTTAATTATGTTACTTAGTTCCACAAAATTTCCATAAGTTTATTTTTACGCATATTTAATTATACTAGTTCTATCTTTAATATACTTGCATCTATTTTTGGGTTAAGAAATGTTTCAATCCCCTCGGGTAAATTTTCAGCATTTCTTTCTATTCAAAAATAAAATTATATATATATTTAACACAAAAATTGTGTGGCATGAGTTTATTTGTACGTTGCATTTTTATGAAAATATGAGTAAAAATGAGATTTTCACGATATTATTTTTAAATTGCATAAATTATAATAAGATGATTTTAAAACCCCTTATGGCAACGAAAGTTCAAAGTTACAGATGCTCGGTACCGCAGCTTAAAGTTTATACGGATCAGAGTGCACCCACACTGTTTACAGAGTGGTTATTTATGTTAGTGGATTTCTCCTGAGTGCACACCTGGTTTAAGTCCAGGACTTAATAAGGAAAATCTCACTTAAAGTTTACGTACGTTGATTTAGTTTGGTCGGCCAGCCAGCTAAGTCCAGTCTTCGGACCGCACAACCCAGTCATGGGGGTAAACATGACTTACGGCAAACAGGCCTAAGGGTGGATTTTTATAATATATGTTTATACATATTTAATTACGTGTACAAAGTTACTGATGATTTGAAGGAAAAGTGTAAGTTTACGTGAAAAGGATCATTTTGGTGCTTAAATGACGATCTAAGGAAAACGTATAAGGAAAAGTATATGTATGTTTATCATTAAATATTTTTACAGTTTTAAAGTTAAAAGTTTAATTTAACAGTTATAGTATATGATTATAAAAATTTACTGTTAAAATTGATGACAAAAGTTTTATGCAGGAATTTTTAAATTTATGTTTATTCTAAAAGCAGTCTTGAAGTTATAGTATTAAATATTGTTTTACGAAATTCTTTAAAAGCTCATTTTGGCCACACACTAATAATAATCTTATTTACTTACTGAGCGTCGTCTCATCCCAATCATATTTTATTTCAGATAACTCTGAAGGACATGTCGGAAATCAGGCTTAGCAAGCATGCGGGTGGGGATTAGAAAAATAAAGATTTATTTAGAAACATTAGTATGATTTCAGATATTTACGTTTGTGTAATTTTCTTCATTTGAAATAAGTGATTGTAACATGAATAATTAGCGCTCTGGTTTGAATAAAATTGAGTTTATTTGCTTCCGCTGTAAATTAGTAGTAAAAAGTTAATATCCCAGGCCCCTCGGGGTCGGGGTGTTACATTTGGTATCAGAGCAATAGGTTATAGATTCTGTAGACTTTAAGAAATAATTTACCAGAGCATAGGATATAAGTTCTACATACTCTAATATATAAATTTTACTAAAGCTTAGATATAAAACATTATTTGGGTAGGATTGGGTAGTTTAAAATATTTATTTTAGTTTGTTATATTATTATACGTTAATAATAGA